>NC_135624.1:33598004-33901034 GCF_053574225.1 Canis aureus | reverse complement strand
TGGTCTATGGGCTTTGGCTTTTGTAGGGCAGCTCTTGTCCTGAGCTCCGTGCTAGGAGCAGGACCCCAGGGGAGGTGGAGGGAGAGTGGAGGAAGGGCAACGGGGGTCCCTGAGGGAAGGATAAAGGCAGGCGTGCACGTGGTTTCTCTGTTTCTCTGTCCCTCTGTCTCCCTGTCTCCCTTTGATGCACAGCAGAAGGCCTAGAAGGATACAAACCAGATTGTTCAGTGATGCCCTTGTTCCAAAGGGGATGGTACTCTATTCTATAGAGTTTTGCATTACTTAGCTGTTTTAGAATGAGCATGTATTCATACTGTAACTTCTGTAATAAATAATAATAATCACAGGAGGAAACTGTTATAGGACCAGGAGACCCTGAATGCCCGAATCCTTACCCTACTCTTGATCATCTCACCTTGACCTCCCAGACGAGGTGGACTTAGAAAGAACAACAGCAGGAGGGAAATGCTTCCCTGGATTATGTGCTGGGGCCTAGGGCCTGAGATTTGGGGGGGGGGTCCCCTCAGGAGCAGGGCAGCTTCAGCTGACACCTGTGCTACCTGTGGCCAGAGGAGGGGGTGGGACCTAGTAGTTCCCAGTGACCTCCACAGTGTTGAAGGGGCCTGACCAACCTGCTGGGACCTATGAGCCCCTTCTGGTTCATGACCTTCAGGGAGTGAGGTCAGAGGCTCGCTCATCCCTGGGTCCCCAGGCAGGGTGGAGGTCAGCAGGTGGGCGTCAGAGGTCATGGGCAGGATGTGGCTCTTCCTGGCCAGGAGTTCTTACAAATCAGAGTTCAGAAATGAGGACTTGTTCATGCAGTTATTTTAAGATTCTCTTTTTTAATAGTACAGAGTAGCTGCCTGAAAACTGGCAAATATTTCATAGAAATGGAACACTCAAACTCCAAACTTCTGTGATTTTCCTTGTATCGAACATGTGGTTTTCTCTTTGAATCCTTTTGTTGAGGACGAGTGCATAGTAATTGGACCTAAAAATGCATCCAAATTATAGCATCTTTATCAGAATTAGCTGACAACATAATTATGATTATATTTTAGGGTATAAGATACATTTTTCCATGTTAGTCCACTATAAAAAATGAAAAGAGCTCCTTTGTTGTTATTTTGGTGGAATAACAATTCTTAATATTTGGGGGGATGCATCCTGATTGGACTTTCTTTGCATGTCTTGGCATTTTGCTGTTTATACCCAGCTTTATGAGCATCTCCAAAGAGTGCACGGTTCCCCCCTCTCCCCCACTCCCCTGCCCCGGTTGGAGGCCTGGGGGACAGTCACAGATTTTGTTCAAGAGGGAACACTGTGTATTCTCTTTGGGCTTCTGGAACCAGCTGCTCTTAAATACAAGATTGCATCGGGACGCCTGGCTGACTTGGTTGGTAGAGCATTTCGACTCTTGGCCTCAAGGTTGTAAGTTCGAGCCCCACGTTGGGTGTAGAGATTACTTAAAAATGAAATTAAAAAAAAAAAAAAAAGAAAAAGAAACCAAGATTGTGTGGTTGGTGGTGAAATAGCCCAACCGCCGGCACAGCTCAGGGGTTGTGTGGTCCTGTTGGCGGTGACCTTGGAAGGGCCACGTGGCACCACGGAGACGCTGGGCCTGGCTCAGGTGAAGCTGCCTTCCACCTTGACTGCTTCCCTGGCTGCGTGGCCGAGGAGAGGTCAGCCCTTCCACCTCCTGGGTCATGCTTGTTCGCTTCTGCCCACACCCTCAGTGAAGTGATGGGTATCATGGGTCACGTGTCCTTCTCTCTGCCCACACCTGGAGCCCCCAGGTCTTGTCTCTGCCTGTCTAACGGGGCAGACACCCTGCAGGCACTTGGGAAGCACATGGGCCAAGGCCAGATGCCACCCCGTCCTCCGGGGTGTGGAATAGCCGGGTGGTAGCTGGCGACTTACAGTCCCCTCCACCCCTGTGTCATACGTAGATGCAAAAGTAGTTTGAGTCATTTGGTGTCCACACAGTGCCTGGCATGCCTGTGAGTGGAGACGACTCACAATAACTCCATGGTCCCCAAAAGTTCTGCTCAGTTAAGTGCCACAGAATTCTCTTTCTCCTGAGAGCATCACAGAAGTCAGTACCACCAGGTACAGGTCTGCTGGGAAGTAGTTTCACAGAACCTGTACAGTGCAGCTGTGCCGTGATGTGTCCATGTGGCCCACGTAGCTGGGGCCACCTCTGTGCTGCGGGGCCTGCAGGGGGCCTGCCTGTGGCCACTGCGCGGTATGGGCTGGAATGACCGAGAAAGAAATTGATGGGCGATTCTGGGATCATGCTCTTTGGGGATGATTTTCATTTCAGACGCTGTTGGGCATCACGGTGAGTAGTTATCCCAACTGGAAGGAACTCCACTCAGGGCGCGTAGCCAGACAGACACTGCTCATGTCAAGAGCAGGTGGCAAAGAGTGTGGTCTCTGCTTCCTCCCGATGGTGACTTGGGCGAGCTGCTCTCCTCTTTCAGCTCGGTTTCCTTGCCCGTGGAAGGGGCTTTCCAGATCCTGTTTTGCCTAAATCAGTGGGATCGATGCAGGGTCAGCAGGAAGCTTGTTGAAAACAACATAGCCTCATATGAAGAAAAGAAGCATTTCTGTAATCCCGTGTTGTTTGAATGGGAAGCCTTTTGGGTTCCTCGGGAATAAAGCATTTCCTGGAAAAAAATAAAATATCGACTGACGGTATTCAGGAGAGATTTTCATTGATGAAGCAATGTTCTGCTTTGTTAAATTTCTGTTTCCTGTGTTGTTTGGTAGGGAAAAATCCTCTTAGGTCACTACTCCACCTGCTTGCTCACGGAGGAACCCTTCTTTTGGATCCAAAGGGAGATTGTACTTGTGGCTCCAGTGCCTTGCAGGGTTCTCCTCATGGGGGCAACGTCAGGTTGGCCCACCGCCTTCCTTTCCTGTCTCCTCTTTCTGTAGGGGACTCTTGCTGTAAAGAGGAGGAGGAAAATGGGATGAGGGAGAGCAAGGGAGTGGAGCTCAAGAAAGATTCTTTGTCTTAAGATGGGAAAATAAACCTGTAGCAAAGGTTTAAAAAAAACAAACTACTTCCTCTGTAGTAAAGAGGAAGAATTGGAGATCTGGAGAAAGACGCAGAAGTTACTGAAACACTCTCATTGGATGGGAGGGGTTGGGGTTCAGTTTACACCGCGTATCCAGTGTCCTTCCAGGGTGGCCCGTGGGTGCGGTCTTCCCCTTTAGAGAATTTTAAAGCAGTAACAGCGCTTAAATGTTGGCCTGCTGGACTGAGTCAGGGCTGTGGTGTACAGCATTCCCACTGCCAAGCGGGCTCGGTACCTGCATCCGCCGTTACGTCCCAGCAGCCGATGGGTCATTGCTACGTGTCGAAGATCGCCCAGCTTTACAGCAGTTGGCATTGGGACTGGGAATGGAATCTGGGTTTGTCTGGCTTCACAGCCACTGTCCTTTCCATCATACCAACTCTTCTTTGCATTGTTAAAAAAAAAATCTAGCTTTTAATTAGTTTTTTGCTCCTAAATTTAATATTTTTATATGTACCGACAATTATCTTAGAAAGGAACCTTTTCCCATTACACCTTCCTGCCTAGTATTATGGGATGAACGTAGTGGACTATTAGTAAATATTTGTGAATGGTGGTAATGCTTTTAGTTAGGAATTAAGTGCTTAAAGAAATCAACAGCTTCCCATTCTTCTTGTGTTTAGTTTCTGTGCCGGCCAGTGAAAGGTGTCTTGGCTCTTGAGAAATGCTGTTTTGATCAATTTTCCCTTGTACCTAATTTAAGAGAGGCTAGCTAGAGCGCTTAATTGCTGTCAGCGAGATTCATTCATTTGAAGCTTGGGTTTTGGTTTTACAGTTCCCTGCTTGTTCTTTTACCTTGCCAGGTCGATGCTGGAATCTGGGCTGTCAGACACGGAGGGCGGAGGGTGGGAGGGATTAGAAGTTAGAGAAGTGAGCTGCCTGGCGTGGAGGTGTCCATGAGAGCGACACAGTCTGTTGGAGGCTGACCGTGGCCCAAAAGGGCAGCCTTCAGTATTTTTCTTTGGTGACTGGAAGCAATCGTTGTTTTCGTTAAGATGAAATAACATAGTTTGCTTTTTTTTCTTACAGAAAATACGGCTATCTTCATGTGCAAATGTTGTAACCTTTTCTCACCCAACCAGTCGGAGCTGCTCTCCCACGTTTCTGAGAAGCACGCAGAAGAAGGGGTTAATGTTGATGAAATCATCATTCCCCTCAGACCTCTGAGTACTCCTGAGCCCACCAACCCAAGCAAAAGCGGAGATGGTAAGAGGCCTGGGGTACCGGGCGAGGGGGCCACGGCCACGGATGTGCCCGTTGACGATGATGGTGTTGATTTGCTCACATGTGCTTTGCTACGGTTCCTGTTTGGCAGGCACAGAAACCCAGAACATTCACATTTCCCACAGTTAATAATTGTCCAATTATAGGTCCACTCAAATAAGATCCTGTTTTTGAATTCACTATACCCAGTGTCTGTGGGTGCTTCTCCAGTGCCTGGTTGTAGAAGGAGGAAGGAAGGAAGGAAGGAATGAGTGAGTGCATGAAGGGAGGTGTTGTCAGACGAGTGTGGGTTTAACCCAGCTCCAGGACCCGCCAGCTGCATTACCTGAAGCAGATGACGTGACTTCTCTGAGCCTCACTGTGCTTATCGGACAAATGAAGATAAATACTCCTGTCACAAGGTGGGCGCTGGGGATTAAGCCAGGGGATATACCTGTGGCACCTCGGATGATGCCTGGCACAGAAGACAATAAAGGAAAGCTATTACAGCATACGTGATTAATGTATAAGACTATACAACCCGAGACACCGCATTTCTGAACTGAGCGTGTAAACCTGGAATGAGGATTCAAATAGCAAAGCTTTGATTCGCACAGAATCCTTCAGGTTCACAATGAGCGTGCGAAGGGAGATCCATCTTGTCAGCGGCGTCCAGACATCTCCCACTGAATGGCATCAGATGCAGCAGGCAATGGATTAGAGAAACCTTTGAGGCACTGTAATTAGGTCCCCACAGACAAAGAAGATGTGTACTACACGAGGAATAGCTGCAAACAACAGTTAAAGAAGAAAAAAAGCGTCCATAAAACTATTTTTTATATGATGAGCGACAACAGCCAGAACAGTCCGTGGCCATGAGAGCTCCATCACAGGATTCATTAGCCACACTGATAACCAATTGCTCTTTCCTGGGAATATTCAGACTGGCATTTCTAAGCAGGCTGGCTTATTGATCATCTGTCTGACATCGTTAACAAGGAGAGACTCCAGACAAAAAATGTTTTGGTTAATGAGTCCCTCTGGCCATTCCCAGGGAGCTCAGAGAAATACACCTGACAGAGGATTAAGTTGTTGAGAAGTTAGGAGAAGTTCTGCTGGATACTGTTACTGGAGAAAGATGAAACTGAGAAAACCGGGCACCTGAAACCAGTGGTGGCGAATGAGGAGGAGGGTGGAGTGTTCGTGTCTTCCTCTCCAGCAGCCGAGCAGGGTGGGTCCATGGTGTGTCAGCCCCATCACGGGCCTCGGGAGAGGGACTGGCCTCTCCCCACTTCGAGAAAGCAGGTCTGAGGTGGGCAGTTACACGTAATCACATCTTAACCGAATAGTGTCCTTTTGAGTCTCTGCTTTGGGGAGGAGGGGTGGGGAGAGGGCCATTTGGCATTCAGAATCTGCCCAGTAGCCTGATTAAAAATGGACAAAAGACCTCAACAGGCATTTTGCCTAAGGAGGCATACAGATGACCAACAGGTGCATGAAAAGATGCTCAGTGTCACTAACCATCAGGGAAGGTCAAATCAAAACTGCAGTGAGCGATCACCCCGCCCCCGTTGGACTGGCTGTCCTCGGGAAGACAAGATCACACGTGTTGGCGAGGATGTAGAGAAACGGGACCCTTGTGCCCTGTTGGCGGGAATGCAGACTGGTGCAGCCACTACGGAAAACAGTGGGGAGGTTCCTCAAAACGTAAAGATAGAATTACTGCATGATCCAGCAATCTCACTTCTGGAAATATATCCAAAGGAAATGAAATCAGTATTGCAGAGAGATACCCACACCCCAGTGTTCCCTGCAGCTTCATTCACAGTAGACGGCCCAAGGGTCTGTCAGCAGATGAGCGGATACAGAAGGTGCCTCTCTCTCTCTCTCTCTCTCACACACACACACACACACATACATACATTATTCACCCTCAACAAAGGAGGAAATCATGCCATTTGCAACATGGATGAATCTGGAAGACTTTACCTTAAGTGAAATAAGCTGGACACTTAGAAAGACGAACATTTTTGTGATCTCACCTATATGTAGACTCTAAAATAGCGGAAATCATAGAACCAAAGAGTAGGATGGTGGTTGCCAGGTAGTGGGGGGGAGTGGGGAGAGCATAGTCAAGAGGTACAAACTTTGAGATGAGTTGAGTTCTGGGGAACTAATGCACAGCGCGGGGATTACAGTGAACAGTGCTGTATTATGTCCTCGAAGCTGCTGGCAGAGGAGGTCATAACTGTTCTCACCAAAAGGAAAAAATGGTTGCTGTTGTTGGTCGTGGTGCGCATTTCCCAATGATAATGTATATTAAATCATCTTGTTGTACACCTTAAAAAATCCTATTGTATAACCTAAATATATGCAGTTTTTGTTTGTCAATCACGCCTTAGGAAGGCTGGAAATAAAAGGTTCTGTTTAATTCCAGGGCCCTCCCAGTTGAGCCACCCGTTCTGGGGCTAAGGCTCGTCTGCCCAGACCTCACTGGAGGACCCCCGACGATGTCCACTGCCCCATGGCCTCCGTCCTGCTCAGGGCTTAAGATGCCTTGGCTTTCCAAAGAGTGCGGCTTAATGGATGATGGAGCCAGAGCTTTAGTCAGGAACTTGGAATGTTGCCGTACCTGCCTCTGGGGTTGAGCATCTATAAACTGAGAAGAATGGATAATCTCTCTTGTAAAATTCATATGGCGGATAGAAGTCCCAGGGATTAACGGGTCGAGAACCTAGAGATAGGTTGTTACAGAGCTTTAATTCTGTTTTCATTCAGCTTTGCTTATTAAGATTTTCTTCCAACTAAAAATGAAATGTGAATGAGATAAAATAATTTGAATTTTTCATTTCATTTATAAATAATGAATAAACGGTAAGAGCGCAGAATAGAACTCTTCCTGGAATTCTGTGCGTCAGTGTTTTCTAGCGTACGCGTGGGCTGACTTCTACCCTTGCCCTTGGTACTGATGTTAGTGATGAAAGGGGCGGGTCTCTGCTCAGGACACCATCCCGACCTGTCTTGTCCTCTCGCCTGCTCTGCCTCCCTGGTCCATCACTCTGTGGGGACGACCATGTGATTTTTTTCTCCCCCCTTCATTCCATTAATATGGTGATTTACGTGGATGGATTTTCATACCCTTGAACCACTCTTACATTCCTGGGATGCATTCCACTTGGTCATATTGCATAATCCTTTTTCATGTGCTGCTGGAGCTGGTTTGCTAGTTTTTGTTTGTTTGCTTGTTTTTGCTTTTTTGCTTGCTAGTATTTTGGTGAAGAGTTTTGTGTTTGTATTCAGAGATAGCAGTAGGGTCATTTCTCTGATGTCTTTGGTTTTGGAATCAGGGTAGTCGTGGCCTCACAGTGATTTGGGAAGTGTCCCTTCCTCTGTTTTTTGGAAGATTTTTGAAGCGTCGGTGTTAATTCTTAAATGTTTGATAGAATTCATCAGTGAAGCACTTTACTTTTGGGCTCTTCGTGGGAAGTTTCTGGATTACGCATTCAGTTTCTTTGCTTGAGACGGGTGTATGAATACTTTCTCTTTCTTCTTGACTTCCTATTTTTAAAAGATTTTATTTTTTTATTCATGAGAGACACACAGAGAGAGGCAGAGACACAGGCAGAGGGAGAAGCAGGTGCCCTACAAAGAGCCTGATGTGGAACCCGATCCCAGGATCATGCCCTGAGCCAAAGGCAAACGCTCAACCACTGAGCCACCCAGGTGCCCCTTGAACTCCTTTTAGTACTTTGTGTCCTCCTAGGAAATTTTCCATTTCATCAAAGTTATCTGATTTGTTGGCATATAATTACTTGTTCATAGTATCCCTGAGAATTAAAAAAAAATTTTTTTTGTAAGATGAGTGGTAATGTTCCATCTTTCATTCCTGATTTTAGCTACTTGAGTTTTACCTGTTTTTTCTTGGTGGGTTTAGCTAAAAGTTTGTCAGTTTTTAAATTTTATCTTCTGTTTTTCTCTTTAATCTCTTTACACTCTAATTTTTATTTTTATTTCTTGCCCTTCTGCTTACTATGCATTTGGTTTGCTTCTGTTTTCTCTGGTTTCTTGGGTTGGAAGAGATTGGTGATCTTTCTGTATCTCACACAGTCACTTACAGCCTTGTGAAGCCTGCTCTCATTGCATCCCATGGACATTTGTATGTCATGTTTTCCTTTTGATCATCTCAGCATATTTCCTAATTTCCTTGATGATAGCCTCTTTGACCCATTAGTTAGTTAGGAATGCCATTTAATTTCCATGTATTCTTGAGTTTCACAGATTTTTTTTTTCTGTTCTTTCTTACTTTTCTTTTTTAAAATTAAATTTTAATTGGTGCACATGATTACATTAGTGTCAGGATGTACAGATAGTGATTCGATATTCTTATACATTGTGAGATGTGATCACCACAGTGGCTCTAGTCACCACCTGTCCCTGAAGTTATTACAATATCATTGATTATATTCCCTATGCTGTACTTTTCTCCCTTTTTTTTTTTTTTTTTTTTTTTAAGACTTTTTAAACATTTATTTACTTGAGAGAGCATCAGTGAAAGCAGGAGCAGGGGGAAGGGTCAGCAGGAGAGGGAGAAGCAGACTTCACGCATGCCCAGCAGGTCCCCAGGATCATGACCTGAGCTGAAGGCAGAAGCTTAATCGACTGAGCCACCCAGCTGCCCCTTCTATGCTGTACTTTTCATCCTCATTACTTACTTTCGAGATCAGACGAGATCGGGCGCGTTCAGGGTGGTATGGCCGTAGACCTCATTACTTACTTATTTTTTACCTGGAAGTTTGTACCTCTTACTCCCCTTCATGTACTTCACCCATCCCCCATCCCCACCCCATCTCCCATCCCTCTCCTTCTGGCAATCACCAGTTTGTTCTCCATAACAATGAGTCTGTTTCTGTTTTGTTTCTTTGTTTTTTAGATTCCATATATAAGTGAAATCATTTGGTATTTATCTTTCTCTTTCCGACTTACTTTACTTAGCATAATACTCTCTAGGTTTATCTGTGTTGTTGCAAATGGTGAGATTTCATTATTTTTTATGGCTAAGAAATATTCCAGTGTGTGTGTGTGTTCCTGTGTTTGTGTGTACACACGTATAACACATATAATACATCTTTTTTTCCCCATCTATCAGTGACACTTAGGCTGCTTTCTTATCTTGGCTATTGTAAGTAATGGTGCCATGAATGAAGATGTGCACATATCTTTTCAAATTAATGTTTTTGCTTCCTTCAATACCTACAAGTAGAATTTCTGGATTGTAGGGGAGCTTTATTTTTAAGTTTTTGAGAAGACTCCACACTTTTCCAGAGTGACTGCACCAGGTCGCATTGCCGCCCACAGTGTGAGAGAGTTCCCCTTTCTCCACATCCTCGCCAACACTTGTTATTTCCCATCTTTTTAATAATACCCCTTCTGATAGGTATGAGGTGGTATCTCATTGTAGTTTTGGTTTGCATTGCTCTGATGATGAGTGATGTTGAGCATCTTTTCCTATGTCTGTTGGTCATCTAGATGTCGTCTTTGGAAAAATGTCTGTTCAGGTACTCTGCCCACTTTTTAATTGTTTTTTTCCCTTTTTTTTGGTTATTCACTTGTATGAATTTTTTATTTCTAATTTCAGTCCACATATTTTGTATGATTTACACATTTTTTAAGACATGACTTATGTGGTTTATCTTGGAGAACATTCTATGCGTATTTGAGAAGAACTTATAGTCTGCTGTTGATGGTGGCATGTTTTTATAGATGCGTGTTAGATTTTGTTAGTGTATGGTGCTGTCCGTGTCTTCCATTTCTTTACTGATGCTGAGATTTTATAATTGAGGAATATGTGGCTCAGAGACTGGAAGAGTTACAAGAACACACGGTTACCTAGTTAGTAGGTGGGAGGGTGGGATCTGGGCCCAGGTGCTCTGAGGCATTTGCCTCTTCTTGTACTGCTCTGGGCATAATCAGACTCTTACTACGAGGCTACTTTAAAAATTATTTTCCTTTATTAACTAATTTACTTTTGACTTAAATTTTTCTTGAACACATTTCCTCTCTTTTGTGTGTGTGTATCCTGGAAGATTAGTTGCCTGTACGGTTTAATTTTTAAAAGTATTTAAGACTTTAATTAAACTCAGACTCTTAATACTAGAAAATTTTTTCAAAAGTCTTTCATTAAGAACTCCAAGTCCTCCTTTTTCTCTCTGTGCGAGTCTGTAAAATTTGAGGCTTCTAGAAGCTTAGTTTCTCTCTGATGATTTCTATTCAGGTTTAACCTTCACAATTCATTTTAAGTTGAGAGATACTTGAAATGGTTTAATTAAACCTTTAACTGAGTAGTAATTGATTTATTATTTTGGTCTCTCTTTATAACATGAAGGTTCCTAAATCCTTTGGTTTATTTTATAGCCTTTTAATCATTTTTGCTCATGTAGGAAGTGGTCTGCCTAAGAACCTTTCATTTTCTCCTCTCTTCCCTATCAGATCTCTGGCTGTGGTCCAAGGAAGAATTGCCTCATGGAGAGAATGTGTGTGTGTGCGAGTGTGTGATGGTGTCTGAGAACGTGCGTAGGTGCATGTTTGGGTGTGAGTGGTGGGTGAGGGTGCACGCGCATGTTTGTTCATCCGGTGGCAGCTGGGGCAGGTGGGCGTGCTGCAGCCCAGCCTACGCGGGTTCCCGGAGGGCCTCATTTAGACTCTTCCATCTTCTTCCCCTTTCAGACCTTCTGTAGAAACTTCTCTCATTTTTCTCTCTGCCTTCCCTCCCACCCCACTTCTTTATTCAGTAAACCCGTGTCTGTTCTATGCTGGGGCACTGTGCTAGGTGCTGATCTGAAGGGGGAGGACAGGGCGCTCTTCCTGCTGGGTCTGCCTCCTGCTTGGTGGGTGCAGGTGGGCAAAGAGGCAGTCGTGCAGGACAGCGGGCAAAGCACGTCTCTGGGATAGAGGATGGACCACTACAGCGGGGGTCACAGAGTCTAGTTCGAGGATGAACAGAGGCTTCCCACGGGAAGTTGGCATCTAAATCTAAACCTCTGTGCTGTCTTTTCTGGACAGCTACCACAAATAGGGTCATTTTTTTCTTTTAAGATTTTATTTATTTGAGAGACAGCATGCATGAGAGAGCATAAGCAGGGGGAGCAGCAGAGGGAGAAGCAGACTCCCCCCTGAGCAGGGAGCCTGATGTGGGGTTCCATCCCAGGACCCTGAGATCATGACCTGAGCAGAAGGCAGCCACTTAAGCAACTGAGCCACCCAGGCACCCCCACATGGGGTCGTTCTGAGTGTACACAGGCATGTTATACTCAGTGTTCCAGAAAGCACTGCAACCTGAGCCCTCTAATCTACACAGGTAGGCGGTGTGGGGGTAGTTAAAGAGCACCCATCTCGGGCTCAGAGAGACTCAGGTTCCATTCCTGGAACTGTCATGTGATCTCCATGGCTGTGGCTGGCACATAGGGTGCTTTTGTGCGGATCATAAAAAGGTGCCCTCATTCCAGGCTGGTAGGTTAGTAACGGGCTTTCTTTGTGGGAGAACAAGCATAAAATGGGATCAGGGCTGGCACAGCCGGTGCCACAGGGTTCAGCTCAGGCTCGTGGAGCATGGCCCAGGTCTTGGGTCCCCTCCCCTCCCCCCGTGGCACCTCATTGCAGGTCTCAGCCTGCACTGTGGAGGCCCTGCCAGTGGCTTAGGCAAATGGTTTTTGTCAGTGTCAAAGGGAGATAAGATGCTGGCCTTTTTTTTTTCCCCTTGAAAAGGTTATGAGGTAAATACGTGTTAATACGTAATGCCTTAGTATGTGGTACATGCATGATGCACTTTGTAGTCTCCTGCTTCCCATTTCATCCATCTGTCGTCTGGTTCAGGAGTTGGATCACACTGAGGCTTGTAGCTGGGTGACCCTGTCACCGTTTTCCTGCAGAGCTTAGAGGAGAGGTCAGATTGTATTATTCCTGTGCTCTGAAATTCACTGCACTGACATAAATGTGAAGTTCACCGACTCCGAGGCAAACAGTGGGTTCAGAGCCTTGCGTTCGCTTACTTTGTACTGTGTCGTGGGGTGGGGGGAGGCAGCTTGATTAATCTTCTTAAGCCTCAGCGTCCTTTTCTGTACAATGGGAGTGACTCTGATGCTTCCCACAGAGACCGGATGGAGAAATGCACATGCTTCACCTGGTGCCGGAGCTGTACGGGCTTCCTCATTACCCCGTGTTGTGTGACATTTCCCCATCGCTGCTGGGAGATCCACAGGGAGCAGGCGTGGGTGCCTCTGGCCTCCCTGGCGCCTTGTGGTTCAGGGCTGGCTGCAGTCTGTCCCGCCAGGGGGACGCTGCATTCCCCATAAACCTCAAAGGCTCACACTTCCTCATTTCTGATAAATAATTCATTGTCTTCCCTTTGCTTCCTGGGCTTGTTGGAAGTAAATGTCAGGGAGATTGACTGTCGGGCCCAGCCGTATTAGAGTTTCAGGATTTGCCTAAATTCTCGAGTTGGCGTGACTGGGTTGAGCTGCACAGTGAGGGTGCTGGCTTTATCCCTGGTCTCCGGCATCATGGAATGTGTATTACGCCCCTAATTCCATACTGACTTTCTTGGTGTGTGAGAACCTTTAAAATGAAGAAATCAAGGGGAGGGTGCCGTGAGGAGCGAGAGCAGGTGCGCCCTGAGGAACCCCCTGATTCAGCAGTGGCCCAGTTGGGAAGGTAATGGTTGCTCCAGGCAGATAGTCCAAGTCAGAGTTTTAATGACTATGGCCACAGTAATAAGCACTTGCCACTTAACTGACCACCTTCTAAGTACTATGCTCAGCATTTTAATGCATGGCTTTTATTTGTCCGTGACTATAACACACAGTTTTGTGTTTATTTTTCATACCAGAAACAGCAGCTTGGGGGGGATTTAACTTGGGGAGGCCCGTCTCCCCACTCGGGTTCTCTGCGCTGCAGCACTGGCTCCTTTCAGTGTCCAGAGCTGACCCGAGGGCTCCATGACCCGGTGGAGAGAGCTGGGCAGGGAGAAGGAAAACCCGGGTCCTGGCTCTGTGAGCTCAGCAGCAGATTCCAGAAAATGTGCCAAGACCCTTGAACCTTGAAGTCCCTTATTTCTCTTCCTGTTGAGGAAATTACATTTCTATATCTATCTCCGAGGGTTTTTATGGGGGTAAAATGAGATAAGGACTCGGAAAAGGCCTTGCACACTTGAGTGATGTGCAAATAAAGAGCTTACGTTATTAGATTTTTAGTAACGTGGAGCTGTTTTTAATCACAGGGCTCATGTTGTCTTTTGATTGAATTTAACGACCTTTGGCTGATTTCTTCCTGTCCCTTGCTAGTTTTGGCCTTGGATCTGCAAGGATGATTCTCTGCTTATGAGGATGTGTCCCCCAAACTGTGGCGTTGGGGCAGGATTGAAAGGATGTGTGGTGGCTCGCCTCTTTTTTCCTTTTGGAAACTGGACACAGGAAATGGCTTCTTTTCCTGCCATCAAACAACGTGTATTGACTTCTTAAAGTGTCTCCTACATCTCCAGCTCTGATTGTGATCCTTGGGCTCTGGGAATTCAGCCTTTGGATATGTAACAGGTGGGGAGACAGGGAAGCACGCAGGCCGGAGGCTCTGTCAGCGGCGTGTATGCCATGTGTGCCTCCCACTGTCCACGCGAGAGCAGCTGGGATGGCCGCCTGGAGGAGGACCTGAGGGTTTGAGTGGGGGCTTGGGGTCTGACTGGGGTGCAGGAGGTGGGCGCGGATGGGGGAAGCAGTACAGGTACGTACAAGGAGACCAAGATTATCGGTGCAAATTTAGGGAAGTCTAGAACATTGCTGAGCACTTGAGAGAGAGCCCCGCTCTGTGTGCATGTGTGCACGTGTTGGGCCATGTGAGGACCTAGAGACCTCGGAGGTCTGGGTGTTGTGAACAGTGGAATGTTCTAGAGCAAGGGCTCAGCAGTGAGACAAGGGTTGCAGGCAGAAGAGGAGGGGAGCAGGAGGCTGTGGTCCGGGGGCCGTGTGTAGGGGTCTTGGTGACAAAGAACAGAGAGGGGGTGTAGTGGGCAAATGTCTTTCGGACAAACCACAGAGCACCCAGACTGGCCGAAGGAGAAAGTTCATGGAGGAGGAGGGGGAACGGAAGGTAAGCCCATCCTGGGGTTTTGATTACGAGGTTGCAGGAGTTCCCTTGCCCACTTCCACAGTTCTCAGCAGTTCTGTAAAATGTTTGTAGTTGACAGCAGCAACTCGTTTTCAGTGCTTTTAAATTATTCCGAGTTCATTTATGAATATTTCATTTTTCGCTAACTAATTGGTCTTGAGCAGCTGCATTATGGATGTAGCAAGATGTAAGATTAGTTTTGTCACCGTCGTGTTAGAGGATTTCCAAAGCTTTCAGGGGTGATTCTGTGTTTCTTCCTTGACAGCCGGCTTGTGCGCGCTGCTCATCGGTTTAGCCCTCGGAGATGTGCTGGTGCCGCTGTGCAGGACAGCAGCTCCGCTGCCGGGGGTATCAGGTGGTCAGGACGAGGGCTCGGCCTGCAGGGAGTCCCCATCTGTGGGGAGAGACGCGGACGGGGCAGAGCCTTGCTCGCACCCTGTGTGCCATGGTTGCTGGCACGTGCTCGGGCGCATCTCTGAGGATAGGACGCCGGGTGCCCTGCCGCAGAGAGTGTGCTGAACCCCAGTTAGGGGCACAGTTGCCCACGAGACTGCTGACCCCGCCACAGGCTTGGGAGTCCCTCCAGGGCCACCATCGCTCTGACCAGCTAGCTGCGAATTCAGGGGACCCTGAGGACTCCCTCCAGTTCCAGAAGTGTCTTAGAATGGTTCACAGAACTTAGAAAAGCACCCTTACGAGTACCCTGTTAAATACCATGTGTAGGGAGAGATGCACGGGCCGAGTCTGGGACTGGGGGGCTTCTGGATGCGGAGCTGTCTGTCCACCTCCTGCCCCCGTGGAGTCCTGGACGCCATTGCCTTCTCCCTGCTGTATTATGTGACAGGACTTGAGTATTTCCAACCAGGGATGCTCGCCCAGCCTTCAGCGTCCACCTCGATGACCCACCGACCCCGTGGCTGGCCTGCAGTCCCTCGCTCCTCCCGGGGGTTCGGGGGAGCACCTCTGTTCTCCAGTTCCTCCCGAGCTCAGAACTGGTCTGACTTGTCACGGAGCCGAGGCGTAAGGCCCGTTGTTAGACTGTCGGCGGCCCCAGCCCCAGGCAGAGGGGCAGTCCACCTGTCAGGCGGGACGTTCTAGGGCCCAGAGGTCACCCCCAGCAGCAGAGGGCAGAGAGCCCAGGGTAAGGCTGCTCCTTCACACGGCTGCGTCGAAGGAGGAGCGCTGATGTGCACCTGGCAGCTGGCCGGGCCTTCGGGGAGGTTGGGCCCGGGCCGTGGACATGCAGGACGGTCCCGCCGCTCACCCTGCTGCTCTGCCGTTCATTGCCGCTTCGGGAATTTGCACAAGTACATGCTGGGGGGAAGATTAGCAAGGAGAGAAGTTTCCATGGCTGTGAGGTAAACAGGTTGTCCTTCTTTCCTTGCCACCCGCTCCAGCCTCCTGTACATGGCAGTGGGCCTGTGTCCACACAGCTGTTGTTCTTCTCAGGAAAATCCATTGCGGACAGTGGGATCCAAGGGTCCCGCGCCCTTGTTCGTTTGATCTGGTCTCTCTGCCTTCCTGTTGCTAAGTACTTTCCCTCCCCTGCCCCCACCCCATCTCCAGCACGCCCCGGACATAGCAGGGAGGCGGTCACGGTGCACTGTGCTGGCTGCCCTGGCCGAGGAAGGCTCTGGTTTGGGTCTCTTGCTCAGTGTTGAGCCACCCTTGGCACTGCAGCTCTGCAGAAGCTCTTCCCCCAGAAGGCCCCCCCCTTACCCCCCAGGTCTTCCCCATTCTGGTGCATGACCTCCCTGAGTTCTTGGGGACCCTGCGTCAAAGCAGGCTCCTGTGTCCAGAGCCCACACTTGCCATGCCACTCTTTCTCTGCAGACTGCTCCAGAACCATCCTGCCCCCTCCCCTCTGGTCTCCCTGTCTGATGTGGGAGCACAAGGACCTACTTAAAGGGTCTTCATGGGGGTAGCAGTGGGCAGCGTGGGGGATGCCTACCTGTGCAGACTGGTGGCCTTAGAGCAGGGAGACGGCCTGAAGATCTCATTCTGTACTTGACCATATTACCAGGATGCTGCTGGAGCCAGGACCCCCTCCTTTCCTCTGCAGCTCAGATTTGGACGATTGCTGAAATGCTGTACCTCAGCAGATAGGCCACTAACAGACTGTGCTGGTTTCCTGCTTGGTGTCTCTCAGGATACCTGTCAGGTCACATCATCTGGGACCAGACACTCCCTCTTCACGCACCCAGCAGCACGATGCTTCCCGACCCCACGCACCCATCTTAATTCCCACTTTCATTCTGGAGATCAGTGTCTTAAAAATGAGGGCTAATTAAGAAACACAAGTTGAAAAACGGTTTGAGACTTGTTCTGCAGCAGCTCTGAGCGTGCCATTTAACTCACTAGGTCGCTAGGAAACTCGAAAAATACGGCTGTTGTCTTTAGTCCTTTAATTGGTAGATTTAGATTGTAATTATTTTTTCTCTGTTTTATCAGAACAATTTGGCTGTAATAATTATGATGCCTTGAAATAATCTGAATAGTCGTGTAGCTCGTTAAGAGCATGAAAAGCTAAGCAGCCTTTGCGAATCCTTTGCACAGAAGTCCTTAAGCATATTCTGAGAACAGGGTGTTAATGGAGTTAGGGGTTCTTTAGAAGTCTGATTTGTGAGCCGGGGGGGCTGCCGGTCACAGTTTAGAACCACCCCCGCTTTATAAGAGAAGATGTGCACAGGTTCTCCTCAAACAATATTTCTAAAAATATTTATTTATTTATTTATTTATTCATTCATTCATTCATTCATTCATTCATTCATGAGAGACGGGGGGGTGGGTGGAGGCAGAGACACAGGCAGAGGGAGAAGCAGGCCCCATGCAGGGAGCCCGACGTGGGACTGGATCCTGGGACTCCAGGACCACGCCCTGGGCCGAAGGCAGGCACTAAACCGCTGAGCCCCCTGGCTGCCCATATTTTTAAATCAGAATATAAGGAAATTTAGTGCATGCTAGTGTGTAGATGCAGAAACATTAGCACTAAAGATACTGTTTGCAGCTTGTACTTTCCGGCACTACGTCAGACTCTGTTTTTCATAAAACCCGAAACTGAACACATTCCCACATTCAGAGGTTGGGTGTGTGCTCTGCCCTGTGGCCATGTGTGACGACATTGTGCTCTCTTCTTTCCTTGGTAGAGTTTTCGGTCATGAAGAGGAAGAGAGGCAGGCCCAAGGGGTCCACGAAGAAGCCCAGCGCCGAGGAGGAGCTTGCGGAGAGCATCGTGGGTCCGAGCGAGGACAGTCCACCGGTCCCGGAGGAGGGGAGCAGCCTGGCCCCCGGCAGCTTGGAGTGCAGCAAGTGCTGCCGCAAGTTCTCCAACCCACGCCAGCTCAGAAAGCACATCTGCATCATCGTGCTGAACCTGGGTGAGGAGGACGGAGAAGCAGGTATGGTCGCTGAGGGCCAAGCGCGTCCGTTTCCCCCACACATGTGAACGACGGACGGCAGTCTTTCCTGGGTCAGTTTTGACAGGGAAATCGAGCCCTTACACACAAGTCTCACCTGTCTGGGAGAGTTCCTAGTTTTGGAACGGTCACCATGACAGTGAGTCATCTCTGAGTTGAAGGTGTCCTGCTTGGGTGGTGCCCACGGACTGCAAGTCCCGGGGGTACTTGAGTGGGTGCACTGGGGTCTGCACAGAGGGTGAGATGCGGCGTCTCCCTGGGTGAGCTGACATTCCGGGTGCGACAGCAGGGCTGCACATCACAGAACGTCAGCAGGGAATAAACCCTCGGTGGGGAGACGGCATTCCGATGGGCAGTCGCGGGGAGCCTGCTGTCACGGGCCAGGTGGCACTGGGATGCTGAGGGAGGACATCTCAGAGGATGGATGGGACCGTATGAGCACGAGGGCAGACGTTAGGATGCTCAGCATCTCTGTGATGAAGCTTGATGACCAATGGAGGCCAAGGGCCTGAGTGTGGCGGCATCCTGGAAGCAGCTGAAGGGGATCGGTGCTTCCTCCACCCGTGTTCCTGGCGAGGCCTCCACTTGGAAGCAGCTTCTGAAAGAGGCTGAAGTGGGTGTGACATCACTGTGTTAGAGCACACCTCGTGGGCAGCCTTCTGGGGAAATGAAGCACCACTGCCCTGGGTAGGGGGTACTGGGGAGACCCTCTACCTTGGGCTCCGCTGTCGTCTGGCTCTTGTGCCCACTTGGGAAGTCTTCAGACTGCCTGACCACTGAAGAAGTTCTTACAGTGCGTTGTGCTGTGCTAAGGATGTTACGTGGGAGACTACTCTGGTTAAAATGCTTCCGGCTTTGGAACACAGCTGTCTGGGTGGGAATCCCAGCTACTTCAGCCCTTACCAGCTTCCTTCTGCCTCCATTTCCTCATCTGTAAAATGGCAGTAAAACCCAGCACTCTCACAAATGGTTGCTTTGAGGATGAAATAAGGCAGGACTTAGAAAATGCTCAGAACAGTGCTTGCATAAGAAACGGGCTCAGCAAATGTTAGCTGTAACTTTCTTCCAACAGTACTGTTGTCCTCCTTCCTGTCCTGTAGAGAAGGATAGTTAGATCCTGGGAAATCAGGTCATTTGCCTGGCCAGGGTCCTTCAGTTAGCAAGGGGACCTAGCCTGTGGACCTCAGTTCTCAAGTCCTTTACTATAAACACCCCCCAGCAGTGAAGCAAGACTGTTGGTGTGTAAAATCCCAGCACAGATTGGAGGAATAATTGCATAACTCATCCCTGATGCTTACCCAACATCTCGGTTGGTGGCCGCGGCTCATTGCTACCATCCGTGCAAACTATAGAGAACATGAAACGTCATTCTATCCTATGGAGAACTGCTCTCAGGGGGTACTATGTGAACCCCTTTCTAGGCTGCATGGGCTAGTGCCAATACGAGCATTCAGACGAGGTAAGTCAGTGGGGAAGCAGCTGTCCCAGGGCAGAGCACGTGTCATCACCGTGTGAGACACTTAGCTGGGGAGTGCTCTGGCCTCAGAGCCCAATGCCCACGTGGCAAATAAGGTTACTTTTACAAGTGAGATGGTTGAGGGAGGAAGGATTAGGACGGACCTTCCTGCCCCTGAAGAACTAATTTCTGGTGGATTTGTCACCCACTGGCCCTGGGTTATGGAGCTGTTCCCATGCCATGCATTACTCCCTCCCTCCTTTTTTTTCCCACAAATGGTTAATGGTGGTTGCATTGTGTTTGTTTATTACTTTAATCGCAGTATGGATAACAGTGTTACATTAGTTTCAGGTGTGCAACATAGGGATTCAGCAAACCCATACATGTCCGGGTACTCACCACAACTGCCCTCCTGAATCCCACCACCCACCTCCCCTCTGGTGACCATCAGTGTGTTCTCTAGAGCAAGGATCTACTTTTTCGTTTGTCTCTCTTTTTTTCCCCCTTTGTTTTGTTTCTTCCATTCCACACAGGAGTGAAATCATATGGTGTTTGTCTTTCTCTGTTTCACTCAGCACTCATTGTACCCTCTAGCTCCATCCACATCCCTGCAGATGGCAAGAGTTCATTCTTATTATGGCTGAGTAATATTCCAATGTGTGTATATAGACCACACCTCCTTTATCCATTCATCTGTCGGTGAACGATTGGGTTGATTCCATAGTTCGGCTCTTTTAGATAACGCTGCTGTAAGCATAAGCATAGGCGTGCATGTATCCCTTTGAATTACTGTTTTTGTATTTTTGGGGGGTAAATACCCAGCAGTGTGATTGCTGGATCATAGAGTAGTTCTATTTTTAAATGTCTGAGGAACCTCCATGCTGTTTTCCAGAGCGGCTGCACCCGTTTGCATTCCCCATGGTGGTTGCGTTTTAATCAGAAGGGCCAGCTGTAGCCTTCAGAGCGGCTCTGTTTGTTCCTGCCTGCCCGAGAATCTGAATCTCTCTCATCATTCAGTGCTGTCTTCTTGAGGATCTGTTTTGTTTTTGTGCCTTCACATGATTCATCCTGTCAGACTCCTTCTGGGAGACTCCGGGGCTTTTTGTACAATTATGGCTGGAAATCAGGGATCTCTTTTGCAAAGCATTCCTGCTGCTGCTTCCTCCAGAGGTCAGACCTGGATCTAACTTGGATGCAGCCTGAGAAGTTCACTCAGATCTGTGGATGTTCTGCACTGCCCTCAGGGTTTTCTTCCAGAAACAAAGTTTTTCAGTGTCTCCCCTTCAGAGTAAAGTGCAAAGTCCTCTCAAGACCCTCAACACAAGGATCTTTCCCTGGAACCCTACGGCATTACTTTTTCTGTGTCCTGTTGTTTGCAATTGATGAAATTTAAGCTATTTCCAATCTTCTGCTGTTGTAAATATTGCTTTAATAAATCTTTCTATATGCATATATATGTGTGTGTGTGTCTGTGTGTGTGCATGTGTATACACACCCACGTACATGTGGATTTGTAGACTTATAACTGTTATTTTTATAGGAGAAATCCCTAGAAATATAACCCCTGGGTCAGAAAGTATATTACTATTGTCAACCCCCCCGCCCTGCCCCGAAAGCTCACACCAGTTCAGATTCCAAAAGTGTCTGATGGTGCCTATTGGATATTGACTTTTTTTTTCTTTTTTAATACCTGGGATGATATAGAAAATACTAAGAGGAAAGTAACAGTAATCCAGAAACTCACTGCCTAGGGGGATTGACTATTAAACCATATAAAAAAGAGAAGAAAGATCCTGCTCAGCTGTGTGTACACATACATTATTTAGAAATGGGGCCATGCATCATGTTCTGTGATTTTAACCCCTCCCCCACAATGTGGCCAATTGAAGTTTTCATGTCAGTATTTTTTATTGTACAAGCTGTTCCGTAGCTCTCTCTGGATACTCACTGTCTTACAGCTGTTAGGTCATTTAAGTCACAGCAACCTTTAGAAGTAGGCACTGGTGTTATTCCCACTTCACAGAAAGGGAAACTGAGACACAGAGAGGTTCTAAAGCTTGCTTAGACCACACAGCTGTTAAGTGGCAGTCCCAGGTTCCAAACCTGCCTCATTGCAGGGACTGTGCAATGCTTCTTCACCCCAAATGGTCAGTAAATGGAGATTTCTGTCATTTTTAAAGGCCACCCAGCATTTCACCATACATGCAGGCCATACATTTTCCTTCACCGGTTTCTAGTCTATTGGCATTCAAGATTGGTCTTAATTTTTCTCCCTGATTAAAACAACAAGAACAACAACACAGGTGACTGGTCTTAAGCATGCATTTTAATTTTATTATTATATTTGTACTCATGCTATTATTGCCTTAGGCAAATACCTAGTATTATAATTGTTGGGCCAGTAGGGGCATATTTTACGTTCTGTTGCATGCGTGTACGTTGCCAAGCTTCCCTGCAGACAGCATCTGCCGCTCCCCTTCCCGACACCGGCTTGTACCCTCCTGGGCCCTCTTCACCCTGCGCATTGTCTGTCCTCACCCCTGCCCGTCTCCTAAGATGACGGTTCCCTTTAGTTGTTTGTATTAGCGTCTATGTGGTCATGAGTAGGCCTGGTTATAGTTATTGAGGATTTGTGCCTTGTGTGTAATTTGGGGTGTTCCTCATCTGTGTCCTTTACTTACTTCCCTTGGGTTGCCGTGTGTGCAGAAAATATTCTCCACAGTTTGTCTTTTCATTTCTTTCTTTCTTTCTTTTTTTTTTATTCATGAGAGAGAGAGAGAAAGAGAGAGGCAGAGACAGGCAGAGGGAGAAGCAGGTTCACCGCACGGAGCCCGGTGCAGGACTCAATCTTGGACCCCGGGATCTGTAGGCAGACACTTAACCGCTGAGTCACCCAGGCATCCCTTGTCTTTCCATTTCATTTGTAGCCTTGCTTTGTTTTCTTTCATGCTTCACTGGAGTTTTAAATATCTGTACTGTCACTCCTGTCGAATGTTCCTTTTAGATTTCTTGCCCTTTTCATCATAGCTGAGAACACTTACCGATACCCCAGAATAATAAAATACATGCTTCTATCTATTTCTCTGTGATTTGTATGGTCTCTTTTATTACCCATGATTTGGATCCATCTGGAAATTGTGGTTTTGTGAAAGTCGTAAAGTAAGACAGTTCTATCAGTAAACACAGGCAAAAGAATTATCTTAATAAATTGGGAGATAAACTATTTCAAATCCTGGGGTCCAGAGAAGAAATAATAAGGGTCTGGCTCAAAGTCTTTAAAAAAGTAAAACTTTGTATTTTGAAGATAATTGCAGATTCACAGGAAGTTGCAAAGATTGTAGAGAAATCTGGTGCCCTTAAACCCGTTTTCCCCCAACGGTTGCATCGTATGGAGTTACGCAGCGTGTGCTTAGACTCAGATGCGGACCATGACCTGTGTGTGCAGCTCCGTGTCATGTCACTCAGGGGGACCCGTGCTCCTGCTGCAGAATCACCCCACTCCCACCCTCGGCAACCGCAGATCTGTCCTCCAGCTCTGTAATTCGGTCATTTCAAAAATCTTACATCTTTTGAATCACATGGTATGTGACCTTTTAAGATTGGCTCAGAAAACCCCCTTTTCAGACTCACTTTCATAGGTTTACAGTTGAGGAAGTTGAAGTCCAGGAGGTGATGATTATCCAGAGTCACACACTGCATTGGAGGTCGGGCCGGGGTGCGACCCCACACCTCTGGACTCCCACTCTGGGGCCAGCCCCGCGGTGTCCCACATCTGTGCCTTCAAACCTGTCTCATTTCCACCTCATGGATGGAGATTTTATTTCATTTCAGTGTACTTCTGTCAGTCTTTTACACTCACCTTATTGGAAACTACCCTGCGTGGTTCCGCTATTTATTTTCCGCTCTGTAATTAGTTAGGTCACATATCCTGCAATGGCAGACGGGAGCAGTCCTTTCTAATAAGATTATCAGCTGCCTCCAGTAATAAGCTGTAGAGAAAACGGCCTCCTATTCCACTGATTTGAGTGACCTAAAAGGACTTTAATTTAACAAATATGAAACAGAAAAGTAGAAGCTCGGGGAGTTTCTTTCTGGCCCTCATTGAAGCCTCTAAAATATGCAGCAATGACCTTATGCCCGGCTACTTTGCGGCCACCGTCCCTACGTTTGTTCCATGTTTCCTAGTTTGCCAAGCACAACATTACAATTTGGAAAATTCTCGCATAATTGTTTTATTTTTTTATTTTTTTATTTTTTTTTTCGCATAATTGTTTTAATACATGGTCTGTAAAGAGCAGTTTAGTGACATTTCAAACAATTGACCTTGACTCTCTAGCTTGTTAAAACAATAAAAACAACACAAGCCTTTCCCTGCGCTGAACCTGGCAAGTTAAAATAATACTTTTGGTGTGTATTCTATATTTATTTATTTTATTCTGCATTTGAATAGCAAAAGAAACCAGGAAAAGAGATTTCTTGTGCCATTATGTGGAACAGCTGGTGTTTCTGAAAAAACAGTTTGCAGCCTGCAGAAATCAATATGTCAACTTTATAAAAGTGACTTCTGAACCTTTGTAAGCTTATTATCTCTGGGGTCCTTTTTTGCAAAGAGAGTTTCAAAAATTTGCCCTTATTCTTGTGGAATCCGTCCCAAAGATGACAAGGCATTTATTTAAGATCTTCCATAAGATGCACCTATAATCTTCATGGAGGTCTTTTTAGAACAATGTTTCAAGTGCCTTCTGCTGTATTTGTGTTAGCAAAACAGCGGACTTGGTAAGAGCCGCTGTGATTGAAAACGGTTTTGGGTGAGTTGTGTTTGAAGATTTGCAGGCGTGAAGGAAGGGCAGTGTCAGTCTCTGAATATGACGCCTTTCTCCGTGGAGAGTTGTGTAATGGTGATGACTGTTTGCTTTTGCTGCCTGTAAACCCCGGTTTCACCTGTGCACCCGTCAGGTGGATGGAAGCCTGGAGGTCATGCAGCACAGCGGTCTCTGGAAACACTCTGGCTTTCTGCGTGCTGGGAAGTGTGGGCAAGTGTGCTGGCTCTGTTCACATTCCGTCCCCGTGACACCTCGAGCTCCTAACTCCCTCCTCCCTCTCCAGCTGCCCCTGTTCCTGCTGCTTTGTGAGCTTCAGTTCTTCTGCTCGTCACGTCGTGTCGCTGTCGCTGAGCCTGTCAGTCCGCGTAGGCCACGTCACGCCCTTACAACAAGCCTCTCCCGCATTGCCTTGGCCCTAACAGAACCAGGTTCACGTTCTCCTTCGGACAGGACGCCTACTGCAGGTGCTCAGAGGCTCTGCTCACTCAGGGTCCCAGACAGAGCAGCCACCACTTGCACATGGCTGGTCACTGTGCAAGAAGGGAGAAGAGCCCTGGATGGTTTCCCCTAAGCCTGGAAGTGACACCTGCCACTTCTGCTTGTGCATTTCATTGGCCAGAACTGATGACATGGCCCCACTGACTTTGAGGGTCCAGAAAGTGTAGCTGTGCACATGCCCGGGTTGGGGGAGAACGGGAGATTTTTGATGACTGTCACTAGTGACTGCTGTGTGCATCCTGTACACAGCGTGGAACTCACCCCCTCTCTGGGCTCTGACTTGCAGACATCCTCCATGGCCAGACCCTCTCCTGAGCTTGCAGTCAGTTTGGGTGCCCCATAGGCAGCATAAACTCTGTGGCACGTTTGGTGTGGTGCTTGTTGTCTATCTCCTTATAAATGGACCCCCTCCCCCCATATTCCAACTTGGTGACTGTCCCCACTGTCCAGATGTCCCACCCCTCACATTTGTCACTTGCCACGGTCAGTTGACTTTTTCTCCATCTGTGCTGTGCTTCTTAGAGGTTAAGCCCCATTATCTCTTCCACAGACTCTTGTGACAGCTCTGTTCTACTCTGCCCTTCTGTTCCCATCCATGGTCTGTGTACACCGGTGATTTGAAAACATATCCCTGATACATATATTCCTTTATTTACTAATAAGTTGCATTTTTAAAATTTAAAAACCATCTTACAGGGTCCTTGCTGTAGGCCTACCACTATTCTGAGTGTCTTACAAATATTAATTTATTTCCTCTTCATAAAAACCCCATGAGGTAGTTACTAGTTTTGTCCCCATTTCACAGAGTAGGAAACTGAGACAGGCATCCTACCCAATGTTGCATGGTAGTAAGTAGTAGGCCTGAGATGGGAGCCCAGGCATTTTGGCTCAAGTACACATTTGCTGTAAGAGTTTATTATAGACACTTTACGTATGTAAACTATAAAATTCACAAGGATATGGTAAGAAAGGAAAAGAGGAATCCTATTTTCTTCCCAAATATCAGTCGATTGTTTTAGGCACGTGTTGGGTGTGTGTGTAGACATCTCTCTGAAGTGCAGACTGGTCACATCCCTTCCCCAGAGACAGACCACCGTGCCCACCCCTGTTCACAGACAGGCTGAGCTCATCATGAGCCTGCTAGGTCATTTATGCATAAACCTGACAGCTGCCCCCTGCCCAGTACCCCTCCCATGTTGCCCACCTATGACTCTGTTACAAACTTCCAGAGGCCCCAGAACCCTGTACTTGCAGTCTCTTGTATGTGTTCCCTTTGCCTAGAAAGGGAACCTCTGCCCTCTGAATAGCCACACTCATCCGCAGCCCCTAAGCCTCCTGGGCCCTATGCCATCCCTTTGCCTTTGCACACCCATCCCTTCTCTGGGATGCCAGAGCCCTCTCGTGTGTCAGCAGATTCTTACTCACCTGTCGCCTCTGACCTCATTCATTTTGCAGGCTGGTTGAGTGTGCCCTTCCTTGTCCTCAGCCTCTGTCTCCCAGCAGCCCAGGCTACTCACTCCAGGCCATGTGTGTCTCCTCATGTTAGGAGTGTCGTTTGTGTGTGTGTCTCCCCACATGCTGATAGCTCAGCAAGCAGGATCCCATACTGTCCCCAGAGTCTGGTGCCCTGCACATGGCCTAGAATCATTCATACTCTCCTCTCTGCCAAAATCTAGAGCCAGACTCTACTTTATGGATTTGACACAAAGAGACATAATGCATTTTGTGTGGGTATCTCATTTCACTGTTCTCTTTCCAGTGTTTACATCAGGGCCTGGAACATAGGAAGTGAGTAAATGCATGAATCCTCTAGATCAGAAACTAGGGCTGACAGTGTCTAATGGGCAGCAAACTCAAAGTTAGTTTTTCTGATTTCCACATATATTTCTATGTGATGTGGGGCAGATGACATGGATGAGGTCCTGGTACATGTTGACTGGCCATCCATACCTGCTAACGGTCATTTCTGGACTCTGTGTTCTTTACATTTTGGGTTTCGTCCCCCTTTTTCCCACCTGTATTTGATGGTTGCCCATGAATATTACTTCTCACTTGCTGGTACTTCTCAGTCATTGGAAATAGAAACCTGAGTCACCCTTAATTCCTCCTTTGATCTCACCCCAGACCAAATGAACTGTCACTGAGCCCTGCTGGCTTTTGCCTCCCCCTTAGCCATTCTGGGGCCCCCAGTCTCCTTGCTGCCCTTCCTCCCTGTCCCAGGTCTAGCTTTCTCATCACTCTCAAGCACTTTTACCCATAGCCCTTGGATTGATCACTCCACTTCTCAACTGGCCCCCTAGACAGCCTCCCTTAACAGAGTGGTGTCAAATGCAAAGGTGACTTGTTGCTTTCCTATTGAGCATCCTCCCATGGCCTCCCTGCCCCTGCGAGGAGGGTTCTCCCCCTGCCCTGAGCTGCATCTGGGCTGCTGCTCTGCACAGTTGTGCTCATTTGTCCCCTGGCTCCTTTGGTGCAGGCAACTTTTTCTACTTAGAGGGCTCCCTCATCCTTCTCCACCCCCTGAGCCAGCCAGCTCACTCCCCAGGGCCAGCACCTCACCATGGAGGCTATTGGCAAATGTCTGCCCAGTGACAGTACCTGCACATGATCTTCGTTATTACCCCAGTAGCTTCTGAAACTAAATGAAGTTCAGATGGATGATAACAGGATATGTGATTGGAGTTCTTTAGAGAAGGAAGACAGTGTGGGACCCCTAGCCAGGAACCCATAGGGAGCTCTAGAGCAGGCACCAGAGATGGGTATGATTCAGGCTGCTAAGTTTCACAGGTGTTTGTGTACGTCCTCGCAGAATTTCCAGAGGCAAGGTAGTCGGGAACTTCCATGGGTCTGTAGGATCCTAGATCCAGGTCAGCAGGACCCCGATGCTTACGGGCCCTGGCCATACACCACAGTGATGTGTCGTCCTTGTGTGTGCCCAGCTGTGCCAGCTGCCTCCAGGGCACTGAGTATCTGTTCTGATCCTCCTGCTGGATGCCAGATAAAACCTCCCATCCTGCTGGTAATTAAGTCTCCCAGTGTGAGCCACAGAAGTCACAAGGAGAGCTGGCACTGTGTACTCGGCTCTCTCTGCTCCTGACTTGCTGTGTCTTGGGCTACCAGGGGCCCCTCAGAGCCTCTTTTTTTTTTAATTTTTTTTTTTATTTTTTGTGGTGGGAGCAAGGAACTAACAAAATCACACTTAAGCAGCAGGACTTTAAGGTAAGACTTTTTTTTTTTTTTTTTTAAGGTAGGACTTTTGAATGAGGACTTTCTTGTTCAGGATCCTGGAGGCCCTCTGGGGCCGTGCTTGTGCTGGCTGGCGGGGCAAGTCTGTTCTGCTGTGTCAGGAGGCAAAGGTTGTAGCCCATTGCATTCTGCTGTGTGAAGTTCAGCGGGCTGCCTGCTGCGTCCTGCCGCGGAGGGCCTCGATAGGGTGTGATGGATTCTGTGGCACAATAGGCCTTCACTCTAATTGATGCCTTTTCCCAAGACAAGGAGCCACCATGCATCGTGACCTCAGTTTGAAAAGGAGTGCTCTCTCTCCCCTGGAAACCCCTGATTGCTAAGTACCGGGATGGGTGGCCCATGGTGCATGGCCCAAAGCTTTCAAAGCCAGATGTACTGCTGTGCCTGGTGCTTCTAATCTGCCAAGGAGGCCGGCTTAAGTGGAGGGCTGAGATCCCCACAGCAGGCAGATTCTCTTCTTTTTCTCCTACTAATTCCTAGGCTTGTGCTGTGGTTGGGTGCCAAGCCAGACTTTGGGGATCAGAGTTGAGTAAGATGAGTCTCCTCCCTTGAGCAGCTGAGTGTCTGAAAACGGGGACAGGGGGTTGAAGAAATAACAAAAGATAATGAATGGGCCAAACCGGTGCAGAGGAGGCAAGGCAGGGCCACATGTCTGTGGGGTACATCCTGGAGGGCTTCCTGAGGAGGGGGCCTGAACTGCATGTCTGAACGTGACTTGGCATTTTTGTGGAGAGAAGCTGAGGGTAGGCACTTCCTTGAGGATGGCTGAAGCACAAGCCTGCAGGTGCAATGATGTAACGGGAATAGGGGTCATGTGGAAAACAAAGGCTTCGTGCTGTTCACGTGCTTCTTTTCATAGCTGTCCCTCCGTGGGGACATTGCTGGAAGTAGATGCTTGCCTGGCTTTCCTTGGGAGCAAGTCCGCCAGGAAGATGTGAGAAAGCCTGAGGGGAAGAGCAAAGACAAGAGTGATGCGTATTCAGCATGTCCGCTGGAATTATTGTGGGCTAATAAGTTCCTTAACTTGCTGTCTCTAGCAGCGTGGACTGAATTGGTGCCAGAGTCCCAGAATATAATCCCTTATCAGTCTGCTGTTCTGACAAGTGTTCTGAGCTTTTTATTAATGTGGCTGATAACACTTTAGTCTCTGGGGCGTTCTGAGATTTAATTAGTTCTTGGGCAATTTAGAATAGGTACTTGAGAATATTAGTGCAGCGTTAATTATAAATGAGTGCATATGAGCTAATTTCTTCAAATGTATGATTGCATGTACACTTAACTCTTCATCTGCTCTCTGCCAGGTCAACCTGTGTGGGTTGAGTGTTGTCATTACCTGTAGGGGACTCTGTGAAGTCCTGTGGGGAATTGGAGGATACAAACACAGACACAGATCCCACTTGCTAAGAGTGTAGAGTTGGAAAATGGAGCACCATCCCTCCCGAAGGAACCCCTTTGGGACAGGAGGGGATGGTGAGTGAGCAAGGAGCAAGGAGCAAGGAGATCTTGTATCAGAGGGACTTAGTTTTTCTTTGTAAGGTCAGAGAAGATCAACAGAGTCAAGGCTGCGTGTGCCTGTGTGTGTGTGTGTGTGTGTGTGTGTGTGTGTGTGTGTGGTTAGAGAAGCGTTTTGATTGAGAAGCTGCTGACTGTGGTGGTTGCTGGCGCTGTGATGGCAAGTAAACAGAAGTTCACGCAGTAAACTTGTTCAGAGCTTAATGATCCAGGCAGAAAATGATACCAGCATTTTGAGGTAAGCGTGAGGAGCACCTGTAGAGGTTACACAGGGTCCGAAGGGAGCTCAGAATAGTTGCTGTGCAAGCAGCCTGGGAGGGCAGGGTGAGAGTCAGAGAGGGCTTGGGTAGAGGTTTGAAGGCCTCATGGGTCTCATATTCCAAGGAGTGGGGGTACAAGTAGAAATTGGAGGAGGAGGGGAGTACCAGCACTGGCAGGGGCATCAGCATTCCTTAAGGCTCAGAGGAGCCTCCCAGCCACATGTGGTCAGTGGGACATGGTGGGGGTCTGGTGCCATGGTCCTGGTGAGGCTCTACGGTCTCTGAACCCAGCAGTGGCAATGGAAGTGGAAAGAAGCGGGCGTATTCTAGAGCTTGGGTGGAAGTGTGAGTCCCAGGGCCTGGGCAAAGGTTGGAGTGCATGGGAAGAAAGGCAGAGTGAGTAGGAGGTGGCCTTGGTTTTTGGCTTGGGTGCTGGGGTGGAGGATGGGCCCTGCCAATCTTGAGAACCCAGGGGAGAAGCAGGCTTGGGCAAGAGAGGACATGTTACTTCTGGTCATGTGTTGAGTTTGACGGACTGTGGGTGTCCAAAGGGCTGTTTCTACCTGGCTGTGGAGCCGGCAGGAGGGCTGGACTGGAGCCCTCAGCTGTGGGGCCTTCAGCGAGTGAGGGCACCAGTGGATGGTCATCCGGGAGTGGGCAGAAGTTCCTGAAGACCTTGCTGCTGGGCATCCAGTGGGACAGGAAGGCAGGAAGGCTTCCTGTGAGGGGGGAGGACAGTCATCCATGGTAAGTCAGGCAGGGAGATGAAATGAGATGAAGCTGGGATAAGGCCATTGGTCTTGGGGCTTGAGAGTGTGGCTCGTGCTGACCTATAGATGAGATGAGGCTCGGAAAGAGCCATCTAAGATGACCAAAAGGATCACGGAGCCAGTGGGATGTGCTGGGAAGCTGATGGCATGCTTGAATTGACACCTTGAACGTTTAATAAAGGGATCCTTTATTAAAGGATTAGGTCCTGCGGGAGACTGGACAGTAGGGCAGCGAGGTGTTGTTAACACCCTAGGTGTGGAGGCAGCAGGGAGAGTGGTCCCCAGAACTCCAAGGGCCAGCCTTTGGTAGAAAATGAAACAACCTCAGATGAGCCAGGAGCGGGGAGTCCGAGGATGAACTGCACCCAACCCCATCTCCTGTCGCGGCCTCCATGGACCAAACCCGGGGGAAGCCATAGGGCAGGGGAGCACCTGCAGGACCCTCACAGGCAGCTGGGTACAGGATGGAGGGGCAGTGCCTAGAGGGGCAAATGGGAACTTCTTGGAATACTGAGCATCCTGGATTTCTGCTCGTTGTCTTTAAAATGGGACAAATGTTGGGTCTCTGCTCCTGAAGCGACACTGCCTCTGGTTTTGTGGTCTAAGCACCTCCTGCGTGTGAGGGCAGCAGGCCCTGTGGTAGAAGGGTAGGGTGGGGTTGGGGAGGGTCTCAGCTCCGTGGGCGTGCACGCCCATCTGTGAACATCTCCTTCCACATCCGGCTTCACAGTCCACTTTGTGCCATTGCTCTTTTAAACACAATCTTTTCAAAAGGAAATGAAATACAAAGAATTACGTTAACGTGCTGGGGTTGAAGAGCAATAATGCACGATGTCAAAGAATTAAAAGTAATAGTTCCCAGAAGGCCAGTGACTCAGCAGAATGCCCGGGACCGGGGGTGGGGGAGGCGGGCGCCCCGCTACAGCGCTCTGTACTAGCCCACGGCGAACGGAACCCTGAGGACCCGTAATCCCAGTCCCAGACCCGAGTCGGGTGTGCAGTCATCGGCCCCACGGCATCCCCCAGGGATGACTGCGCAAGCCTCACCGGGCCACCTTTCCCTCGCTTGAGCCTCAGAGTGACTCGCTTTGCACACGCAGAACATACTTAAGTTTAGAGAGTTTCTGACCCATCCAGCTGAGAGGCAGATTGTGGCTCGCATACCCTGTCCTCTGCTGTGGACCCTCAGAGGGATGACTGTGGTTGAAGTGCCATTTGACGCGGCCCCTCTTCGTGCATCTCATGCACTAGTGTTCAAGCTGTTTCCAGGGCCCTTCAGAGGTGTCTGCTGCTTAGGGATGGACGGCCGAGGGGGGTGGGGGGGCATGGGGAATGTGGCAAGGGGGACCCCACCCACACTAACCAAAGTCATGCCCCTTTATTGATTGTTTACATTATAATTGCTTAAATAATTCACTTGAAAAGCGTCCTGCTGCTAAGACCATTCGAGAAGCACCATCCTAAGGCAGCGAGGCTCACACTGGGATTCTGTGCCAGGAGGTGGCGTGAAATGGCTGATCAAGGGCCCCTCCGCCGAGGGCCTTGTGTTCCGGGAGAGTGCATTTATTAGAGCCTCGCAGCAAAAAGTGAAGCTTAAAAAGATGGGTAAGAAAGACACACTGCACATGATGGAGTTACAGGTGCTAATGCCCAGGCAAGTGCCCTGCTGTAGGGTACCACGCCGTTACCAGAGTGGCGTCGATCCTCTGTCTGTCCTGATCGGTGACCAGGGACAAATGCCAGACAGACACAGGACAGTGTCGGATGCTGCTGAGGGGGTTGATGCTGACCTTTCCTCCTGTGGCCGGGCAGGCCTCCCCGGGACGGCCCTTCAGGACCTGCTGGGGTTGGATAGTGTCCGGTCCAGTCTGCTTGTCCAGCACGTCAGGTGGATTTCAGCCATCAATCGATCTCATTAAAACTATGTCCTGTTTTTCTGTTGGAGAAAGAGCCTTTTCTAGAGCTCAGGGGAGATATTTTAGAGTTCTCATACAATCTGAAGACAAAATACTACTGTAAAATGGATTGTGTAATTAACACCTGCACACAAAAGCAGGCTATTTGGACGATGGTTCACCTTAAAAAGAGCACATAGAGGACTTGGGGTGTGATCTGGCTGCCTCCCCACGGTCCCCATCTGCTCATGAAAAGATGCCAACTTGCTGGCCACTTCTCATCAGGCTCCCTGTGTTAGGCCCAGGGGGTCATCCGGGCGTTCTCTGAAATGAGGGTGAGTAAATTATCTACAAGTACCCATCGGTGTTGGGCTGGGAGGCTGGCTGGTGGGCAGCTGGGGTTCTCTGAGTGTCAGCGTCCCACCGTCCCAGAAGAGCCACCTTGTGTATCATCAGGGCCCTTTGTCTCCGTGCAGAGAGCATAGGCCTTTCCCTGTGTGAACGGAACCGAAACTCTGGTTTTCTTTACATTCCAAGAATCACCTCTTCCTAGCAGGGAGCATGGCTGGAGAGCAGGGGCTGTGGGCCACCAACATCTACAGGCCACGGTGGGATTTTAAATGCTCGGCCCCGGGTGCAGTCTGTTGCAGCAGGGCGGCCAGCTGTGTGGTCAAGTGCACAGTGTGCCTTCCTGCGGCAGGTGGGTGGTGGGGGGTGTGTGATTGGGAGCAAATGGCCCCTTGCTGCCTGTGGGGACTCAACTGAAGTTACACCCAGCCATGCCAGCCTTTATGTCCTGCCCCTACCCACCTAGCCTTCTGCACGCGGGTGGGCCAGGCCTCGTTGGAGGGGAGTGGGCTAGGAGGAAAGAGGTTATTTGGGGGCAGTGTTTGGGTGCTGAGATGCATGCCTGCCAAGCACTTTCCCAGGGACAGAGCAGAGAGATGGGTGTGCAGATCACTTCTCGGCCCAGTGGCCAGGCCCATCTGTCCTCTCGGTCGCCTTGAGATGACATTAGGCTCCACCATGGAGCCCGGCTGTTCATTTGGTTCCTGTCCATGCACTCTGTTCTTTTTCTGCACCCATCAGGGGCAGGAGTGAGCAGTGGGAAGCTCTTGCTCTGTTGCAATGGACTCAGGTATGATGTTGGGTCTGCCACCTAATGGGGGAGGGTCTCTCGGTCCTGTCGCCGCTTCCCCCCCCTCACTGAGCCGGCCTAGGGACAGAGCAAGTTCATAAGGGCCCGAGGACAGAAGGAGGTGGCGACCTGTGTAGCATGCTAAGGGTTGGGGTGGTGGTCAGTGTTTGCTCGTCTGTCATCTGTCGAGTGGGTGAGCTTCGGATTCTCTGGGGGCAGGAACAGCCTGGCTCTTCTCTGGGTTCCCAGAGCCTGGCACAGGGCCAGGCATCCAAGGGGCCTTCACTTGTTCTCTGGTTAATGAATGACTGACTTGCCCACTGGGTGAAGTGTGAGGCCCTGTTGTCTCCACTTTACCAGGTCCCTAGGCGTCCTGCAAAATGGGCTACATCCTGCCCTGCTTCGTTGCACTCACATCACTGGGGGGTGGGGGTGGGGGTGGGGAGGGATGGGGGGAACAGATACGACCAAGCCGCAAGTGAATAAATAGCCCATGTCACAGTGACGGTTCTCATCATTAGGAAATTTTGCATGAGTTGTGTTCGTTACATCGTGACTAGAGTGCTAGCCTCCGCACTGTGTGGACATTTAGACCTACCCGGCCTCCAGGTGCTTGATTACCTTCTAACATTCTATGTAATTGGCCTATTTATTATGCTTTAAATATATTGAATGTCCCCGCTAGCACATGAATTCCAGGAGGCAGGGATCTTTCTCTGTTTTGTACACACGGTATCCCGAATGCCTGGGACGGTACCTGGTGCTCCCTAAGTGTCTGTTGGATGACCTGTGGCAAGTAAAGAACAAATACATTCTGTCGTCCTTTGATAATTCCAAGGAAATATTTATTTCTCTTGGGCAGAAATGATGTTTTGTTTAAGAGTTACAGATGTGGGAAAATGAGAAGATGTGGGAAAATAGGGAAAGCGAGAAGTCAACTTACAAAGAGAATGCTTTATTAAGTGGTATAGAAAATTATTGTTGAACTTGCTATTAGACATAGAAATTCTGTTTTCAGAAGACCAATGCTTGACATGAATATTTAACCAGAGTGAGGAGAGAATAAGTAGCAAGCAGGCAGACAAACTGAAGAGACAGGCTCTGAAGTCAAACCCACAGTTGCCTTGGCCCATCCAGGCCACAGCCACAGAGCGTCATGAAAGTAAAAGCGAACGTGTCCACAGAGGCTGGTGGTTTAACTGGCCTCAGGTTCCAGCAGTGTTGGGTCTAGAGCGAGTGTGCCCAAAGGACGGGGAGTCCTGGGAGAGTTTGGGTGGCAGATGTGGGTGGAGAGCCAGGACTTTGCAGGGAAGGTTCCTTGGGGAACTTTCCTAGGGGGCCTTGGGGCTCTCTCCTCCCCCGACTTTCAGAGGACCAGTGATGCTGGCAGTAGGACCTGTGCCGATTATTACCAGCAGAGACTGGAACCCAGACTCCTCCGTGCTGCAGCAATGCTACACACCCCAGATGCAGATGCACCAGAGGAGGAGATTGGAGTGGAGGGAGACTTGAGAAGCAGGCGGCCTGGGGAGGAGGCAGGGAGGCACTCAGATGTGCCTAACACCGTGCTCCTCTGAAGAGTGGCTGGTCTGGTCACCCAGGAATGTGGCTGTCTGCAAAATGCCCTTCACCCTGTGTTTCCCGTAAGGCTCATAGCATCGGATTTGCTCATGATAGTCACGGTTGAGACTGTCTACAATTTACTTTCTCAAGCCCAGTTAATAAATCAAAGCTCCGAGGGCTCTCACGTGTGTCCAGGAGAGACTGGGCAAGGCTGCTTGTTTCCCAGCAAGTCACCATGAAGCCGTCTAGGTGTGATAGTGAGAGTTTGACAGGGGAGACAGCTTTCCTTTGAGTTGGTGGGGTAGCCACGGCCTGATGACAGGCAGCTGTCTGAAGTGACTCTATCTTTAGGATCACTGAATCTACGGTGGCCCCCAGATTCTTGCTGTTGCTCTTAGCATGCTGCTGTGTCATTGCCCGACATATTTTAAATTTTAATCATTGCTCATGCCAATGGAGCACATTATGTTAGATATTTGTTCAGTTTGCATGGCAGAGTGTTTAGAAATCTTAAAGCTACACCCAAAATCAAGATATTTTGGGAAGACTTCGAGTACTTTCAGCAGAGGAGGAGGGTTTTGTTTGTTGCAAGAATGTGCGGGTGAGGGCTCCCTCACAGGTCTCTCTGCGGAGAGCTGAGTTCTCACTCTGGATAGAATCTGTTCTGAGAGGGATGTATAGAAGGACAAGCCTAGCAGATGCTGAGGGGTAGGGGTAGGGAGGCTTGTGCCCCTAGATTGCCTCTGCCTCCAGACCTTATTACTAATGCATGAGCCTGCGATGGTCTGAATGTGTCCCCCGGACCCTTTCTCCCTCCACAATTCTGGATGCTGAGATCCTAACTCCCAAAGATGACAGTATCGAAAGGTGGGGCGTTTGGGAGATGATTGGGTCTTGAGGGCCATGCCCTCATGAATGGGGTTAGTCCTTCATCGGAGAGGCCTCAGGAGCCCCTCGCCCCCTCCTCCACCTGAGGACAGCAGCCCCTCGCCCCCTCCTCCACCTGAGACCAAATCTGCCTTGATCCCTGACTTCTAGTGTCCCGAGCCATGAGGAACAGACGTCTGTTGTTTTTAAGATCCCAGTCTGTGGCAGCAGCCCGAACTAAGCCTGTCAGGGTCGACTGTGAAGGCAGGTGGATGAGAATGGTTTTGAGGGTGTGGTGTGGCGTGAAGAGTCTTCAGGGCAGCATCTCAGGTGTTCCCAGGAGAAGGTAGAGATGACGATATTTAGTGTGTGCTGGGACTTGACTGTGAGCTGTTTCCTTTCGTCCTCAAAGCAGTCAGTCCTTGGTGGTCCCTGTCATTATTTTATTTTTTCTGAGCGATTTTATGGAGGTTAATCAGTTTTCCAAAGTCACACTGTAAGTGGTTGAGACTCGATGCCACCCAGTCAAGTCCAGCTCCTGCTCACCCCCGACTCGGGGGGTGCTGGATGTGCCCTCCAGCGGACCCTTTGCAGCGTGGCTCACCAGCAGCCGTGCATATGATATACTACTGGCACCTGTCATGGAGCTATTGGATTTCAGAAGGAAAAAGAAACCAGAGGGAATGTAGGCATTAGCTGGGACGAAATGGAAAGTTTGAGAAGTAACTCAGAGGATTCAGGTGAGTATCTAGAAACAGTGTACGGAAGTCTGCAATGCAGGCGGGTGGAAATAGCAAGCCCTCGGGAGAGCGCACACCAGCATGACCTCCAGGCTGAGCCCACGAGGCATTTCAACAGAGAAAAGACCTCTTGGGAGAGTGCAAGGAGGGCTCCAGTGAGGATCCAGGGAAGTTGAGGAACAAGCAGAGCAGGTCAGGTGTTCAAATGGGAGTGAGCACATGGCTAGCAAGGCTTTTATTCAGATATTCACCCTTTCTCTCCATTCTCCCTCCTTTCCATGAAAGACAAGTATTGAACACCTACATGTGTGCTAGAGCTGTGGCTGCAAATGAAAAATAGGTAGTAGTGGCGGCTCTGAGAGCGGGGCCAGGGCCTGAGGAGCATGGCTCGCAGGAACCCCATAAACAACCTGTGATCGCTCTACGTAGCTGTCTGCATTTGTAGCCCAGGGTCTCTGGGTGGCATCGAGGGTCATCGTGGTCTGTGTCTGCCTCTCGGCCTGCCACTCTCATTTGTGGTGTTTTACCTGGAATTAAGTGCTGCTCCCTGAACGCGTGCGCTGCTTTGTCTTTGGAAACTGTGTTCTTTCCATGGTGCTCCATTGCTCGAGGGATCATGTCCCACCTCCAAGAATCATTTCCGAGGCCACTGAGGACAGTGTTCGCCATGTGGTGCCTGAATCAGTGGGAAAACATATCGCATGGTGACCTGGGAAGCTCTTGAGAATGGAATGTAGCTGAATGGGCTGCAGTTCCACATTGCATGAGGCCACGGAGAATTGAGGAAGGATGTGCATTTGGGGCAGCCTCCAGTGGGGAGTGTCTTAGCGTCTGTTCCCAACCAATGAGGGTTGAGGGCTGCCTCCCATCATATTGAGCCGTCTACACTTCTGGGCTCAGCTAGGACACCAAAGGGGGCCCTGTGGAGCAGCAGGATTGGGGGATGCCCCCAGAGTTTCCAAGTCTAGGGGTTTCTTAGGCTTTAATCTGATCAGTCCTCCCTGTGTCTGTCACTCAGTCAGGTTTTTGTCACCTATCTGCCACTCAGGAAAGGGTGGAGGGCCCCTCCCGGGGTGGTATAAAATCCTTTTAAGGGTAGTTTCCTCTTGGGGGTGGGGGTTTGTCTCTGCCTGCCTTTCTCCCAGCTGTCCTTTATCCCTGTGAGTGAAGGGCTTAGCATTTAGAGATACAAAGGTTGCCTGGTCTGACCTCCCAGGAGTGCAGTCTTCCCCACAGCATCATGAACGGTAGCTGAAGCTTCCTTGAAAACCGTCCTTGGAAATGCATCACTAAAAACCACCCTTCCCTCGTTGGACAGCTCTGACTGCTGGAAATTTCTAGCTGAAGTCTCTTGCTGACTCGTACCCATGGGTTCCAGCTGGGCATTGTTGAGCACAGCAGAATGCGTCTGTCACCTAGGGTAGGCCCCTTTTCTGCTCTAGGCCTATGCTAGGCTTGTAAAATATCACGGAGACATGGACACCTCCCCTCCAGGAGATCACAGCACGGTGAGGCCTCTGAAAATGTGCAAAGCAGTGTGGGAAGTCCAGCCATCAACAACGGTGATGTGGTGGTGTATGCGTGTGTGTAAATGTGCGTACCTTTTAGTTTGTCATTTGGACAGGCAGGGTGTGTGGAGTGAGGGTGTTGTGTGTACCTGTGTGCAGGGTCCAGAGACTGAACTCCCTGGGTATTTGGTCAGCTTGTCATCCAGTGTGGTTCTAGCCCAAAGGGGTGAGCAGATAAGTACTGGTGGGCGTGTGTTGGAGTCATGGCCTTGAGAGTTCGGGGTCATGAGAAAGGATTTAGAGCAAATCCCAGAGGGCTTTATCTAGCACTTTTTCCTAATGGAGGTGGGAGGGAGCTGTTAAAGGTTTTTAAACATGGCAGGGACAGTGGCAAATTTGAATTTTGAAAGGATTCACTATAGGGTCAGGATGGAGAATGGTTTGGAGAGTGTGTTGGTCAAGGCACCATCCACAGATGTGTTTGAGGATGAGGATGGCCGTTCTTTTGGATAACGAGGTGTCTGAGGACAGTGGTTCCTGGGTGGGCTCAGTGGCACAGCTGCCATGAGGGTCCTAGGGTCCATCCTTCCCTTTAAGAGCCTCAAGGCATTGACTCATCTTTTGCTTGATGTCTTATAGTTTCTTACAGTTGTTTGTCTCCGTGCTGGGCAGTGGACATGGTAATGTCCAGTTGAAGAAGAGGGGTGTTTCTTTCTTCTTAGGGAGGAAAACTAGCTTCCAGAAGGCCCCTGGCAGCTTACAGCCAGGCCCCCAGCTGCCGGGGGGCTGGGCTTGGGGCAGCGTTCTCTGCCCCTACAGCGGGAGGAGCGCCACCCTTGAGGCATGGGCACCGGGAGTGGGTCTGGTGGCCGAGGCGAGAGCACTGAAAGGGAGGAGGTGAGAGTCTCACCCAGTTTCCTCTTCTCCACCCCAGGCCAAGCCAGGCTCTTCCAGACCCTAACTTATGATGCCTGAAGCAGAGTCAAGATCCAGTTAATCCAGGGGATGGCCATGAGATCCCTTCTGATTATGCAGGCTAACGCTGTGTGTAAGCTTTTGGTTTTTTAGATGATTCATGTTGTTAACCGGGTTCAGCTTATGGCAAGCTCAAATTCTCAGGGTGGTTTTTGTTTTTGTTTCTTGTTTTGTTTATTATATGAATATATCTATTCCTGCTGTGTCGCCCACAGATTGAATTGTATCCCTGGGTAAGTTCTTTTATAAAGTGGAATGTCATTTTAAAAGCACAAGAATCCCTTGATGTGTCGTTTCTACCCTCTCGAAGCATCCACTATATTCTCCTGTAGTTGCTTATGCATGCGTATTGCCGAATAGGTAGGCCCCATAAGGAACTTCTGTGATGCAGGCAGTTTGTAGACTTTTTGAAATGTTTTTAATGTAGCCACTACAAAATGATACTAAGATTCCTGTTAGGCGTGGTGCAAAATCAAACCTCACAGAACGTGAGCACTGGGACGACTTTGCAGGATGCTCGTTTTGCCCTGTGCTTTTGCTCTGCAGGAGTTGTCATGTTCTTCAGCGGATGGACCTATGTGACGGTCCTTGACTTTCCCCTTTGGCCTTGGAGAGATGTAGGAGTGATGCACGGCCTGTCTGATTCATGCTGTCATCTGCTAACTTTTCTATTCAGTTCAGTGTTACCGTGTTCAGCGCTCACACTAATTGCGTGACTAAGGACCCCTTCCAGTCAATTAAGTTCCCTAGGACTGTTTCCACCAGGCCTACACATGTTCCAGGCACCTGGGTTATGGGGACAGGGAGCAAAAGACTTCATCTGTAGAGCACAGAACACTAGTGTTTGTTTTGGTCCATCTGTCCCGCTAGCCGTGAGTTTTCCTAGCCTCATCTTGAGAGCCTTCCTCCTACCAGCTCCCACCTTCCTCCCCGAGGACTTGTGCTTCTCCCTCGTATCTTGTCCCTCCAGTGTCTGGCTGTAGGCACACCTGAATCGGGGCCAGCACAGACTTACCGAGTTGTCCCAGGCAGTCCCCCTTAGGTTTCTCCGGTCTCTTCCAGCTTGTGCCTTATTCCCGCATGGTGCCAACTTCTCCTATGTGACGCCTCCGCCCAAAGTACTGTCTGAACCCCCACTGTCCGTCCGCCCGTGGGCCTGTCCTGCAACCACGCACCCACCCCACGCTCATCTCCGCTAACGGGCTGTCGGGAGCTGCTCCTTCTACTTGTCACGACGTTCTGGGCGGTGATTGGGCAGGTTATTTCAGGTTTGTGGTTGTGATTCTAAGACCGAAAACGCCTTTCTCCTTCCTTCCCTGCATTTCCTTAGGAATCTGGAACAGCCTGCAGGTGAGAGCTCGCTCGCCCTTTTATGCCTCACTTTGGCATCCGAGTGTTTCTTACCCTCAGGCTCCTGCCAGGTCTAGCCGTTTGAGGTTAGCTGTTGTTCCTTCTGTGGCTGACACATCCATTCTTTGGTGTGTTGAAATGTCTTTTGAACCTATTCAGTTCGTCCTCCCCAGTGGTGGCCGGTGTTTGAAGCACAGATGTAGTGGAGTCCTTCCATCAACACACATGCTTCGGCGGCTCCCCACTGCCTTCCACGGTGGTGGAGGAGGGCTCTGGGTCAGGTGCGCCTCAGACATTGTTTGCTTGGCCCTCCCATTGTTTTAAGATTTTTTTTAGATTAGAGTCAACCTTAAAAAATCAGAAGATGTCATGTAAAAAAAAAGAAGTCTGGATTTCTCGTCTCCCCCCCCCTTTTTTTTTTAAGATTTTATTTATTTATTCATGAGAGACACAGAGAGAGGCAGAGACACAGGCAGAGGGAGAAGCAGGCTCCCTGCAGGGAACCCGACATGGGATTCGATCCCAGGACCCCGGGATCACGCCCTGAGCCAAAGACAGACACTCAACTACCCACCCAGGTGCCCTTCTCATCTCCCTTTGAACAATCAAGAGACCTGGTGCTTTTGTCTTGGTGCTGCGGCCTGTGCTCTGTCACCAGAGCCCTGCTTGGAGGCTTCACTCACCCGCGCGACTAGGCTGCCATCCATGAGCACTGGAGTCTCCTCCCCTGTACTCCGTGGTGGAGGCTCTCCCAGACCCTCATGGGCTTTCTGTGGGCCTCCAGTGGTTTTATTTCCACCTCCATGCATCTCCACAAGCTGTAGCCACACAACATGCAGAGCTAATGGTTGACTCCTTGTCTTTGTTCTCTTTTCTTACAGTGGGGTGCTGCCATTTTCATCACAGCCACCTCTTTGCCCCATACTCCTTTTGCCCCACTGTTCTCCCCCACCCCCAAACATCACTTCACAAACACCTGTGTTTACAGCCAACGGAAAGGTTGTCTCCCCAGAAGGCCTTTTCTGACCTCTCGAGTTGTTTCTACCATTGCTTCTCATTTCACTTGGTGCACAGCTGACCGTCCTTGCTGACACCTCTTTGCACCCCTGTTTCTCCCCCCAGACTGCAGGGCTTTGGAGGGCATGGTCCCCGTCTGTGCCTTATCCATCTTTATATCCACTGTAGAAGGTAGCTTGTAACTGTAGCTTGAATGATTTCTTCCTAGGCTGTAAATCTTGGAGACCATATCTTCTTTAATAACTCTGAAGTCTGGTAGGCTTTGTGAAAACAAGCTGAAGGGTTATGCTGGCCTTAACAACACTGTGTCCCTAGTGCCTTGATGGTGGCCCCGTGGCAGCAGTGCAGGGAGTATTTACTGAATCACATGAGAGCCCGGAGAACCAAAGACAATGCCTGAAGTGAGAGAGAGGCCCGCGCGGCAGTGAGGACCGGCGTGTAGATATCACACATATCTAGTTCTTTTACCATCCCATAAAAAGGTTATGGGCACTCTCTAATTCTATCACTGATATAAAAGGATATTTTATACATCTCGGTATTATTTGCTCTTCAGGTGATGAATCTGACCTTGAACTGGAAAGGAAGTATAAGGAAGATGACCGAGAAAAGACCCCAAGGAGGCCGAGGACGCAGAGGACAGAGAAAGTCCAGAAGATCCCCTCGGGAAAGGAGGCCGGGCAGATTTCCGGAGTGAAGAAACCCATCATAAGTGTGGTTTTAACGGCCCACGAAGCTATTCCAGGTGACCACAACAGGAAAGAAGGGGCAAAACAAGAAGCTTTTGGCGAGTCTGTGCTGGGCAGCCTGACAGCTTGGACCCTGTGGTCCTGGGCAGCTGACTCACTGACGGGTTCTCCATCTATTACCCGTCCCTGCAGGGTCATTGTGGATAGCGTCAGAGGAGAGGTAGTGGGGGTGCTGCTGTTGCTGCCATAGGCCCTATCACAAGAGCGGTGGCCAGGAAGCATGCTTTGTTCCTTTGTTCCTGTGGCCCGGTCCCCACTCAGGGGTGCCCTCCCCTCACTGCACTCAGCAGGATGGTCCCTGGGAGAGACAAACCCGCTCAGACCAGACAGATGCACCTGCTCCCTGGAACCTGCAGTCTCATGGTCCCTCTGCCCAGCTTCTGTCTTGCATTTTTAGTGGGCTCATCACGTATTTTATAATATCAGAGATTTCTGTCTCCCTTTCCTTTCACATAAAATAGAGTGGAGATACTATAACTACCTTTTTTATAAAAGGTCTTTCAGGAAGGGATACTTTAGACAAAAAGCGGTTTATGATAGTAAGTTCCAAAGTATTATAATGGTTCTTTTTTTCCTATCCACTTGGGGTGATAGTTGTGCAATAATATTTAAAAATCAGGGGTGGGATTTTAAGAGCAGCTACAGCCTGTTAAGCATCTCTTTCCAATGGTAATAGTAGTCACTCTTTATTTAAAGTGGAAATGCCGGGTAAGTGCCTCTTTATACCTCAGCACAGAATAGGATGATTGGTAAGAAATAAGGCACATAAAAATATGTGGCTGGAAGAACTTTCTGGAAAGTCACATTGTCTGCACTAGCCGACTTCAGAGCAGTATCGATCAGGGGAATGATTAACCTCGGAGAGAGAGCAGCTCTTGTTCTCTGCCACCTCTAGTGGTTCCCATGGTAACTTCTTTATTTTTTTTATTTTGTTGTTTTTTATTTTTTTAAAGATTTTATTTATTTATGCCTAAGAGACATATAGAAAAGCAGAGACATAGGCAGAGGGAGAAGCAGGCTTCCTACGGGTAGCCTGATGTGTGACTCGATTCCAGGACTCTGGGATCATAACCTGAGCTGAAGGCAGAGGCTCAACCACTGAGCCACTCAGGCTTCCCCCACGGTAACTTCTTTAAAATTGATGGCAGTCCTTTGAGATTTCTGTAAGTGGGGGTAAAAGTGTTACTGATATCCTTTGCTATTCTAGAAATGGGGTAGATGGGAGCCTGTTCTTTGATGTACTTGATACGTGCATGTGGGTGTGTGCGCATGTCTCTGCTATACAAGGTCTTTGGCCATTTGTATCCTAGACTTGCATAAGCAAAGGGACCTTTGAGTTTTTCCATTCCACACCCTTCATTTGCTAGGGTGGAAACAGGTCCACTGATGGTAAGGTCACGTCGTATGTGGGACTGGACCCCTGGCAGCTGGGGTTCCTGTTCACGGCTGATGGATGCCACTGCTCCATGTTATCTTGATGCAGTTTTCCATTTACTCAAGGTTGGGCACAGGTAGTCCTGTATAGAACCTGGGAAGTAAACATAGGTGTATATATGTCCTGTCTTCTATGTTTTTATTAACAGATCCAGTGCAAATTGCTTCAGAAGGATGCATTTTAAAATTTATTTATTTATTTGAGAGCGAGAGAGCACATGTGCATGCATACATGAGCAGGGAGGGGCAGAGGGAGAAGGAGAGAGAATCTTAAGCAGACTCCACTCTGACCATGGAGCCTGACGTGGGGCTCCATCTCATGACCTTGAGATCATGGCCTAAGCCGAAATCAAGAGTGGGATGCTCAACCAACTGAGCCACTCAGGTGGCCCAGAACGTTATTTTGACAGGTTACTAGAAAACTTGCCCTTTCTTCCCTGCAAATACATGTATACACACAGACATAGACACAGAAGTGAAATGTGTGAATTGTAGGAAAACCGATCTTGCAAGGGAGCCCTGCAGTGAAGAAACACACTTCCAGGGCTCTGCTCCCACGTGGGTGAGGTGCCTCTAATGTGCGGTGACTTGTACCTTCATCTCAGGTGCCACCAAGATCGTTCCAGTGGAGGCCGGGCCCCCGGAGACAGGCGCTGCAAACCCTGAGACTACCACGGCTGACCTGGCGCCTCGCAGAGGGTACCAGGAGTATGCCATTCAGCAGACACCCTATGAGCAGCCCATGAAGTCCAGCAGGTAAAGTGTCTGTTCCATGTGACTTCAGCCAGAGCTGGAATCCAGTGATGGCCAGAGAGGGCCAGAGGGCCAGCCCATTGGTTTATCAAGGACTCTGTTTGCAAACTGAGCTGTGGAGGACATTGGTTTCTTGACTCAACCTAAGAGTCAGACTCTTTGTTACACCTCCGTTATGGTTCTTAAGTGTTTACGAGTCCACGTTGCTTCTCTGAAATGTGTGGCAGATCCACAGGTTTTTGGAACTGAGCACCAGTTGGCTTTAATGAAGATGGAGCATTTTACTCAAGGCAAACCATACATTCAGCCTTAATAAAAAGTGGTATAAATAAGGCCTTAGTAAATTTGCTCATTTTTAAAGTTACACATCTTCTAATGAGAAAAAAAATCTTTATCATTCCCCTACTTTTAAAAGTAATACAAGTATTTTGTAGAAAGTTCCAGCACTCCAGATGATGTAGGGTTAAAGTAACCCATAGTTCTTCCAGAGGTAGCTATTGTTGACAGTTGGGTCGTACATCACCATAATTTTTTCATGTTATACTAAACTACAGCACTTTAATTTTGTTACTTTTTCTAATGTGAAACAGCAAATGCACCATTATCAACTTTGTTTTGAACTTAGCACACCTTGAAAATCTTTTTCAGTACACATTTTTAAAAAGTGTTTGCTATTGAATGGGTGCACTGTAGTTTATGTAGCCATTGCTTTATGTCCATTGCTTGATGGACAATGCTGCCCTCAAGGTTCTGCTACTTTTGTCTTTCAGTACTTTTTCATGACTTCCTGGGGATAAATTGCTAGAGTTGAAATTGCTGTCTCAAAGGCTATGAGAACTTAAAACTAAACAACATTGAAAACTGCCCTCCAAACACATTGGGTCAGTTGACAACCCAGAGTGAACGAGTAGGTACATTTTGCACATCCTTGCCAGGGTCTTCATCTCCACCTGCTCAGGTAGCATAGCAAACTGATCATCTGAGCTCTGCAGTTTCCTAGCTGGGAGGAAAGGCAGTGAAAATGCCCAGTTGCCACTGGGTTTCACCTGTTTCTGGAAGAGGGGAAATGAGCCATTCTTGAAGAAAGCAAAGCTTTTAGTGCCAAATAGACCTGGGTTGGCTCTAGACTCTTCTGCTAGGGTTCAGCTCAACAGATCAAATGTCCATTATGACGCAGGCATTGGGAAGGAGAGAGAACAGGATGGATATAGCTGTTGTCTGGATGAAGCTTTTACTCCATTGTATTTGACACAAGTGGGTTTGCCTCTCAGCCTCCATTTTGCCAGCCGTAAGATCGCCTCCAGTACAATCTGACTTTGTTTAGTGGTGAGAATAAATGACAAAACATATGAGCATGATGTCATGTGGGATGCTTCATTAATTTGTAGCCTCGGTCCTGTATCCTTACAGCTATGAGCAACTGAATTTATTGACGAGGTTGTAAAAATACTCATTCCTTTGGCAAAACTGTCACAGAATTAAAATTGAAGATCATTCTGGTCTCAAGTTGATTTGTAGACTTTTACCTACCTGCACAGGATTTTGAGGTCTGCTGGGGAGGGGTTCAGCTAACTGGTCATCTAATTAATAGGCAAATGGACACAATGTTTAAACAGCAGGTTTAGGCTGTATTCCATTTGTCATGTATTCTATTAATATTTATAGTAGAAACTACAAAATAGGAAAGAGACTTTCTTTGCATGACGATTTTGTTTTGAAAAAAATACAGATACAGACTTCTAGGTTACATCAACGTATCAGAGAGATTCTCACACAAATATGACACAGACAGATTGCATAGAAAATTGGGAAGTCCAGAAAACTTGAAGGACAAGCATCATCTGTAAGATCACTACCGTGATATTATAACCACTGTAAATTTTTTTAAAAATATTTTATTTATTTATTCATGAAAGAATACACAGAGAGAAACAGAGAGGCAGAGACACAGGCAGAGGGAGAAGCAGGCTCCATGCAGGGAGCCCGATGTGGGACTTGATCCCAGGACCCCGGGATTACACCCCGGGCTGAAGGCAGCGCCAAACCGCTGAGCCACCCAGGCTGCCCACTGTTAATATATTTAATGTATTTCCTTTCAGCCTCTTTTCAGCCCACATAGTTTATAAAATTGACTTTCTATTTTTCTACTGCAATTTTGTATCTTGCTCTTAATACCTCATCTCATTGTACTTGATTTCCTCTGTTACTCAGATTATTCACAAATTACTGTAGTACACGTTAGGTCGTGATGAGGATGCTCTGTAATCTGCTCAGTTCTTCACAGTGCAGCCAAGGAGATTTGGTAAAATGCCATCTGATTGCACCCTTCAGGTCCTCACGGGTGGTAGGAGAACTTGGCCTGCGGGGCCTTCTGGGGCTGCCGCTGCTCCAGCCATGTCTCCTCCTCTGCTCCCCATGGTCTCTGGGCTCCAGCAGGCGCTCTGACTCTCTTTGTACTTCCTTGATCTGGTCTTGCAGGTGCCTCTTCCTCATTTTGGATGCCTCCCCTTTCCCTGGCTTGCTTAACTCCTGTTTATCCTCCAGCTAGCTGTCTGCTCAAGTGTCCAGTGCTCAGGACAGCCTGCCCTGCCCCCTAGACTGATCAGTCGGCCCTGATCTGGGCTCCTGGAGCATCCTGCCTTTCTCCATCACTGCAGGGAGCTGGTGGTCCTTACCTGCTCATTTCTCTGGTTGTAAGTCCGGCCCATCCCTTCCCCCAGAAAGTGCGCTCCAGGAGAGCACGAGATGTGTTTGCATTTGTCCCTGTTGTGTCCTCAGGGCCTGGAGTACTTTTTTTGAATGAGTGAAAGAAGGAAAAAAAAAAATAAATGTGCCAACAAGCTAGTTCCTTATGTTGGGACCTTCCAGCAGCATTCCACACTCACCTGTTGTGAAAAGTCCTGTAGGGAGCACCTTTGGTGCAGTTTTGCATTCGTTCTTTCAGTAGATTCCCAGACGTGGAATAACCAGATCAAGGGGTCTGACCTTTAAGAGCTCTGTGTGATCATGTTCTAAAACACAGCGGCGAGGGTGGCCCTCCTGCAGGGGAACACTTGGAGTGAAATAACTGATCAGCAGTCATGTGGGCATTGCAGCTCTGAGTGTCCGTTCACAGTCGTAGCGAGCAAGGCTTGAGCTTGAGTCAGCTGTAGGCTGCTTAGCGTCTTCATCAGATTCATGACCCTTGGCGGGAAGAGGGCACTGAGGGCTTTATCAGGTATTTGTGTAAGAAAACAAAACAAAAAAATCAGAGCAAAAGATTCTCCTAAGACCATTTAGACCTTGCATTAGGGGAGAAAATACTGTGATTTGTTTATTTAATTAACGTTCTGAATCCAGGGTTTCTTTTCTCCAGTGTTCTTTACACCAATAAAATCTATCACCTTCTGGATTTCTTTGTCATTTGAGAAAGATCCAAATTAGTTTCCTGAAATTAGCCTTGGGTTTAGCATGCAGGCATAGTACTGACTTTCAGATTTGAATATTTTAATTACATATGTGAATGGTACCCTCTGGTGTTTATGAACTACAGTCGATTTGAATATTTTTAATTTAAAGACAAGGCAACCTGTGTTGATCAAACATAGTTATATAGATAGTTTCCATAAATGTAGACTTTGCAGTTACAGTGGATACAGCATAATGGTGTCTGATTAACAGCAGTAAATGCTTGTCAGTGTTTCTGAGGACCTTAGGGGACATTTGGGGACAACCTGGACATAGGTCTAGAGGGAATGATTATGGAGGAGAGGAAGCATCACCTGCTTGTCCCGCTCATCTGCCAATTCCGGTCCCTGCTGCCTGCTGTAGTACTTGGGTGACTGTCGTTCACTGATTTCAGAAACAAGGTAGAGCTGTTCCAGTAGCACTGGGAGCCTCAGGCAGAGGGCCTTCTCCATGTGTGGGGTCACACTGGGGAAGGGAGGCATGGGTGTGATGTTTGCAGGCTCTAGAGGCTCAGTCCACTCACTAATTGTATGACCATGGGCAGAGACTCTGTTTTGTCATCTATACAGTGGCTATAACAATAGGGTTGGGAGTAAGTATTTAGCATAGGGCTTGGCGTACCACATACTCAGTAATCACTAGCTGTTAAGACCATCGCATACATGTTGCCATATTGAAAGAGAAGGATCCATGAAGCAGACCATGTTTTTATTCTCCATCACATACACAAAATCTGCCACAGTGCCTGAAATGGATTGGCAGGTATTCATGAACGACAGTCACTAATACGTGACAGTTGAACAGCAGCTGTCTTTTCTCATGTGAGTGCTTGAACTAGCCATGGTGAAGGATCAGGACGATGGAGACGGGAATGTCAGCTCTGTTACTGATGGAGTTGTGGGGGACATAGCGTGAGGCACATCAACACACAGCTTCCCGTTCCTAGGCCTTGACATTCCACCACCCTCCCCCCCATTCTTTGACTGCTGCTAGCCAGGCCCACGCATGCCCTCTCAGCTGAGCACTTGCTGTGCCACCTGTGCCCATGGGCAGACCCTTCATTGCCAGAAGGGCAGACATGGAGCTCAGCTCATGACGGCCAGCTCCCCAGTCAGGCCAGTGCACTTGCCCTGTTAGGACTCGGGGATGCGGGTCTTTCACTGATGAGTGGTGGCAACGGGTCCTCCCTGCCCGCGACAGCTGGTTGAATGAGCAGGCATGTGTGGATTGTTGCAGCTGTTGAACAAACCTAGGCAGGGGCACCTGGGTGGCTCAGTTGATTGAGTGTCTGACTTCAGCTCAGGTCATAATCCCAGGGTCCTGGGATTGAACCCCGCATGGCATCGGGCTCCCTGCTGAGGGGGGAGCCTGCTTCTCCATTTCCTCTGCTTGTGCACCTGCGCTCTCTCTCTCTCTCTCTCTGTCAAATAAATAAAATTGAAAAACAGAAAACAAAACAAAAACCCAGGCAGATTGTATCTAATCTGGTGGAGCTGATGGAGCTCATTCCGGGACAACCAGTTGCATAGCCGGAATACATCCAGGTCGGCCTTGGGGCACAGCTGGTTGTCCTGTGCGGTGTGAATGACATATCCTCCGTCCTCTTTCTCCTCTTGCCTCCCTCTCCTTCTGTAAGCCTTGGGCTCAGACATCTCCTCTTCAGCAAGTCTCTCTTCTACCTCTGTCCTGGTTAGATGTGTCTCTCTCTCCCTCTTTCTCCCTCTCCCCCCATCCTGTGTTCCTGTCACCACTGACCATGCTGTCGTGCAAGCGTGTGCCGACCTGTCTCCTCCCCACGCTGCCCAACACGGTGAGGCCCTGAGGAACAGGGACCTATACTCGGCCCTGCGGTCCTGCTCAGTGCCATTTCGTTTACCGTGAGCCTTTGGTATCTGGTTCCTACAGAGGAACTGAAGGTCCTTGGGGAGGTGCTGTGCCTCCACCTGTAACAACCGTGCTGTTGTCTCTTTCTAGGCTAGGGCCCACCCAACTCAAGATCTTCACATGTGAGTACTGCAACAAGGTCTTCAAGTTCAAGCACTCACTGCAGGCCCACCTGAGGATCCATACCAACGAGAAGCCCTACAAGTGCTCCCACTGCAGCTACGCCAGCGCCATCAAGGCCAACCTGAACGTGCACTTGCGGAAACACACCGGCGAGAAGTTCGCCTGCGACTACTGCTCTTTCACCTGCCTGAGCAAAGGGCATCTCAAAGTGCACGTTGAGCGCGTGCACAAGAAGATCAAGCAGCACTGCCGCTTCTGCAAGAAGAAGTACTCCGATGTCAAGAACCTCATCAAGCACATCCGAGATGCGCACGACCCCCAGGACCAGAAGGTCAAGGAGGCCTTGGACGAGCTTTGCTTGATGACCAGGGAGGGCAAGCGGCAGCTGCTTTACGACTGCCACATCTGCGAGCGCAAGTTCAAGAACGAGCTGGACCGCGACCGTCACATGCTGGTGCACGGGGACAAGTGGCCCTTTGCCTGCGAGCTCTGTGGCCACGGGGCCACCAAGTACCAGGCGCTGGAGCTACACGTCAGGAAGCACCCCTTCGTGTACGTCTGTGCCATATGCCTCAAGAAGTTTGTCAGTTCCATCAGGCTGCGCTCCCACATCCGTGAGGCCCATGGGGCTGCACAGGAGACTGGGCTCTTCACCAGCTCCATCAACCAGAGCTTCTGCCTCCTGGAGCCTGGCGGGGACATCCAGCAAGAAGCCTTGGGGGGCCAGCTGCAGCTGGCAGAGGAGGAGTTTGTGTGCCAGGGGGTGAATGCGCCCAAGGAGGCCACCTGCCCTGCAGATGCCCAGCCTGAGGAGGGACAGAAGGAGCCCGAGGCCTCTGTGGGAGAGCCTGCCCCACCTGTGCACGCAGCCACCCCCCAGCCCCAAAGTGCTGCCCTGTCACCCTGCGAGTCGGAAGCCACTGTGGACTCCTCGGACCCGCATTCACATGCAGTGGTTTCCGATGGGTTTTTGTTAAAGAGTGATACCTCCTCCTCGGAGGCTCGCACTGCTCCCGAGGACACCTTGGATGCCCCGCACGGAGCCTCCTCCCAGACTCAGGGCGAAGAAGTCACACCACTGCAGCCTGAGGCCAGAAGCACGGAGGCAAACCAGGAGACTCAGGGTGCCGAGAGCCCGCCGGGGTCGGGGCAGGAAGGGGCTGCCCTCCCATCTGAGGGACCAGATCCTGGTAGGTGCCTCGGCTCAGACGCAGCTGAGGCCTCAGACCCTGCGCTGGCAGCGGATGGAGGGGACGTGGCCCTGCCCCAGCCTGACTCGTGCGCACCTGCCTCCGAGCACCGGGCCGGCATCAGCGCATTCATGAAGATCCTGGACGGTTTACAGAAGAGACGGATGAACACCGGTCTGTGCGAGAGGATCCGGAAGGTGTATGGGGACCTGGAGTGTGAATACTGTGGTAAGGAGAGGCAGCGCTGGGCAAGCAGCTGGTTGAGCTCTGGTTCCAGCAGCCCCACCCATCCCCAGCTTGCTTTGGGTCCCCTCGTGTCTGATGGGAGCTCATGTCTGCAAAAAAACCACTTCTGAATGAGCTGTCCTTCATCATTTGTAGATAGCAACAGGTGGCCCCCTGCGTTAGAGGTTAGCACGTGGAGCCTCTGTGGAGACAGGCAGTTAGCCGCACTGGCATGGTCAGGCACACACAGAACTTTATCCCAGGACCTCTGCCAGAACTGGAGCTAATGGGAATTGTTACGAGCACACGGCACATGTGAAGAATAGCATAACTTGTGGCCATGTGGTCAGCGCAGCTCTTGGTGGGGAGCCCCGCATAGAGCCCTCGCAGCGTGCAGGGCAAGCATGTGTGGCCTCTGCATCTCCTGGGTTGCTGGCAGCACCGGGAGCAGGACGCCCTGCGCTGGCCCCGGGGGCTCAGCAGAGCTTAGAGACTCTGACTTATGCATGTGCACAGTCATATTTGGCACTGTCATTGGTCCTCAGGAAATATTTGTTCCCTGCTCTCCCAGCTCTGACACCATGCAGACATAGCAGCGCCCTTCAGGTCTCCTCCCTCCCACCTTTGAAAGGTAATTTCCAGACAGAAATGAGGAAAGGGCGAAGGGTGACCTGGACAGGCCAGAGACAGTGCTACACATTATAGGGGGAAAAAAAATAACGAGAAAATCAAATTCGGTGTAAAAGAAACTTCCTTGTTCTCACGTGACGGTGTTGTTTTAGGCAAACTTTTTTGGTACCAGGTGCACTTTGACATGCACGTGCGCACGCACACGCGGGAGCACCTGCACCACTGTTCTCAGTGCCAGTACTCCTCCATCACCAAGAATTGCCTCAAGCGCCATGTTATTCAGAAGCACAGCAACATCTTGCTGAAGTGTCCCACCGACGGCTGCGACTACAACACTCCAGATAAATACAAGCTGCAGGCACATCTGAAAGCTCACACGGAGCTGGTAAGTAGCAAGCCCGAGCGGCTGCACCATCCGCCCCGGGTGCTCACCGCTTCTCACCTTTGCACCCTTCGCTGCGTCCTGCTTCCCAGGAGCCTATTTGTGCGAGCAAACATCCATCCCGTGGCACACTTCTCCCTTCCCCAAAGCCTTCGCCCCCGGGGTTCCTTTCGCAGGGAGAGACCCAGGTGTCGCAGAATGACTCGGTTGAAACAAATACACCTTCTGTGCAAATTTTTCCAGCGTCAGAGAGAAACTATTGGAGGATCTGCAGAGTAGGAAGCAAGCAAGGATTTCTTAGAGGGCATTCCAACGAGGTATTAGTAAGAGAGGTACTCGTGGTAAGAGCTGCCGCTCACGGTGTGGGGGTTAGATTCCATAGTGCCTGTCAAAGCAGTAGACACTGTTTGGTCAGCCAGGAAAGGGCAGCAAATGATCATGACCGCTCTCGTACTGTTGTGTGGTGATTGTTGACTCTCTGCGATAGATGGTGGAGCACATTTACTTTAAAAAAAAAAATTGATAATTTAATCCAAGATGCTGTTAATATTCATAATGGTAAAACTTGCTTAATTCTTTGATGGAAGATGATGTAACACAATGAATGACTATTTCTTTTTGCAAATTCTCACGTCACTCAAGGGGCCACCACCTGAGCGTGATTTGAGCCTTCTTCAGGTTGTAAGGAGGCCCAGCTGGCCCCAGGTGTGGTTCTGCTTTAATGGCATTCCTTTTTATACCACAGAGAGCACAGCAAGAGGCTTCTTCGGCAACTTGATGTGCTCCCACTGTGTTCTGGCACGGAAATCACTCACGCTGGGGCTGTTTGTCACTACGGGTGAAGTCAGGGTGTTGTAGGTGCAGGGGGTAGGTCAGGACACATGCTTTGGGGTTGGATGCTTGGGGTCCGACACCGTCTCCAGCACTCTCACAGGCTGTGGATGTTGGGGCAAGTCACTCGTCCTTTCTGAGACTTGGTAGCCTCTTGTATGAAATATCTATTAAAAAGCATATATCTGTCTTCTACGCACACACGTGTGTATACACACAGATATGCATAGACACACGCAAGTGTATTCTATACACATATACAGATGAGTGTGTACACTTATTTTACATGCCTGCAGACACAATGCACATGTGTGCACACGTGTATATGTAGATAGATCCCCTCGGGTTACTGGGAGGATAAGATGGAATGTTCTATGGCAAGAACTGGAACTGGGCTCAGTGTTGTGTTGTTGAACGTGTGCCGGCTGCTGCATGTCACCTGGTACCTCTTCGCACACGTTTCTCTCCTTCTGAGTAGAGCACGAAGGCGTGCTCTTCCTGTTTCCCTACAGAATTGCTGTCAGCTTGGTCGTGCTCCCAATACTGTCTCGGCGGGGGGAAACTTCATTACAATGAAGTCAAGAGGGAGTGAGGCTGACGTGAGGACAGGGTGCTGGGGGCAGCCTTGCAGTGTAGCAGGTAAGACCAGGAACCAGACTGTGGGTTTTCCCCCTGTCTCCCCCCGTGTGCCATGCATCTGACTTCAGGAGGAGCCATGTACCTGCCCCGTGCCTCAGTGTACCCATTCTTGGGAGGGTGAGGTGAGAAAATGTGCATAAATGTCCCAGAACAATGCCTGATGTGGAGTAGGTGCAGAATGCCACCTGACTGTTGTAATTACTGTTAGTTATTCTATGTTTGGGGACTTGATGCTCTGCATTGAGAGACTTGGAAACAGAGGCTGACAGCTGACACAGAAGAGGAAGTTGTAAAAGAGCATTTCAGTGTCGGGACCACCTGTTTTGCCCATACCCGGTTTCCTTGCCCGTTGCATGTGTCAGAGGGACTCAGGTCCAGTTCAGGCATCTTCTTGCCTCTGGACACCAGCGCTTGGCCGCCTAGCCACGTCCCTGGTCCTTGTGGTCAGTAGGGCCCATCAGAGACGTGTCATAAGATCTTAAGCCCAATGTCATATGCTTTCATTTATCTTGATAAACTGGCATTTAAAGAAGCTTCTCTTTTCAACTTTCTACGGTTGTGAACCTTCCTTCAGGGAGGCTTCTATCTCCAGTGTTGACACTTAAGAAGGCGTGTTGGGGAAAAGGGGTGACGATGTCTGTTTTCATCCTGTGGTCCAGGCCCCCGTGTCCTATTCTTATACCACCTCCACGAGGGGGAGTGTTTCCTCCACAGGGTGGATCAGGAGCCTTCAGTGCAGTCATTGGGTAGCTGGCCCCCGGTCGGCCCGTTGGTCAGGGCAGACAGTCCTGAACGTCTGCCACGCCTTCTGGCGGGTGTCCTGGACACTTGCACACCTTTGGGAGGAATGTGGTGCAGGTAGGCTTTGTGCCATGAGAGCAGGGGCTGTGTGGATACTTGCTGTGCTCTGGCTTGTGCTGCACTAATGACACGTCCCTGGAAGTTCCCACAAGAGCAGAGTGGGAATAAGGGAGTGTGATTCTGTTGACCTTATAAACACAGGGTGCTATCCTGATTGTCATCAACACTCACGTTTTCTTAGAAGTTGTTAAAGTTTGATTTCAGTCTTTTCCCTCCCTGATATTTGCAGAGAGACGCTTTTAAAGGTGAAAACGTGCTGTTGTGGCCCTGAAGCTCGCTGACACAGGCTAGAGGGTGTGCCAGGCATTGGGATTTCAGACACGAGTACATGAGTAAGACCCCTTGTCTGCCTTCAAGGTGCCCTGTTTCGTGGGGGGAGAGACAAGAGAATAGTAATAGCAATAGGGCAATGAGGGAGAGTAAGTGAGGCCAACACAAAGTGCTCTTGCCCTCCCACAACTGCCTGGAGAGGTCCTGGTTGGGGTAAGGAGGGCTGCCTGGAGGAGGGGTTCTGCGCTTGATGAGTAGGATTTGGCCAAGGGAGAGGCAAGGAGGGGAGCTCCCGGCAGACGAGGTGGGCACACCGAGGGGAAGCCTTTTGTATTTACCCCAGAATACTGAAAGCATTTTCCATGAAACACGCGGACTGTACTGCCAGCGTAGCAAGGTGGCATCGTTTATGAAAACAGGTTCCAGTATTTCAAGCTTAGACAACATTTATCTTTTGAGCCTGTAAATTATTTCTGGAATAAAGTCACAGTTACCAGGGAAATGTTGACCTGGTGAGGAGATCTTCTGTGAGCTAGCATTTATTATTTTTCTTTAAGATTTTATTTATTTATTCATGAGAGAGAGAGAGAGAGGAAGAGGGAGAAGCAGGCTCCCTGCAGGGAGCCCAACGTAGGACTCGATCCCAGGACTCCAGGATCACACTCTGGGCTGAAGGCAGGCGCTAAACTGTTGAGCCACCCGGGAATCCCCATGTTTCTTATTTTCCCTCCCCGAGCCCCTGGCACCCACTAATCTGCTTTCTAGGTTCAATGGATTGGCCTGGCCGGGGATTTTGTGGAAAGGGAATCATGTGATTTATCTGTAACGGCAGAGTGAGTATATACCCTGCTTCCTCAGGGTCGCGGTGAGGGTCCCGCGAGATAGCACAAATGAGCTTCATGACGTAAAGGTGCTGAGCTGAGGACTCTGGTCAGGGAAGGGTCTCCCTTGCTTGGGAGAGCGGTGCTGTTGTGACCTCGCATCAGGGGTCAGCCTGGGGCTTGATTCCCTTAGCTGTGACCCAGAGAGATGGGCCGGGTGTGTTAAAAGTCTGGTTGGACTCTGAGTCAACACTTGCCTGATTACAACTCAGATTCCCATGCAGGGCAAAACTAAGGAAATTTTAAATTGAACCCCTGCCCCACCCCACATGGGCCTCCATCCAGGTCCGTTCTGGCTGCTCTAGGACCCTGGGATAATTTGGCTAAGTTCCTATTTCTGTGACTCCTAACCATTTCTTCGCTACTGATGCACCCAGTGATCGGAAGGCGTGAGTACATTTACTATGGTCTCCCTCGCCACATCCTCGCAGGAGGAACCAGGTGGTGGGACTTACAGTCAAGGCTGTATTAACATCAAGGAAATGTGGAGAACCAGCCAAGGGTGGTAGTTAAGGATGTTGCTGGAGCAAGCCCACTTTTTAAAGCACCGTGCAGAGTTTGTGCAGGGGAGGCTGGAGGGAACACGTGTGGTGCCAGGGGCTTTGGGATCTAGGGTCCTGTAGCTTAGATCCCGTATTCACCTCCGTGATCTTGGTCATTTGCTGAGCCTCTGTATTCTCATTTGTAACCTGAGAATTTGGTACCATCTCTGGCCTCTCAAGGTCGTGGTGTATAGACTAGAAAATGTGTGGCACACCTGGATCAGTTTTTGCAGTCCCTGGGTCATGGTCTGTGAAACGGTTTAGTGGGTCACAACCAGTAAATGTATCTTAAAAACGAAATACCATAGAATAAAATAGAAATAACTAGCATTAGGCACCCCTACCCGAGGTTAAGTATTGTTTTCTGAGACCTTTGTTTCCATTCTTCAAGATTTATTTATTTATTTATTTATTTATTTATTTATTTATTTATTTTTAAGATTTATTTATTTTAGAGAGAGCAAGAGCGGGGGGCGGGGACAGTGTGGTGGTGGCAAAGGGAGAGAGAATCTCAAGCAAACTCCACGATCTGCGCAGAGCCCAATGCGGGGCTCGATCTCACGGCCCTGAGATCACCGACTGAGCCATCGAGGTGCCCCCATTTCCATGTTTCAATATGTTTCTTTATCAGTGTGTGTCCTTGGGTGTCCCAGATGGCGGTGTCAGATGTCCCACTAAATAAGTTTATAAGTTAACAACCCAGTTGATGTAATTCATGATGTCCTGAATCACAATCACATGGGGTGAGAGGTTGCTGGGCTCATGCCTCCACTGTAATTTGAGGGGGACCAGGGAATCTTCCCCTAGAGTCCCCCCCCCCCGTAGGCATGTTTGAAATGACAGGAAATGGAGCATAGGGTAGATGTTCATGGTATGTCAGTCTTTCCCTTTGTCTCCAGCTTGTGTTTCTTCTAAGACAACCTCGCAGGTAACCAGCCCATCCACGGGCCCTTGGAGCAGTACCAGCCCGCACTGGGGAATGGGCACTTTTTGGTGTCACATGCTGACTCTACCACTCACAGGGTGTGGCTTCACTTCCTAACCTCTCTCTCTTTTTTATTTAAGATTTTATTTATTGATTCATGAGAGACACAGAGAGAGGCAGAGACACAGGCAGAGGGAGAAGCAGACTCCCTGCAGGGAGCCCAATGTGGGATTCGATCCCGGGACTCCGGGATCATGACCTGAGCCAAAGGGAGACCCTCAACCACTGAGCCACCCAGGTGCCCCACTTCCTAACCTCTCTGATACATAGTCTGTAAAGTGTCTCCCGGGTCGCTGTGGGAATTTAGTGAGATGATGTTTGTGAGGGGCCCAACACAGGTCCGGGTGCACAGGGGAGCGGCTGGTCTGAGCTAGCTCGTCCTAATTAGCAGTAGCGGGGGTGGGGGGTTGGTAGGAATGGGGGCGTGGAGGAGGCATCCATCCTTCCAGGGCGCCATGGCCTCTCAATACATATTTCTAATTAGTGCTTGGTCCCTGTCTTTGAAAAATGTTTGCTTTGCTCTGGTTTTGGCCATAAGGGCACACACGTTTAAAACATTGTAGCATGTGCTTGCTGGATATAAACTAATGTATTGCCCACAAAGCACAGAGAAAGTAGAAGGGACTACCTCCAATATCTTTCTGGAAAGAAATGGGTTTGTCTGGTTTTTGTTTTGTTTTGTTTTGTTTTCTTTTTTAAGTGGAGAAAAAAGTGGTTGAATTAAAGTGATTGGATGCAGGGTTTTTCTTTTCTAAGAGCTATGAGAGAGGATGGTCTTTTTCCTCCGTGGTCACAGACCCGTTTGTTTCTGTGTCGCCCTGTTCTGGGTGTGTGTTCTCGGTGCAGGAGACCTCGGGCTCCCAGAGCTTCCTGTGTATACAGTGCAGCTTCCCGTGAGCCAAGCGGAGGTCTAGGATCAAAGGGGCACGGCTGGCAAAACAATGTTTTCAGTGGACAGGAGGATCCTTGAGACAAAATCCCAAATGCAACCCATTTGGGGCTGTTCTTTCTTTTCTTGCCGGGGTGGGTGGGGCTTGTTTCTACCTTGTTCAAACCAGTCGCAACTTTATTTATTTTTAAAGATTTTATTTATTTATTCATGAGAGACACAGAGAGAGGCAGACACACAGGCAGAGGGAGAAGCAGGCTCCCTGCAGGGAGCCCGATGGGGGACTCGATCCTTGGACCCCGGGATCACGAAGTGAGCGGAAGGCAGACACTCAACCGCTGAGCCACCCAGGTGTCCCTCAGTCACAACTTTAGTGTCACCTTTTCTGCCTTTGTCACACTTTGTGCCTCTGTGTGTTGCCGGCTCTTGCTGGCTCCCTGGGCCCTTTGAGGGCAGGGTCGCTGTCTCATACCTCTGTCCTCAGTGCAGTGCCTGGCACGTCACAGGGGCCCTTGGAAGGTCTGAGGAATGAATGGTTACAACAGACACCATAACTAGGCTTTTATTCCTGACACGTTGTTCAGCGTGGAATCTCCCATCTAATTTCCTAAACTTGAGGTCACAGATTTTGTAGGAATGGTACTTATGTGATAGTTAATACACTTGGTGCAGGGGGCAGCTTTGATATCGTCCACCTGCTGCTGGTTTTAGACTTGAGAGCTGCCCCGTTGCTTTGGGGGCCAAGGCACCTGCTCTAGAGCAGTAGACCAAGGCAGAGTCCATCCAGGATAGAGAGTGGGGGCTTGAGCCTGAGTCCTGGGGTGACGCCTGCGTCCCACGCTGAGGCCACACACTCCTGCCGAGGCCTTTCTTCTTTCAAAGGGTCCTTTGTAGCTTTGAAGACCATTTCCACCAGAGCAAACAAACTCCGAGGGCTGGGCTCCTTGATTGTCATTACCGTGCAGGCCCCTTGCTCTCCGCCTCTGCCAGGAACTCTTTTAACAACCGCTCTTTTTAAGTTTGCTGTGTCACTTTGGGTTTTCATCTCCGGTACGGAACTGGGGCTTGAGGAAAAAAAAAAAAAGAATCCTAAGAGCCCCCCCTCCTCCTACCGCCTGTGTCCCACCGCCTGTGTCCTTCTGACAGTCTTCAAAGGCATCAAGAAATGAGGGGCCCTGATAAGCTGTAAGATAAATTGCTTTCAGACTATCAGAGATTAAAAGAAAAAAAAAAATCAAATAGCAAGGACTCCGGGGGGATGACTGTAAACTCCTTCAAAGCCCTGCTGAACGCCTCCATCATCTCTGCTGACGAGGGCACTGGGGGCAGCTGGGGGTGGTCACAGGCCTCCTCCAGGATGCCCAGCCAGGTCCAGGGCATCTTTCAGAAATGGTCTGTGAGTACCTGTTCCTGCATGCAGACTCAGGGAGTGATGGGGTGACCTGGAAGGGTCAAGGGCAAAGGAGGACAGTGATGGGCGCCCAGAGCCCACCGTAGCCTGGGTGGAAATCTGCAGCATCGCCTGGGCGCAAAGCTCAGGACAGTTTCACAGTAGCTCCCTGGACCCCTTGGACACCTGAGCTTGGCAGGCATCTCTTGGAACCCAGATATTTTGTGGGGCATGCAGCCAGACTGTTGGTGGTTCCGAGGGACTTTTGTTAGGTTTTGGTTTTGTTTTTAAATACTGAGTACCCTTCTCCTAAGTGTGCTCCAGGGAATAGCTTCTCTGGAGATGTTCTGCAACAGCAGCATCTAATCCATAAAGCAATTTGAAGGGTACTTACTCAGAACCCCGTGTTGGAGATTCCTAGGGTGCGTTAACCCACAAGGTCTGTTATCTGAGGCCAAGTTGCATTAGTAACAACGCCACAGCAACAGCAGCAACATCTTTCAGATTTATTGAGTGCCTACCAGAGGCCCGGCTCCATTCTAAGTACTTTGTGTGTGTTGTCTCTTAATAAACTTTATTTTTTAGAACAGCTTTAGGTTCACTGCAAATTGAGCAGGAAGTATAGAGATTTCACCATCCCCAAACACATGCAACCTGCCCCACTGTTGACATCCCGCACCACAGTGGTACCTTTGTGACAGTCACCGAACTGACACAAGTAATGCCCAGAGCCCAGAGTTCACATTAGAGGTCGCTCTTGGTGTTGTACCTTCTGTGGGTACACAGAACCTATTCTTTTCAAGTTGTTGAGGCCTGTTTTATGGCCCAGAATGTTCTGCATGATCTTGAGGATGTCTATTCTTCCATTGTTGGATGTAGTAGTCTGTAGATGTCAATTATACCCAGTTGACTGATGGTGTTTTTTTTTTTTTTTAATTTATTTTATTTTATTTATTTATGATAGGCACACAGTGAGAGAGAGAGAGAGGCAGAGACATAGGCAGAGGGAGAAGCAGGCTCCATGCACTGGGAGCCCGACGTGGGATTCGATCCCGGGTCTCCGGGATCGCGCCCTGGGCCAAAGGCAGGCGCTAAACCACTGCGCCACCCAGGGATCCCCTGATGGTGTTGTTGAGTTCAACTGTGTCCTTACACATTTTCTGCCCGTTGGATCTGTCCGTTTCTGGTAGAGGGGTCTTGAAGCCTCCAGCTAAAGTAGGGGCCTCATCTAATTTTTCCTTGCCATTCTAGTTTTTGCCTCATACTTTTCAACTCTTGTTAGATGCGTATATGTTAAAGATTATTATGTCTTCTTGGAGAGTTAACCCCTTCAACATTATGTAATGCCCCTTTTTGTCACCGATAACTGTCCTTGAAGTCTGTTCTGCTTGAAATTAATAAAGCTACCTCCCTTTCTTTTGATTAGTGTTAGCCTGGTATCATCTCCTTTTAATCTGCATATGTCTTTAAAGTGGGTTTCTTACAGCCCACATATAGTTGCATCTTGCTCCTTGATCCAGTCTGGCAATTCCTGTCTTTTAATATTTAGGTCATTGATAGTCAAAGTGATTAGTGAATAGTGGAATTAATATTTATCATATTTGTTGTGTTTTCTAATTGTTGTCAATGTTCTCTATTCCTTTGTCTTCCAATCTTTTTCTTTCCCATCATTTGTAGTTTTATTTTATTTTATTTTTTAAAGATTTTATTTATTTATGAGAGACACAGAAAGAGGCAGGCAGAGACATAGGCAGAGGGAGAAGAAGGCTCCATGCAGGGAGCCTGATGTGGGATTCGATCCTGGGTCTCCAGGATCACGCCCTGGGCTGAAGGCAGATGCTCAACCGCTGAGCCACCCAGGCATCCCTTGTAGTTTTATTTTTTTAAAGATTTTATTTATTTACCTGAGAGAGTGAATGAGAGAGCAAGGTCAGGCAGGGGGAGGGGCAGAGGGAGAAGGAGAAGCAGACTCTCCCTGAGCAGAGAGCCCAATTCAGGGCTCGATGCCACGACCCTGAGATCATGACCTGAGCCATAGGCAGATGACTAACCGATTGAGCCACCCAAGCACCCCTTGTTTGGAGTTTTAATTGAGCATTTTATATGATTTCATTTTCTCTCTTCTCTTAGCATATCACTTACACTTTTTTTTTTTTTTAACTTTTTCTAGGGGTTACCCTAGAACTTGCAGTATATGTTTACATATAATCAAAGATGACTTTCAAATGGCACTGTTCTACTTTATGGATAGTGTGAGTACCTTGTAATAACAAAATAATCATAATTCCTTCTTCCTACCCCTTGTATCGTTGCTGATATTTATATCACTTATATACAAGTGTATGTATATAGAAAGCATACATTTTTGAATAGATTGTTGTGTTACTATTTTGAAGAAACTTTCTGTTAGATCAATTAAGATTAAGATAAATAAATGTTTTTATTTTACCTTCACTTCTCCATTCTCCAGTACTCTAACTTTATTTATGTGGATCAAGTTTCTGACTTTATCTTGTTTTAATATTTCTTGTAAGACAGATCTTACTGGTAACAAATTCCTTCAATTTTTGTTTGCTTCAGAAAGTTTGTTTCTCCATTTTTGAAGGATACTTCTACAGGGTACAGAATTCTGGGTTGGTGTTTTTTTTTTTTTTTTTTTTCTTTTAGCCCTGTAAATACTTCATTCCATTCTCTTGTTTACATGGTTTCTGAGAAATTAGGTTCTTATCTTTGCTCTTCTATAGATAAGATTTTTGTTTTATTTTGTTTATATCTCTGGCTTCTTTCAGTATTTTTTCTTTAACTTTGGTTTTTTGTAGTTTGCACATGATAGGTGTAGTTTATTTGGGATTACTCCTATTTGGTAGTCCCTGAGCTCTCTGGATCTGTCTTGGTGTTTGACATCCTATTAGGGAAATTGTCAGATATTATTGTTTCAAATATTTCTTCAGTTCTTTTATCTCTTTCATCTTCTCATGTTCCCATTATGTGTACATTACACCATCTGTTGTCCCACAGTCCTTGGATATTCTGTTCTGTCTTCATCAGTCTTCTTTCCTGCCTGCTTTTTAGTTTTAGAGGTTTCTTTGGAAATATCCCTAAGCTCAGGACTTCTTTCCTCAGCTGTGTTTGGTCTCCTACTACACCCATCAGACGCTTTGTTCTGTTGCAGTGATTTGATCTCTAGCATTTCTTTGTTGGTTCTTAGAATTTTCATCTCTCTGCTTACATTGCCCATCTCCTCTTGCATGCTGTCTACTTCATCCAGTAGAGCCCTGAGCATGCACGTCAGAGTAGTTTTAAATGCTCAGTCTGATAATTCCAGCATCCTTGTCATATCCGAGTCTGGTTCTGATGCTTGCTCTGTCACTTCAGACTGTGTTTTTTTTTTTTTTTTGCCTCTTGGTGTGTCTTTTTTTTTTTCTTCCTTCATAGCTGGACAGGAATGGGTCCAAGGAACTTACTGTAAATAGGCCTTTATTAATGTTTTGGTAGGGTGTGAGGGAGGGGGGGTCATTCTAGAATCCTGTGACTAGGTGTCAGTCTGTTAGTGAACCTCTCTGCTCCTGGACTGAGCTTCACCAGTGTTTTTCCCCCCCCAGTGCTCTTAGGTGAGAAAGGATGATTGAAGTGGGCTGGGTTTGGGTATGTCCTTTCTCTCACATGGAAGGCTGTAGGGGGCAGGTCGGGGTATTGCCCTTCCCCTGGGTGGCTTAGTCTCTGGTAATACCCCAACAGGTTTGGCTCGGGTAACTGGTTTCCCCTGGGGGCAGGCCTTGGGAAGAAGAATCGAATGATGTGGGGTATTTTGAAATGGTTCCTTTTCCCCTCTTCCTGTGAAGCCTGGGTTTTTCTCTGATATTCACTGTAGTGCGAAGTCAAGTGCCTGGGGAGAAAACTCAGAAAAGTGGATGCCCCTGGACATTTTAACTCTACTTGTCTATTGTGAGCTTCCAGCAGTACATTAATTCCAGTCCTAGTTTCCCTGCCCTGGGCCTCGTTCTTAGGGGGGTTTCTGCTTGTGGGTTTCTGCTCCAATAAGTTTGTGATTCTCTGCCTTCTCTCCAGTTTGCGGGGCAGTGGTTTGCCTATGACCTCCTGTCTCTTACAGATTAAGAAGAGTTGTTGTGTTTTCAGTTTGTACAGCATTTCATTTGTTGTTAGGATGAAGTGGAGACTTCTGAGATTCTTACGTGCTGGACTAGAAATTGGAAGTCCCCTTTATGTGTTTTTAATTTCTTTTTTTTTCCTCCTAACAAGGAGGCTACTTTTATTGCCATTTTACAAAGAAACCAGGGCATTGACAGGTGAAGTCACTTGCCCAAAGTTCCCCCAGCTAATAAGTGGTGAAACCAGGGTTTGAACCTAGGGACTTGGAGCCCTGATTCTGTACTCCTAGTCACTGTCTTAGGGGAGCAGGAACTCGGGAGTACAGAGGTCTAGTTTGGATGGCCACCTCTGCCCTTGGGGAGGTAGTGTGACCTTGGGCAGCTTCTCAAATGCCTCATGGGGTGTGGTATGTAGAGCGCAGCACTCTGCATGAATAAGTTCTTCAGAAATGGTCACTATTGTTGCTATTATTATATATTGGTATAAGGAGACTGCATTTTGGGGCGGCTTATTCGTTTACTATGGCATGAGGAGTATTTGGTGCAATGCTGAGCTCCTAATAGGTAGGTGGACAGTAAATGGTGGGAATTTGTTCTATAAATTGAAGCAGTCATGGACTATTAACATCCTCTAGAACACACACAGCCCAATACCTTTCCTTGCAGTCACAGCTCCTGCATTTCTTATGGGCTTGTAAAGTTTGTTAATAATACCGATTGCACTTTGAAGCTCATTGTGGGTGTTTCTCTGCTTGGTAAGTTTGTACCGACACTGCCTCACTTGGTTGTCTTCCCTATTGGGGACACTGAGGGTGGGAGCAAACTCACACACAAAGCTGTGTGCCGTCTGGTAGCCTCTCCCAGGTGTGGATCACCTGTAGCACAGATAGAGTCCAGCTACAGCCCTTTCCCTTGGTCAGCTCACCTGTGTTAGTGCCTAGAGCCCCTGGACTGCCAAGTGGCATAAACAACGATGTTTATGGTCTCACAGTTCTGGAGGCCAGGATTCCAAGATCAAGGTGTCAGCAGGGTTACTTCCTCCTGAGGGCCATGAGAGAGAGTCTCTTCTTTGCTTCTCTCCTAGCTTCTGGTGTTTGCCAGCAATCTTTTTGTTTCTTGGCTTGCAGATTCATCACCTGGATTTCTGCCTCCTTATTTACATGGCATCCCCCCTGTATGCATGTCTGTGTCCAAATTTCCTTTTTTTAAAATAAGGACACCAGTCATATAGGAATTAAGTTTCCCCTAAGGACTTCATCTTCACTAATTGCATCTGCAATGACCCTGTTTCTAGCTCAGGTCTCATCCTGAAGTACTACTGAGGGTTAGAGCTTCAATATATGAATTTTGCAGGGGACACAGTTTAACCCATAACACCCACCCTTTGGGGAAAATTGGCATATGAAATAGCCCTACAATGAGCTGAAGGAACAGGCAAATGGGTAGAAGCTAGCTTTATGATTCACAAGAGCTGCTCCCGTGGTGGGGTGTAGCATGGCAGTTAGCCAGACCTGTGAGGCGAGGCGCAGTGTAGAGCGAACCCCTTACCTGCAGCCTCAGTGGGACACAGGCCTTGGGAATAGTAGGAGCAGCCTGGAGTGGGCATCTTGGGTTCAAAGGCCAGCGCCTCCTCTCAATGACTTGGCCTCATTTCTTAATCTGTAATGTGAGCATCATAATGCCTGCCGATTGAAAGTGATTGTGAGTCTCAGTAAAATAACTTCTGTGAAACCCCCCACACACCACGCAGAGAGCATTGGAGGACATAATACTCGTCGGGTCGTGGAGCACCGCTGGTCTGTGTGGTAGACCTCGAGGCGGAGCCCTGCCCTCTGCTGGCCTGCCCACCTCCACCGGACCGTCATGTGTAAGCCCCATCCCTCCCTTCTGAAATGGAGCCAGTACCATTCCCCAACACTCCAGAGTTCCCCGGGTGTGTGGGCCAGGTGCAGTTGGCATGTCACGTGTTTGCAGAGGTGCACTGTGGTCTAGCTGTGGTGGCGGCGGTGGCAATGGTGGCTGTGGTGGGGGAGGTGGTGGTGATGGTGGTGGTTTTTTCATGGAGCCCAGGGTTAAATGAGACACTCCATTGATTGCACTCTCTTTCTGTTAAGGATAAAAGGAGTTATTCTTGTCCAGTGTGTGAAAAGTCTTTTTCAGAAGACCGACTGATAAAGTCGCACATCAAGACCAACCATCCCGGTAAGGTTATGCATTTTGGAGAGGAGATTAATTTTAAACTGCTTATGTTTGTTTTAAAAACTCAGCATTATATATCAACTGCACGAAATGGAAATGAAGGGGGATGAAAGTATGAGTGAATTTGAGGGAAACAATTACCTTTATTTAACGGTGGGCAGTTGTTGTAATTATTCACTTCATTTTATCCCTTCATCTGGTCTTCTGATACATGTCCCCACACTCCTATCTCCCTCCTCCCTTTTAATGTCCAAGTACCTTCGGATGGGTCACTTACAAGCAGGTCTGACCTAGACTCAGCTGCCTGGGTGCCTGTGAAAAGTTTGTTGCCCATCATGGTGGTCTGTGGGGAGCCGTGCTGAGTTGGAGTGACCGTCACCTCGGGTCTCCCCACGCTGGTCTCTTCACACTCAGAGGTGTAAAGCATGAGCCATTCATACCTGTCACACCTGTTTTTTCCACCTGGGACCCATTTCTTCCCCTCTGCTCAATTACTTCCTGTTTATTCTCTGTGTTTTTCCTGAGAAATCCCGTCCTTGGGGAGGATTTGGGGACTCCCGGCTGGGAGCAGGGCTCCCCCCATACCCCACTCTTGGTGCACTGACCCCTTGTGTTCTGGTCATTGGCACTTCCCTGACCCCTGTGAGGGCTGTGGGGAGGGCTGTTAAGGGTTAAAGCCCATCCCCAGATCCCCGGTGTCATATGGGGCAGGCCCGAGAGCACAGATGCAGGTGCTGTGTATGGTATGAAGGAGGAATAGGTAAGGCGCGTGCGCTTTTCCCTTCATCCATGTGTCTTTTATATCTGCCCCTGTGTTAGGGCATTGACTCACTGGGATCATAAATGATACTGGAGAAAAGTAAAGAAATAACGGAGTTCACCAACACTCATGTTTTATCTGGGAACAGATAAAGCCTTAAGGCCTTCATCTGTGTGGGAACACATGGGTTATGGGATTCTCTGATGGCCTCATTCTACCTTTCCTGTTCCAGCCTGTGTCCAGTGTGAGCCGAGGATGCTTGTTCAGATTGGACAGACTTTGCTCATGAACATTTGTGAGGTGTTGTCTTTGGTCTAAACTTCACATATATACAAAATACAGGATAATATGAGGAACCCCCAGGTATCCTCAACAGCTCAGCTTCTGTACTTGTGAGCATTTTGTCAGACTTGTTTTATGGATCGGCCCTCAAAAGTTTTTGTTCTGGAATATCTTTTTTTTTTTTTTTTTTTTAAGATTTTATTTATTTGCGAGAGAGAGAGAGAGAGAGAGAGAGAGCGAGCAGGAGGAGAGGCAGAGGGAGAAGCAGACTCTCTGCTGAGCAGGGATCCTAATGCGGGACTCGATCCCAGGACCCCAGTATCATGACCTGAGCCAAAGCTGTCTTTGACCACTTTGACCACTGAGCCACCCAGGTGTCCCATGTTCTAGAATATCTTAAAGTATGTCTCACACATATGTAACTTCCTCATAAAAGAACGTTGGATGCATCTCCAACTAATCGGTGTCTTTTGTAACATAACCACCAGGTCACCATTAAAACAAACAATTAATGGTAATTCGTTATTCCCATTACTGTTACCTAGGATTAGTTCATTTAAGATTTCCTCAGTCAATACAAGATTGTTTGAATCAGGACCCAGACATTTTGCCTTTAGTTGTTATGTCAATTGAGTTTCTTAAATTCCGTGGGACACCCCACTCCACTTTTGTTCTCGTGACAGCGACTTATTGGAAGGGACTGGATTGGTTTTTCCTGTAGGTGATTTCATGTCCTGCATTTGTCTGATGGTGCCTCACAGTATTGTTTCTCCATCCCTCACATTTTATGCTTATGGATATTTAGATCTGAGACTTGATTAGATTCCGGTTTAATTTTTAGGCAAAAATCCTACCACATGACTCCAGGGGGCACATCTTGATTGGTCACCTGAGTGCTGCTGGGGTTGGCCAGGGCATCCAGGCAGTCTCCTATGTCTCTCGGGAGCCTATCCTCTTTGGCTTCCAATGGACCCCCCTGCTTTTCTTCCAGAGGTGTCCATGAGCACTATTTCTGAGGTTCTCGGGAGGAGGGTTCAGCTGAAAGGTCTGATTGGGAAGCGAGCCATGAAGTGCCCGTACTGTGATTTCTATTTCATGAAGAACGGCTCAGACCTCCAGCGTCATATCTGGGCTCACGAAGGTGAGTACTCATCTTTCAGGGTGGAGCACCCTTTAGTTTTGTGCTTCCATGCTTCATGTGGGGAGTACTTTAGGAGGAAGCTGTATCGCCTTGTGCCTTATAGTTAGACTTCTCCAGCTTACTGAGAAATGTGTCCACAAGCCAGCTAAGCTCAGTGATTTTAGTCACTGCCTGTTGAGTTGCAAATGCAGTTAGCAGAAGTGTGCAGTTGTATAGCTTCCGTTGGAAACGTAGTGAAAATATAGTGAAGTGTAATGAAATAAATTCCCATGATGTCTGTGCTAGACAGTGAGCTTCAGAGAACAGCACCGTCTTCATCACCTTGGTAATTGATGCCCGCTGCAGGGTGCTGGCACGGTAGGTGCTGAGGAAGTGTTGGTGTTACAGGTGAACAAAGGTGAAGAGGACAGCAGAGAGGCCTCTGGTCCAGTGTCATGGAGGAAGAATCCAGAAGGCAGGGGAGTTGCATGGAGATGAAGTAGCAGAAAGAGGAAGATAGACTGTGATTTTGGGGTGCTTGCCTATGAAGGGAAGCTTGGGGAGCACACTCTAGGAATTTGGGCAGTTGGAGGTCAGGAGGCTGCTGGAGATAGCAGGCTACCAACTTTGCTTCCCACTGTAAGGATGTGGCTCTCCTGGGGTTGCAGTGCAGAGCCAGGAGCCTGGGGAGCCCTTCTGGACTCGTGCCAAGGTGAGTTAGGAAGCTGGCATGCTGCAGGCAGGAATACAAGAGGGTTCCTGGAGAGGGTTTCGACGGCGAGGAATAGAAACACCTGTTCTCAGGCCTTGGGGATGCACCATGAGGAAGAGAGAGGTGAACAGTTCAGTACTTGATGGTATAGGGACCCAGACAGGATGGCAGGAACGGAACTCAAAGCCCAGGTGGGAGGTACTGTTTATTTACCACCATGCATGCACCTGCGCTCTGAACTCTGGGCATACCCCGTAGCCTTGTTGAAGCCTTGGCTTCCTTAACCACAGTCTTGGGTCTTGTAGACAAGGTCTGAAAATGCTGAGCACACTGTGTGTCACATCCCCCACCCCATGCTCAGTGTCGGGCACAGCATCCTTCTCCCTGTGCATGTTGTGCTAGGTGTCATGGCCTTTTGCTTCACATTTCCCCCTGGATGGCGGCCGCAGGGGCCCTGGCTTCTCAGCCTCAGAGCCCCTCGGTGTGTGCTCCAGAGTAGGTCTGCAGTGCGCGTTTGTCTAGTGGAGGGGGAGCAGCCACAGTTCCAGCCATTAGCCCAACAACAGCCAGCGTCCTAAGGCTCTGCTCAGTTTATGAAAATATGCTCTTGTGTCTGATCCTAGGTATCCAATCCCATTGATTTCTTTTTTTTTTTTTAAGATTTTATTTATTCATTCATGAGAAACAGAGAGAGAGAGAGAGCCAGAGACACAGGCAGAGGGAGAAGCAGGCCCCTTGCAGGGAGCCCGACATGGTACTCGATCCCGGATCTCCAGGATCAAGCCTTGGGCCAAAGGCAGGCGCTAAACTGCTGAGCCACCCAGGGATCCCCCAATCCCATTGATGTCTGCACAGATCCACGTTTACTTTAATTCTGGTCAACTTAACTTCGTTCAATTGAATTTAATGAACATGGCCTACAGAAACTGCTTGGAGTCTGTGCCCAAGAGGAATTCCTGGACTATGGGGAGAAGCAGGTGTGGACGACCTGCAGTGTGCTATAGCAGTTCTGATAGAGAATTCCAAGAGATGGGGACACATGGGGACACAGAGAGGGAAGCAAGGGGACTGGCTTGGGCCAATCAGAGAAGGCCACATGCTGGAGGCTGTGGCAGGACAGGGCACGGTAGTTGGAAGGAATGCCGTGGATGAGAGCATGGCAAGGCATGTGTGCAGTGTGTTCAGGAAGGCACGTGCCCTGCTTTGTTCAACAGGGATATGCACGTATGTTCTTGGGACACATACGCATGTGCACACATAGAAGTAGGTGTATGTGTGTGTGTATGTGTGATTTTGTTATACATGGATCTGTTTTTCCTCCTCTGGTAGGTGTGAAACCCTTCAAATGTTCTTTGTGCGAGTACGCAACTCGAAGCAAGAGTAACCTCAAGGCTCATATGAATCGTCATAGCACTGAGAAAACTCACCTGTGTGACATGTGTGGCAAGAAATTCAAATCAAAAGGGACATTGAAAAGTCATAAGCTCCTTCACACTGCTGACGGTAAGTAAATAACTCCATACCATAGTGGGTTATTTTTTTTTTTTAACCCTCTCTTGAAAGTGGGATGTGAAGCTGACGTTTCAAGTCCAGCAGAAGCAGTGGATGTGTCTGCAGGCCAGAAAGAGCGGGGTCTTCTAGAATTTCGATTTTGATCAAGGGCAGAACTCCCCGTGCTCAGGACTGGAGCCGTGTCTGACCTCCACTGTGCATGGGCGGGTGGATGGCGAGCGGATGCTGCTCCAGGGAGTAAGGCACCCTCAGAAGGCCTTGACCTGAAAGTTGCAATCCTCTTCAGCCCTCTAGCCCCACCTGAGCCTGAGGGGCATTCTGATCACACCTGACCTGAGGCTTCCAAGTGGATGCTTGTCATCCAAGCAACTTCAGGGTTTGATATTCAGGCCAAAATGGGGCTCAGTTTAAAATACCAACAATACTTGGGCAAATTTGACCTTGATGAAGTACACTTATGTTGATCTCTAATTTCATTCATTCGTAAGGAACCATTGATTGAGTTCTTACTACGTCCCAGACATGCCTGGGGTATAGGATAGGGTAGGTAAGGAACAGTTGCTGCCACCAAGGGCTCTATACCCCAGTGGGGAGGAAGAGAAGCATGCAGGCCGGGCTAAAGGTGGGTGCTGTGATGGAAGGGGGCTTGGCAGCCCTGGGGAGAAGGAGAGGTGGTGGGCAGTGGTCACAGTGGCCAAGAAAGTCCCTGAGACGAGCAGAATAGAGGGAAGAAAAGCAGAATTGTTTTAGGAAGACAGGCAGCTAAACCATAAGAGGCCTTTAACGTTTTTAATTTTCTTTTAAAAACCCCAATTGTGGGAAGGTCTTGTCAGTATTCTATGTAATGAGATTAGTAAACCATATTCATAAATAAAACAACCAGATGGCTGTTTTAGCACAATTATATACAAAAATTGGAATTCACCCTAAAAATCAAGAGTGATTGCAACAATTATTTTTGATTTCCGAACTTAGGGGATGACATAGCCTTTAGGTCCTGCCTTTATTTTAAGAATGTTCTAAGGAATCCATCCTGTTGTGTGTGGGTGAGCTTGAGGGGCTTGTAGGGAGGCCACAGGCTTAGCTCGGCTTCATTAGACTTGAAGATCCAGGGCTTTCCTAGGCTGAATGAAGTCCAGGGCCATAACTATGCAGATTTAAGCAGTGTGCCGTAAATAAGAAAATCCATAAGCAAAATAATTAAAAACTCAGTGACAGTAAAGCAGTTTTGCCCTGAGTAATGAAAGCATTAAATCATGTAATTATTCATGAATTCTGTACCTTCGGAAACAATACGCCTTCCTGTTATTTCTTGACGTGGAAGCACACGAGTCACAGAATCCTGAAAAATACAGTGCCACTGTATTTTTACAATACAAGCCACTAATGACAAGTGGTTGTCCTCAGTGCTGGAGGCCTGGGGTGTCCCCTGGGCTGTGGTGGCCGGGGCGCTGTGGCCTCACGCCTGGCCCAGAGGTCTGGGTTCTGGCCTGAAAGGATTCACGGAGGTGGGGTGTGTGTCTAATCAGGGGCGTGGACAGACCGTAGTTGGATGTGGAGGGGAGGGCTGGGGCGGGGGTGGGGGCAGCAGTATCATGGCGGGCATGGCAGTGGGCAGTGACACATGCCGCCTGTCCCACCTGTCACTTCGCTCCCTGAGCTCTTCAGCAGGAGAGGGAATTCGGATGGGCAAAGATGGTGTGTACTCAAAGCGCTAAGACAATCTTCTGGAAGGGGGGAAGGCTTATAGGCATTATGAAATATTTTGTGACAAAACAGGAAATTTGGATTGTTTTTCTCTCGCTCTCTCTCTTTTTGTTTTTTGTTTTTCTGACATTTTAGGGAGTTTGAGGTATTTGTAAAGTCATGTGTTGTTTTCAGACACTCACCAGTCTGGGAAGAAGGGCATCATGCCTTAGGTGCGGTGAGAACACGACCAGAATGGAGGGGCCTGCTGCCTCAGTGCGCCACCTTTCCACCCCATGTGGGCTTGAGTTTGGCAGGGCAGGATAAGGACACGACACCTTGACACCCCCTGGGTCTCTCTCGACCATGCTGTGATGAGGGCCAGTGTAGCTTCACCCGATCTAACTCGGGGGTGGTCCCTATTTCCCCATGGTTACGAGGACTCACCATGGTCTCATGTTTTCTCCAAGACCAGCTTGATACGTGGTGTGCCCAACCACATCCTGGGTGTCCCAGCTCCAGGGACGGTCTGCTCTGCAGCTGGAATCAAACGACAGGCCTACCTTTTTCCTTTCAGTTTTAAAAAAAGCTTTGAAAAAAGTTGAGTTCCATCTCCTACCCACTTTTTTGGTGCACTCACATTTTATTTGGATGGTTCCTAAAAGCTCTTTGTATCTCAGTGGTTTGACATACTGTGCACGTATTTCCCTCTAACTCAACATTTGCCTTTATGTTTTGTTAGCCACATGTTTTTATATACAGAAGTTTAAATAACCTTGCTTATTTATTTATTTATTTAGATTTTATTTATTTATTCATGAGAGACACAGAGAGAGGCAGAGACACAGGCAGAGGGAGAAGCAGGCTTCATGCAGGGAGCCCCACATGGGACTCGATCCCGGCTCTCCAGGATCACATCCTGGGCCGAAGGCAGACGCTAAACTGCTGGGCCACCCAGGGATCCCCACCTTGAATATTTATACTTACAAGTTTTATCCTTTATTTTTTTCTCTGTTGAAAGAAACCTCCCTCATCTTAGGGGAAACTTCTTTTGTAATTTCTTCAAGTTTTATTTTTGTAGTTTATAACATTTAACAATAGTTAATGTAGTTTATAACATTAAACAATATTCTTGAAATTTATTTTGGTGTGTGATGTGTGGTAGGGATCTTACTTTTTTTTTTTTTAGACAATTTTCAGTTGACTCAACATATTTATAGAGAAATCAGTCCTTTTCATTTTATTTTGGAATACCGGTCTCTGAAGATGCTGGGCACGTTCTGAGATTTTGGTCTGTTTCAACAATCTCTGTTTCTAGTATGTTGTTTTATTAGGTGCTGTTTCTATAACTGATTTTATTACACACACGTATGTTACTCTCTTTTCTTTTCTATGAACGTCTCTTAGTTTTTCTCATTTAGTTATTATTTCTTTGGATAAATTTTGAAACTGCTTGGTCAAGATAAGAAAAATACCTTCCAAAAAAAGAAAAAAGAAAAAGAAAAATACCTTCCTCTCCACCAAAGGAGGACACTCTCTCCCGCCCCAGGGATGCCCCTGTGAGCCATGTGACAACATCACACGTCCTCGAGTTCCTCAGGGAAAAGTGCTGCTACTCAGGGCTTGGTTGCCTCGATGAGGCTGTTAGCCTGGAAGCATAGAATTAGCTCCTTACTTGGAAGCAAACATTGCTTTAAAACCTGCCTGGGATGACTTGGTTTTTAGTGTATCTGTTGTATCAGTAGTGATTCCACAGCTGGTCCCCTGGAGAAGCTGTGTGGGGTAGGTAGAGCTACGACGGAGGCCTGAGTTTTTGAGTCTTGCTTGCCTCTGCCTTGTAGGGTGTGCTTGGTCAGGTAACTTTTCTGAGCCTCAGTTTCCTTCTCAGTAAAACAGGGATCATGATAGCCCTGTGTCTTCTGGGCTGGAGGGTCAAATACCAGAAAGTGCCTCCTGCTCACCTGGGCCCCACCTGCCCTTCTGGCTATTTCTTCTGGGGCTGCCTTAGCTCTGACCTCCTGCCCTCAAAGCCTGCACACTCCTAGGCTGACGTCTCCCCGGCCTGCCCATGCTTGCACACTGTTTCTGTGGAAGGCTTCCCAGCTTCTGTCTCCAGCTCTGACTGCCCGCTCAGCATCTTCACCTGCATATCTAGAAGGCATCTAAGCCTATGCGACACTTCAGCTCCTCATCTGCCCCTGACCTGCGTCTCCTGCCAGCCAGGGATCCCCAGACTCGGAACAAACACAGTAAAGGTTTTAGACTTGGAGTGCCATGTATGGTTCCTGCCATATATTCTTCTTCTTTTTGATTTGTTTTGTTTTCTTCCCACAAACCTTGAAAGCTGTCAAAGCCATTCTGAACTCCCAGCTGTGCAGAAACAGACTGGATTTGGCCCGGGGACCACAGTTGGATGACCCCTGACATACCTGTGTTGGTCACTGGCCACTCCTTGTGGTTCACTTGGGTCAGAAACCTCAGGTCATTCCCGACTGTCTCGTTCACACCCTGCCAATGGCCTGTTAGCAACTTCTGTGTGTTTTCCCTTAGTTTCCCTTTCTGGCACCCTCGTGGTGTTGTGTTTGTCCACCTCATGCGTCCTTTCTTGCTGTGGCCACCTGACGCTCTCCCTGTCTTTGGTCTTACCCCCGCAGTCAGCTCCTGGACAGTGGCCAAGCCACAGCCCGGTTGATTCTCCCTCTCAGCCCCCCATCTCCTCTGCTCTCCCCTGACCATCCTCTTTCTAGACACTTCCATCCCCTTCCTGTTCTCCTACCTGCCAGGTCCCTGCCCTCTTGGGCATTTGCCTTCCTTCTGCTGCCATGCTCTTCCCACCGAGTCCCTTACAGCCCACCAGCCCTCTGCATCATCCAGACCCCGTGAGTCCCTTAGGTGTCTCTTCCTGCCTTCTCTGTCTCGAGCGTCCTGTGTAGTTTGTGTCTGCCATGGGACTTCTCCCCAGTACCTTCAGGCTTTCTTCCATCTTTTTTACTGTTTCTCCTTAGACTTCTGTGTTCTGTGCATTATCATTTCTTTGTTCGTGACTTTCCATGTCTTCCACAAGACTGTGAGCTCCCCAGGCAGGGACTTTGGACCTACCACATTTGCTTGGTTTTGTATCCCAGGTACTTAAAACAATGACTGGCTTACAGTAGGTACTCAATAAATGTTCGTTGGTTGAATGAGCAAAACAAACAAACAAACAAACAAACAAAAAATGTGAAGGGCCTTGCAGACAGTAGTTGGGATGTAGAAACACTTGAAAAGTGCCAATTATTTTCCCCACCTCATCCCTCAGTTGTGTTACATCAAATGCTTGTGAGTTGGAGGTTGTAAAATACGATGGAAGCACTTACTAGTAAAGGAATCTTCTTGGGTTTCTCTCAATGAAGTGAAAGGAACTGAGTAGCCTCCCCTTTTACCTGCTTGTGAATCCAACTTTTCACATTTCAGGGCTTCTTTGAAGTGATGGGTCCCTGTTTGCTCATCTTGTTTCCCAGAGGAGCTCATTACTGTGCCTTAGAAGGGAGAGGTCACAGTGGGCAGAGGTTTCAGTTCAAAGGTTTGCCACTCAATATGTCCAGAGAGAGATGTTGATCTGTAAAGGGCCCAATTAAACCCTTGGGGTGTGTGGCGGCGGTATGAAAGAATTTCATGCAAAAATCCTGCTGTAGCGCATTTTCCCCTTTTTGGCTTTAAAGAGGGCCTCCGCATGTGTGGTCTAGGCTTTCCGGGGATCCCGCCACCCCCAGCAGATGGGGCAGGTACAGGGGCGCCGTGCCTTGCTGTGACATATTCCAGCGAGAATCCCCAGTCAGGAACTAAAAAGCTCTCTGAGGAGCGGTGCTAATTCCTTCGGGTCCCCTCCTGCCCCATCCAACCTGCCCTCATACCCTTGAGTTAAGATGTTTTCTGGTAAAACGTAACACAGAGGGATTCTCCAAGCTTCAAGCACTCTTGTGCGTGTCATAATTAGACAAGTCGAGCGTCGAGTGTGGAGCTGAGTTCTGAGTGGAGGAAGCACCATCCCCTCCCCGCCCCCACTCCTTCAGTTTGTGATAAGAGGTTCCACAGTGACACGTGGAAATATTCTAGGAGCTGGACGTGTGGAGTTATTTTTCTCCTCTTCCACTCTGCAAGCAGAGTCCTTGTAGGATAGAGTAGCCCCACTTAATCCGTAGTCTCTTTACTTCTAGAAACACACATTCTAGAGCCAGGAAGTTAATAAATGGAAAATTTGTATCTGAGCAGCCAGCTGGCCTTCCAAGTTCATATACAAGGCTTCGGTGAGCCTGGCCTCTGCACAGGATCCTTGTCCCTCTCACCCTGGCGCTCAAGGTGAAGGGATGGGGTGGGCATGGACACAGTGGGCTTCCATGGCTTACCCTTGCCGGCCGGTGTCTGGGTGATGGGCAGCAGCGTGCAGGCCGACGTCAGTGCCCTTCTGCATGTGCCTCCTGGCTGTGTCCACCTGAAGGTCTTCTCAGGTTTTATACACCGGAGAAGTAACAGCCCGTAGAATAAAAGGAACCATATGGCTTTCTGAACAGTCCCCTTAGACTACTACACAGATTTGTGTGTTGAATAAGGCTTGCGGACCTAAAACCTCAGTAGGGTAGAGGGGTCTCAGCGACAGATTGCAGATACCAGGCCCAGCGTCTCTGACCTCAAGCCAGTTGTGGTGCCCTGCCCTCTCCCATCCTTTTCTCTGGCTCTGGGCCGCCTTCTCTTTCTTCCCATGCCGGGATGCCGATGTCTTCCTCCTTGTCTCGAAACCGATATCTAATTACAGAGAACCATCCGTCTCTTAAGTCTGCACTTGCCTGGAGTTCTGCCGTTAAAGCACAGAGGCTGAAGCCTTCAACCGTATTTTTATTGCCGTAGCTATTTCTGTCCTGATTTGCCATTGTACAAAGTCCTGCAGATGCTAGAGCTGTGGAGATGATGCTCTGCACACTGCCGGCTGCAGCACGTGTTACGCTTTGTGGGGAGCTTTTCTTACCTTAGGCAGCACACCCCGGTGTGCCAGGCTATGTGGGGCGGCGGTAGGGCAGACCAGCTTGGAGCTACTTGTAGCCCGTACGACCTTGAACCCGTGCTTCGTGAGCCCCGTTCATTTCCTGTGGCCACTGTAACAAACGACCATACATGTAGTGGCTCGAATCAACAACAGACTTACAGTGCGACAGCCGTGGGGCTCAGAAATCTGAAATCAGGTTGTCAGCAGGGCTGCATTCTTTCTGGAGGCTCTAGGGAAGACTCTGTGTCTAGCCTTCCTTGTTTCTAGTATCTGCCCGTCTCCTTTGCCTCTATGTTCAGAGGCAGCAGCAAAGTCCTTCCAACCTGGCTGTCCCTCTGCTTCCATGATTACATCTCCTCTGTGACCCTGACCCTCTGTCTCCCATAAAGACCTTTACAATTTCATTGAGCCGATCTGGATAATAGAAGGTGATCTAGCTCAAGATCCTTAACCTGGTCACATCTGCAAAATGCCTTTTGGCATAGTAGGTAATAGGCTCTGGGGATTGGGACCTGGCTATCTTTGGGGGAGGGCACTACCGACTGCAGCGGGGTTGTGGGAAGATTATTACTTGGGTTCATGTTAAGTGTGTCAGTTCATTCTAAGTGTCAGGTGGATGTGCCTCTTCTCCTAGTGGTCAGTGTTGTCATACTGTCAACACAGGGTGGACACAGCGTATTTGTAGTGCTTCATCATCTGTGTCATTTAGGAAAGATCCACTTCTCTTCTCTCAGATATTCTCTCATTAGGAAGGCACAGTGCAAGAGTTAGTATTTAAAGAGTATCAGTGTTGAAAAAGGTAAAGTCAGTGTTCTGATAAATTTACTTATGCAAAATATCACCGTTTGCAGTAAGACTGGATCAACAATCCTGATAGGATCTTTTCACCCTCATGCCTCTAGATATTCTCACTAGTAATAGTTCTGATTTATGCAAATTTCTTTAAGTATTTTAATGCCCTTTCAAGTTTGAGGTACACATAAAATTTGATTTGGCAGGAGTGATTTCATTTAACAGGTTTTTAAACAAGGTGCCTTAAATTAGAAGAAATTGTCCATCGCTGTCTTTCTTTGTGTGCTGATGGACTCCAAATGCCAGAAGACAAAGGGCATGGTCTTATTTTCACAGGATGGTTTGAGATTTTTCTACCATTCCACCTCTCCCTAGTTTTATATAGAGCTCTATTTAAAGTAACCAAGCAGCTGGAACCGTCCTCAGGGAAGCTCATCGAGGAGATGAGGGTGTAGTAAGACACAAAGGAAGCTGACAGGTGCTATGCATTTTCTTTTTTTCTTTTTTTTTAGTTTTTTGAGATGTAATTGAAGGTGTACAGCATAGTTTTGGTATAGTGTATATATTATGAAGTGATCACCATAATACGTTTAGTTAACATCCATCACAGCACTTAGTTACAAACTCTCTTGTTATGATCAAGTATTTTTTAATTTAATATATTTGACATATAACATTGTATAAATTTAAGGTGTACAATGTGTTAGTTACATGTTTATATTTATATTATCATATGTTGCCATTATAGTAACACTGTATTTATCACATCTGCATTATAATGCAATATTGTTGTGTATATTCATTATATTGTGCATTAGTTCCCTATGGCTTATTTACTATGTTGCAAACTTGAGCCCTGCGACAACATCAGTTTTTCTCTCTTCATCCCCTGGTAGCCACCATTTTACTCGGTTTTTTTTTTTTTTTTTCCCCCAAGTTTGACATTTTTACATTCCACAGAGGAGACAGTGCTTGCCTTTATCTGACTTACCTCACTTAGCGCAATGGCATCGAGGTCCATTCATGTTGTTGCAAATGGCAAGATATTCTCCTTTCTCATAGCTGAATAATCATTGTTTACCACTTCTTTACTATCCATTCATCCATTGATAGCATTTGTCTCATTTCTGTGTCTTGACTATTGTGAACATGGGGGTACAGATAGCTGTTTGGAATCCTGTTCCTTTGCATGTTATATACCCAGTAGTGGAATTGCTAGATAGTAAATAGTAGATGGTATGGGAGATCTATTTTTAATTTTGGGGGGAAGCTCCATATTGTTTTGCATGGTGGTTGAACCATTTTACATTCCCACCAACAGAGCCCTGGAGTCCCCTTTTCTCCACATCCTCACCAGGGTACTGTGTGTTTTCTAAGTGCTGGTCACCAGGCTGGGGGCTACATATATCCTGGAGGGAACCCCCCACCACCACCACCAATAGCTGCCTGCAGGTGTGGGATAAGTGCTGCTCCCCTCTACATGGGATAGCCTCCTCCTGGGGCAGAGTGTGCAGCGAGGTTGGTGCCCCACTGGCTCTCTGGCCCTCCCTCTTGCACATTCATCTTGTCCTCCACAGAAGGAAACCCAACAGGGAGGGCAGTCCCACATCCCTCGGGGTTGGGGGTACCTGTCTTCACCTAATTCAAGGCAGAGTAACAAGGATTTCTGTTTTGCCCTCCAAATCCTGTGCCCTCTATCCTAACATGACAGGCTGGGTAAAGGGCACATCTCAGGATTCCTGGACACCAGACCCAGCACTCTCCTCTGCTGTCTGGTGCTGCTTGATTTCAGGCAATGTCCTGGCACTAGGTCCAGCCAGTGTTTCACAGGTCAGAGGTGAGCTTCATTCCATCAGCAAGTCAGCCGTGGAATGCTGGCCGAGGAGCTCACATTACCAGAGAAAGACTGCTGCCAAGGGAAAGTGGAATGCAGAGGGATGAACAGAAGGAGTGGAGGTGACCTTTCCACCCACTCCCTTCCATCTTCGAAGAGGACTTGTATCAGATCACACCTTTTGTGCTTGCTTCGGCAGCACATATACTAAAACAGATCACACCTTTTGAGGGAACTAGGAGCTGGTGGTGAAACACTGTGTCCAGAATGGGCCACAGTGTCTGCAGTGGAAAATCTCCAGCCAGCTCGGCTCTCAGAAAGATGCAGAACTGAGAGTCGGGGCAAATAGTGCCAATGGTATCTTTTTCCTTACCCCCTGCACCAGCAGCCAAGTACTCCGCAGACAATGATGCCTTTGAACACGTTTTCTTTCTTGAACTATTGGGCACGAGTTTCTGAGCCCCTTTTGGGGAAGGTAGCCTGTTTTGTTCTTGTGGTGGGGTCTTTTATCCCCTTACCTTTTTAAAATTCAAGCATCATACACATGCAAAAAAAGCGTGTACTTGGTAAGGGTACAGCCAACTGGATTGTCACAAAGGCATCTCACCTGCATCCCCTCATCCCAGGGTAAGACACAGGACATCACTAGCCCCTCTGGAGTCAGCCTTACCCTCCTACCAGCCATCCCCTTCCCTCCTCAAAGTAGCAGCTGCCTGGAATTGGAACACTGTAACCTGATCTTGCCTGTCTGAACTTCACCTAAACTGATAGGATATGTGCTCTTTTGTGTCTGCCTTCTTCCCTTTAACATTATTTGTGAGGTTCATCTGGGTTGTTATGATTTTGACCTTTAACATCTAGGCCTCTGGGTCAGGTAAGAAGAATATCCTACCTAACTGAGGCTCCAAATTCTGTGGATTGTAGCAGGGAAGACATTATTTCCTGCAGTTTGCCGCCTTCACTGTTTTTGGCAGTGTTTTTGTAGTCAGCTGGGAGTGCTTTCCTCAAGAGTGTTTCTGCAGAAGGTGGTATGGTTCTGCTTTCTTTCTCCTCCTCGCTGATAGGACTGGGCTCAGAATGACTTTTGACTGTTTGCCAAAGTTAGATTGTGCCTCTGAAGACAAGAAATGACTCCCTCGGAGATTCTTCACCAAATTAGGCCACTGTCTTCTCTTCGTGAAGAAGACGGCAAAGATGCCTGGTCAGAAGGAGTGCCGTAAGTCAGCGTATAGCCAGGCAAGGCTGGGGTTCACTTTAAAAGACAATGAATTATCTCAAAGTTCAGTTCAGGAACCACTGATACCATCTTATGGTTTCATGTTGAAAGATCTGTCTTGTTAATTGTATTTCCTAGGAGGTGGGCTGAGACATCCCAGCCTTTCAGTGATGGGATGCTAATTTATCCAAAATCTTGTTCTTTTGCCCAGAAAACAGCATTTTCTGTTTCCCCTTAAAACAGCAGTCACAAAGATCTAATAATACCTTCCTGTGAGAGTGACCACAATTCTGTTACCAAACATAAATTACTCTTTTAAAAATTCTTTTTTGGGGCATCTGAATGGCTCAGTCTATTAAGTGTCTGACTCTTGATCTCAGCTTAGGTCTTGATCTCAGGGTCATAAGTTCAAGCCCCATGTTGGGCTCCATGCTAGGCATGGAACCTCCTTTAAACAAAAAAAACTTTTTCTTTTTTTTTTTTTTTTAAAAACTTTTTCAATCATCATTCATGTTCATGTGAAAAGATTACATAGTTGTAGTTAAAGTAGATATCATCCTCATAGCCTTAAAATTAATTATCGTAATTATTGTTCATTGCTGTAGAGTCCTTGAATATTACATTTAGAGGTTGTGTAATGTCCCATGATGGTGGTAGGGGGCCCATGTGCTGCATAACCATAACTTATTTTCAGACGGTGTATTATTTTCTGTTTTCTCTTCATTAAGACTTACTTGCAAGGAGCCCTTTCTTGAGTATGAACTACTCCTTCCTGTGAATTAATTCCATAAGGACACATTTCTGGGAGCCAGGTGGCTATTTTGTCTTGGTGGTTTTAATCATGGGCTACACTGCCAACTTGCTGCTTTCAGAAAATTGTGCCAGAAATATGAAAGTGTTCTGGCTTAGCTCTTTCACATTATTAGAAATGGTCAGTGTCTTGATTTAAGATGTGTGAGATCTTACCGTGTTACTATGATTTTTAGTTATTTGATAACTCACAACTGAACAGGTAAATTTGAGAATTAAATGGATGGACTGAGTTAATTTGCATCAACATTTATATTGTTTCCTGGTTCATAGTGCTGTATGTAAGTGTTTTCTATCAGTGGACTTCTTTTTTTTTTTTTTTTTTTTTAGTGGACTTCTTTTGATGAATTTAATTAATCCTCTGTTGATGAATTGTTCACATCTTGTTTTTATGTGTTTGCTTTCTGGGGTCTTGGTGTTTTATACTCATGCACTCACTGGGTCATTCAATAGCTATGTTTGTTGAGACTCTTTTGTTGCACTTGATAGAAACTCATTTGAGGGCGGTGAAGCAGGAAAGGGGCCTTTGTTATCATGGTACCTGGGGAGCTTCTAGAGACTCCAGGGCTTTGTGTGTTTGGTTACTCCTCCCAGAGTCTTCACCTCCTCTTCAGGCTTGGTGATCCTCATCCTCCTTTCTTAGTTTGGCTCTCACGTCCTCACAGAGGCCTGTTTTTGTTCCATTTCATTTCCTGGTGCCTGTTGTGGGGAGAGAGGGAGTGTGGCTCAGTTGACACCCTGTTGTGGCATCTCCTGTAACTCACCACTAGCCCTGCAACCAGTGAGTGCTCACCACTACACACAGGGACACAGAATGAGAAGTGTACCATTCCACCTCCAGAGTACCCACAACTCAGCGAAGGTGCCAGACTGACCAGCTGGAGATGAATCGATGGGCCACTCAGATACAACAGTAGATGATATAAGAATAGTAGAACAAAACCAGAAAGCTCCTGCTGTCATGAAGCTAAATGATAAACAGGATAAATCAATACAATATATGATACAGTACAGTTGAGGTATGACACTATCTCAAATGTTGAGACCCATGTAATAGGAAAATGAAAATAGAAATATGAGACAATTCACGTTCAACACGAAAATGTTATGAGATGAGGAATTCCAAAAACGAATCCATAAAGGTGACTAGCTATAAGTGGGATGGTGGTGGGATCTGGGAAGGGCGTCCCAGGCCCTGGGAATGGCAGGTACAGAAGTCTGGGGGTGGCAGGGGTGTGCTGTGTTCTCAGAGTGGAGTATGTGGGGGGGGGCAGAGGAGGTTGCTTGTGAGCTTAGAGGAGTAGCAGGGAGCCCATCATAGGGGGTCCTGTTAGCCCTTGCAGAGGTTCATAGTTTGCTGGGGTAGAGAGAAGGCCAGAGCAGTTGCAGGGGGCAAGATGAGGAAGGCCTTCTATAGACTCTTGCACTTTATCACTTTCCCCTGCTCTGTTATTATTTTTTCTGGTTAAGGTATATTATATATAGGTTGGCTTAATTAGACCCATCCCTGAATTGTCCCTGAGAACGCCAGGGAGGTCAATGGGATGGGACTAGAGGGGCACTGCCGCAGCTGTCCTGAGTGGCCATGGTGTGTCACCTGCATGGACCCTCCAGCATCATCTCATAGGGGCTACTTCTCAGGTGTTTGCTGCTCACTGTCTGAGTCCTTCCTTGGATCACACAGGGGTTACCTCCCCACGCTTTTAATAAAGCCACCAAGTTGCAGAGAAGAAAGAGCCCAGTGTCACCCAGGGCGAACTGGACAGAACTAGAAGGAACATACTTCTTCCAGTGGCCCTTCTTCGGTACCCCTTTCTAATGGGCCACCCTCTTGTGCAGTGGCCTTTATGGTACAGATATGTCCATTGCTGTTATAAATTTTTTGTTCTCTTGGGGAATTTGTGTCATACCCTTACTAGTGAAAGGATGGTTACATGGCTCTGAATGGGAACTTTGGGGTCCAAATCCAGGCTCTGCCACTGACCATAACCTGGGAGTTGCTCAGATTCTTTTTTTTTTTTTTTTTAAGATTTTATTTATTTATTTATGATAGACATAGAGAGATAGATAGAGAGAGAGGCAGAGACACAGGAGGAGGGAGAAGCAGGCTCCATGCTGGGAGCCTGACATGGGACTCGATCCCGGGACTCCAGGATCGCGCCCTGGACCACAGGCAGGTGCCAAACCACTGAGCCACCCAGGGATCCCCAGTTGCTCAGATTCTTAATCCTAGGTCCTCATCCGTAAGAGGGGTGAGCACTGTCTGTCTCTCCAGGCTTTGGGGTGCTTGGCCGAGGTCATAGGCATCAAGTTGTAGCATGGCTGCTGGACAGTAGCTTGGGGGATAGAGCTAGCCAGATATGTTATGTGAAAAGTGGATGAACTTTTTTTACAAAAGTCACCTTTTTTTTTTTTTTTTTTTCTTTTCCTGGGCTGTGTGATCCAGATACAGACACTGATATACATTGGCCAGCCCTTTGAGGCCACTCTAGCCTCGGGTAAATACTACGTTTCCCTCTTAGTTCTCAGGAGTGTCTTGATAGAACACAACGGATAGTCTCAAAGCATTGCTCTTCTGTGATTAGTCATGGATCTCCATTGCATTATTTTAATTAGGCAGCAAAAGATTGCATCAAGTGCTCTCCTAGGCCTGTTTGATAGAGGCTGTCCGTGGTTGCTGAAACATTTATAATATTTATTGCCCGGACTTTGAGGCTTCTTTAGGGGTGGCTTTTAGGAGGTATGTTCTTTCCCTGTCTCTCACAGAACCCTGGGAGTATGTCCATAAAAGGCTGACTCTTGATCTCAACCGTGATTCCATTTATTCATTTCAGAGTACCTTATTTAGCACTTAATCTTTTACTGGCTGAGCAATGTCTATTGGTAATGAGTGAAAATACGTATCATTTTGGGGGATGGCTCTATCAGCTTTCTTCCCCCTACTCTGGTGGTGCAGAACCCAGCACCATTTTGCTCAGGCTGCCTGGCACAATGATGATGCATTTATGTGCGTCAGAAATCAGTGGAGAAGTATGGGTGGCTGAGGTTATATCCAAGATGTGTAGCAATGTGCAGCCCTGTGTTTGAAAAAAGATGACACTATATTTAAGAACAAGTGTCCAGGGGGCAAGAAATATGAATAATGTCTCTAATTATGACATGTCTGTCTTACATATGAAAAAGTTTTCCCCATACTTAGGACTTGCAAGATTAGTAGAATCTAGAATTTGGGGTTTGTTCATCTAGAATGATAGTGTCTTTGTATTAATGTATTTATACTATTATTTCTCTTTTGCTATTACTATTGAAAGTGTTATTCATGTAAGATACACAGAATTTTAGGAGTGCCTGGGTGTCTCAGTTGGTGAAGCATTTGCCTTCAGCTCAGGTTGTGATTCCAGAGCCCCACGTCAGGCTCTCTGCTCAGCAGGGAGCCTGCTTCTCCCTCTCCCTCTGCCCCTGCTCGCTCTGTCAAATAAATAAATAAAATCTTTAAAAAATGACATATAGAATTTCCTTTCTGTTCTTTGCCCAGTTCAGTTTAGTAAAATGTATAGAATGTGTCCAGTGTGCGCCCTGCACTCAGGCGCTGGGGGTGCGAGGCTGAATAAGACACAGTCCTTGTGGGCAGCCAGGGCAGCCCCAGGCTTGTGGACAGGTGGCAATGCTGCACAGGTGGGCATGGACAGAGCACATGGAGAGGGTCTCTGGGAGCATGACGGGGGCTGACTCCTAGCCCAGTTGTCAGAGATGTCATTCAGCTTGAATTGTGAGTTACGGTGAAGAATGGCCAAATGCTGAGAGGCATTGCGCCCCAGGTCTGGAAAGTATTAGCAAAGGCTTGGCAAAGGCCAGAACTGAAGATTTTTGTGTCACAGAGCCTCACATACAGAGGGGAAGGCAAACCAGAAGTCAGAGAAGAAGGGTCAGGTGGGGGGGGGGGGAGTTGGTTTGGTTCTGTAGGGCTTTCTGTTCCATGGTCTGGAACTTCATCTCTGTTCTGTGGTTGGAGTCCTTGGTGGGTGTGCAGGAAGGGCTGTGGGAGAGTTTATGTGTCAGATCATCTGGATGGAGGCTGGGGCATCCACATGGATGGATGATGGATGATGGACCGAGGGAAGGAAAGAGAGAGGGTGGGTAGGTGAGTGGATGGCTGGTTAGTGGATGGATGGATGGCAGATGGATGGGAGGGTTACCTGAAGTCAAGGAAGTCAGTTTACAGGCTTTCATCCTTATCCAGGAAAGAAGTCAGGAGGGCCTAAACCAGTGGGGAGATGTTGAAACAGAGAAATAGAGAAATATTTAGGAGGTGAAATCAGGTGCTGAGAATCTGAGATGAGTACAGTTGGAGTCATGGAGATGCTGAGGAGGCTGTCAAGTCTCTGACTTCATGATTGGGTGGGTAAAGAACTGGGAAGGCTGGAGCTGGGACCCATTTGATGGGAAAGACAGTAAGTCCAGGTCAGCACATTTGGATCAGAGGCCAAGCAGATGGTTGGATACTCAGATCTCAAGATCAGGGAATGGTAGCGGATGTAGAAGAAGGAAGAAGTAAGAGTGGAAGGTATAGATTTTGGCATTAAAGGTTTACAGAAATCCCCAGGGGAAGGTTCTATGCAAGGATGCATCTAGAAGGAGAAGAATGGGACTATGAGCAGAGCATTGTGGAATGCCGGCGTATGGAAGAAATGGATGGGAGAGGATGCCTCACGGACACTAGATACCGGCCTATTAGCAGAGCCGTATGCAGCATCGTCCAGAAGAATGCCGACAGAGATCCACCATCAGCTGGGCCTCATGGAGCTCACTGGTTTCCTTGGTGAGAGCAGGTTTCTGGTGACAGGTGCCATCAGCCAGTTTTCATCAGGTTTGAGAGGATACAGGGAGGGAGGCTGCAGGCTGCAGAGGGAGACGGCTCTCACCCAGCCCGAGAAGGCAGGATGTACCAAGCCCCTGGGAGGAGCCAGTGTTTTCTGTGGTGCCACGTGCAGTGGCTGTGCCCCTGTTTCCCCGAGAGGCTCGCACCCCTTAGAAACTGCTTGGTGAACAGTCGACAGCTAGCAGAAGTCGGGCAGATTTATATTTGATCGATATTTGTGCTATTGCATGTCATGGTTTCACTTGTGCTAACCAGGGAGTGAAAAATGTAGCATGCCCGTATGTCCATTAATTTGTTTTAACAAATACATCGTGGGCCCGTTCATCCCATCAACGAATGTTCACATGTCACTAACACGTGAATCCTCTTAAAAGAGCAGTGTGTTCCATTTCTATGTAGCTCTGTTCTCACATCCCCTCACGTCGGCCTTGCACGCTCCTGCCTGGGTTAGGCGGTCCCAGCACAGATCTTGCTGCCTTGCTGAGTGGCATTTTGCCTTCTCCTGGCTCTCGGGACAGCGCAACACTCTTGGTTGCCCTTGATGCCCTGGCAGCTGCTCCAGGGCCAGTGCTTGTCCCTCCCTGAGACCACATGCTTGGGGTCCTGGAAGGAAGACCCAGCTCCCATCTCCTGAGCACTGGGATCCACACCTCTGTGCTCCCCACATGTTCTCTTTCCTCCAGGCAGCTGGACACACCCTGACTCTCTGTAGGCACCTGCTCCAGCATCGCTGCTCCTGGGGCTTCCCAGGCAGAGCTGGTTGTTCTTCTCCCTCTACTGCAAGCCCCCCTTCTGCTGCCACCTGTAGTCAACAGGTGTCTGCGTGTATAGGCTGCTCCCCCAGGGGCTGTGCACTCCCATCCGGCATCATTGCACACCTGGCTCTGTGCCTGGCACTTCATTCACACATAGGAGCCATTAGCCTCATGTGACACTCACCTTCTCCTCCCTTCTTTCCAGGGAAGCAGTTTAAGTGCACGGTGTGTGACTACACAGCCGCCCAGAAGCCCCAGCTGCTGCGGCACATGGAGCAGCACGCCTCCTTCAAGGTGAGAGGGCTCGGCACGTGGTGTGCAGGTTTGCGGTGGAAGAATCTTGCTTGTCCAAATGAAGGTGTCTTATTTGGGGGGGGGGGTGTTCCCCTCACTCCCGGATCCCCTTAGGTAGGCTGCATGGAGTCCAAGGTATAACTCACTTCATGGCGTGCTCTCTCCTTCCAGAAGTAGCATGCACAGCTTCTCTGTGATTTGGAAACCAGGTGCAGGGGGGGCACATGTAAGAGCGTGCAGGCTAGAGAAAAGGCCTGCTCTTACTCTTAAAACCTGGAGGGATTTAGAGGAGAGGATGTGAGCACTGAGGATGAGGGGGTGGGCCTTCGGGTCCCGGACTGCCTCGGGTCAGTCCCCTGGTACAAGAGGCATGACGCCCAGCTGGAGAGCTGGAGGTGGTGGTTATGGGGCGTCCTTGGCAGTGCCCGGCACATTGCAGGGGCCCGGGAGATGGTGGCTGTCCGTATTCGTGTCATAGCTGTAACTGAGATCCCCCGAATTTAGATGCTAAATATGCACCTGGTGGCCGCTTCTGCTGCGGTCTTCGACAGTAAGACCTGTGCGTGGTCCTGTGAATTTGTTTGATAAAAATGCCTGCCTGGTGCTGGCAACTCAGTCCTTCAGATTGCTGCTGCTGCTGCTGCTGCATCCACACAGGAAAACGGAAGGCATGATGCTCTAGAGTGTTTGTTGAAATTGTGTCCACTGCTGAATCCTGGAGAACATAGAATGTGGGAGGGGCTGTGGGGCACCACACTCATGGTTGGAAGTTATTGATCACCTGCCGTATGTCTGTACTGTGCCAGGAACTTCACTCCTGTCAGTGCTCCCCTCCCCCACAGTGGACACTGTCATCTGTATCTGACACATGGACCCGAACCTCAGAGTTAGGTACCCAGTCCACTAGTAGGCTTCCTGGCTGGACCTGTTACCATGCTGACCAACCTGTGCTGTCACCACTTTGGAGGGGATGAGGACTCTCCCATCAGCAAGCTCTTCTGAGGTTTCTTAGGCAGGACTGGCCTGTCACCTCATGGCAGTGACAGTGTCTTAGCAGGGAGCTTCTTGAGTGCCACACAGACTTTGTATGTGATCAAAATGAAGAGCTTTATCTTGCATTTCGCAGCCACAGATGTGCTCCTTTGGGGGACCCTAGGTTTCCGTAGACTAGCACAGTAGGTGCTAAGAGAACAGAAAGCCGAGGCAGCTCTCACTTCATAGATGGGCAAGTAGGACCTGGCCGGGTTCTTTATTGTCCTCCCATCCCAGAATTGGAGCTACACTTTTCATCCTGGGTTGTCAGCACAGGACGTCTTCCTTCCCCAGCCATACCCGAACAGTCTCTCTGCCCCGAAATCCTCATTGTTCTCCGGCTCAGATCTGTGGAATCTTTGGCTTGTGTGCATAGGAAGTGGATTTGGGGCTGTCACCCTCGCGTGTAGCTCTCAACCATTTCCTGCCATCACACAGCTCTGTCAGTTTTCTGTTTACTGCTCTGCTATCTCCAACTTATAGCTTGAAACTACACAAGCTATTGAATAGTAGAGCATTCCAGCACGGGTCTCACTGATCTAAAGGCAAGGTGATGGCAGGGCTGTATTCCTTCTGGAGGCTCTGGGAGAAAATGCATCCTTGGCCTTTTCTGGGTTCTGGAGGCCACCGACATTCCTTGGCTTTTGGCCTCAGTCTTCCATTCTCCAAGCCAGCAATGTACCATTCCACCTCTCTCCCCTCTGCTTCCCTTCCGTCTTTCACCTGGGAGGACCCTGGTGATTTCACCTGTGAGCCCATTGGATGCCCCAGGAGAACGTCCTTACCTCAAGGTCGGTTGATGAACAACCTCAGTTCCACTTGTAGTCCTAACTTCTTTTTGCCACATGAGCTTCTAGATCTCAAGTCGTGTTTTGCAGGGACATTATTCCACCCACTGCATTCCCCCACTCTGTTTTCTTCCTTTCACATCTACTCCGTGGTAGAAAATTCTCACCAAAACCTGAAAATCCATAGTCTGCATGCTTCCAGGCTCCCTCTGCATACCAATGGTGAACATTCCTAAGAAACCAAGCCTCTCCTGTTTCACTAATCCTACACAAAGCATCAAAATCTTCACACAGACACTACTAATCTACTGCAGTTGGCCTGCAAGAGGAAACCAGTTTGCTTTTCTAGATGTGGATACATAATTTGCAATATATAATTTGTGTCAGGAAACACTGTAATAAGGGCAAACTCTTGTATTGCCTTTTAAAATTACATGTTGTTATTTATATATTTTAAAGATAAAATTAATATGTGTTTACCATGTAAGATTTGAAAAGTGCTTTTCATTCCCTTTGTCTGCAGAATTTTTGGGTACGTTATTTTTTTAGGCCTAATTGAGGTCATGCTGTAAATGAGCATTTTTGGGTGGAGATTAAAACATCAGCTTTACCACCGATAAAGCTCCTATTAAAGAATGTAGCTTAAATGAGTGGCCAGATGGTTTGCCAAGAATACTTCACTTTTGAGTTAGAATAACCTCCCAGTCAAAGGCAGGGCTGGAGAGCCTGCCTGATTTGAACATTATAAATATCGCCCTCCCACCCCCCTTTTTAAATCATCACTCCCTGGGCATTTTTCCCATTTCATGAAAATATACTTACTGTAAAACTAATTCTAATGGCTGCTTTAGGATGAGTATCATAGTTTAATTACCCATTCCCTCATAATTGGACAGTTTGGTCCTTTGTGGGTTTTGCTGTTACAAGTGACTCTGCGATGGACATCATCATGCCAAAAACATTTTCAAGTCATCCTAAAATTGAAAGGACTATAAAGCATGGGGTGAAGCCCATCAAACCACTGAGAATTCACAAGCAGTGAAGGTGTTATATGTGCCTCTTGCAGCCCTAATTAAAATGCATTCCCGAGGGCGGAAACAACGCTATCAATCTTGAGCAAGTGCCAGAGAAGATGCACCAGAAGAGCTGCCGCTGAGCCAGGGATCTCCCCACCAAATGGGCTTGTTCCCTCCCCCTGGCTGTTCAGCTCTTTGCTTTCTCTCAAATAAATAATCCCACACGCTGCTCAGTGAGGCAGTGTGATTGCAGGAGGGACTCACTCACCTTACAGTTTTCTCTCTCTGTTGGGCTCCTGTGACCCCACAACTCTGTTGATAGAACTGTTCTCAATTATGGGGCTGGGTGACTCAGTGGTAGTCCCCCTACACATTAATCAATGGTGGCTTTATTTCTCTTGCAACATCTTTATTCTAACATAATTCTTTTTTTCTTACAGATTTTATTTAATTATTCATGAGAGACACAGAGAAAAAGGCAGTGACATAGGCAATGGGAGAAGCAGGCTCCCTGTGGGGAACCCAATGCAGGACTCATCCCAGGACCCTGGGATCACGCCCTGAGCCAAAGGCAGATAGATGCTTAAGCACTGGCCACACAGGTGCCCCTATTTTAAAATAATTCTAAACTTGTATGTAGTCCGTCGGATTTCCAGGTGCTGTTCCCCCATCTTCCCTTCATAATAGCATCATCTTTAACCATAGTGTGTTATCAAAACTAGGAAATTGGCTTTGGTATTAACTAAACTGTGGGCCTTAGTTGGATTTTACCAGTCTTTCCCCCCCGCCCCTTTTTTAAATTAATCAAGTATATTTAAAGTAGTTTTCAGTTCACAGTGAAATTGGAAGTACAGGCAGTTCCCGTAGACTGTCTGGCCCTGTTTCCCACCCACACCCTCCCCCATTGTCAACATCCCCACCAGAGTGGTACATCTGTCACAATCGAGCCTATGCTGGTACGTCATACTCGCCCAAGGCCCTGGTTCTGCATCAGGCCTCCATGTTGGTGCTCTACATTCTGTGGGTTTTGACAGATGTATCCTGACACGTATCCACTGCTCTGGTTCTCCAGCAGAGCCGTCTCCCTGCCTTGAAAATCCTCTGTGCTCCACCTGTTCATCCCTCCCTCTCCCTACTCCCCTGGCAACCACTCATCCTTCTGCCGTCTCCATAGTTTTGCCTTTTCCAAAATGTCCTAGAGTTGGAATCCTACAACTTTTCAGACAGGCTTCTTTCACTTAGTAGTATACATATAAGGTTCCTCCCTGTCTTTTTAGGACTTGATAGTACACTTCTTTTTAGTGCTGAATAATATGCCATTATCTGGATGCGCCACAGGTTCTTTATCCATTCACCTACTGAAGGACATCTTGGTTGCTTCTGAAGTTTTGGCAGTTAGGAATAAAGCTGCTTCAACACTGTGTGCGGGTTTTGTCCGGACCTAAGTTCCCAACTCCTTTAGGTAGATACTAAGGAGCGTGATTGCTGGATTATATGGTAGGAGTATGGTTAGCTCTGCGAGAAACTGCCACACTTCTTCCTACATGGCTGTACCATTCTGCATCCCCACTAGCAGTGCCTGAGAGTTTCTGTTGATCCACAGCCTCATCGGCATTTGGTGTTTTCAGCATTTTGAATTTGGGTCCTTCTAACAGATGTGAAGATGATACCTAATTCTTCTAATAGATGTGAAGATGATCTAATAGATGTGAAGATAATACCTCATTCCTGCTTTAATCTGTATTTCCCTGAAGACATAAGCGGTGGAGCATTTTTCATGTACCTGCTTGTCATCTGTATATCTTCTTATTTTTTTATTTTTTATTTTTATTATTGGGGTTCAATTTACCAACATACAGAATAACCCCCAGTGCCCGTCACCCAATCACTCCCACCCCCCGCCCTCCTCCCCTTCTACCACCCCTAGTTCGTTTCCCAGAGTTAGCAGTCTTTACGTTATGTCTCCCTTTCTGATATTTCCCACTCATTTTTTCTCCTTTCCCTTTTATTCCCTTTCACTATTATTTATATTCCCCACATGAATGAGAACATAGAATGTTTGTCCTTCTCCGACTGGCTTACTTCACTCAGCATAATACCCTCCAGTTCCATCCACGTTGAAGCAAATGGTGGGTATTTGTCGTTTCTAATAGCTGAGTAATATTCCATTGTATACATAAACCACATCTTCTTTATCCATTCATCTTTCGTTGGACACCAAGGCTCCTTCCACAGTTTGGCTATCGTGGCCATTGCTGCTATAAACATCGGGGTGCAGGTGTCCCGGCGTTTCATTGCATCTGTATCTTTGGGGTAAATCCCCAACAGTGCAATTGCTGGGTCATAGGGCAGGTCTATTTTTAACTCTTTGAGGAACCTCCACACAGTTTTCCAGAGTGGCTGCACCAGTTCCCATTCCCACCAACAGTGTAAGAGGGTTCCCTTTTCTCCGCATCCTCTCCAACATTTGTGGTTTCCTGCCTTGTTAATTTGCCCCATTCTCACTGGTGTGAGGTGGTATCTCATTTTGGTTTTGATTTGTATTTCCCTGATGGCCAGGGATGCAGAGCATTTTCTCATGTGCATGTTGGCCATGTCTATGTCTTCCTCTGTGAGATTTCTGTTCATGTCTTTTGCCCATTTCATGATTGGATTGTTTGTTTCTTTGCTATTGAGTTTAAGAAGTTCTTTATAGATCTTGGAAACTAGCCCTTTATCTGATATGTCATTTGCAAATATCTTCTCCCATTCTGTAGGTTGTCTTTGAGTTTTGTTGACTGTATCCTTTGCTGTGCAAAAGCTTCTTATCTTGATGAAGTCCCAATAGTTCATTTTTGCTTTTGTTTCTTTTGCCTTCGTGGATGTATCTTGCAAGAAGTTACTGTGGCCGAGTTCAAAAAGGGTGTTGCCTGTGTTCTTCTCTAGGATTTTGATGGAATCTTGTCTCATATTTAGATCTTTCATCCATTTTGAGTTTATCTTTGTGTATGGTGAAAGAGAGTGGTCTAGTTTCATTCTTCTGCATGTGGATGTCCAATTTTCCCAGCACCATTTATTGAAGAGACTGTCTTTCTTCCAATGGATAGTCTTTCCTCCTTTATCGAATATTAGTTGACCATAAAGTTCAGGGTCCACTTCTGGGTTCTCTGTTCTGTTCCATTGATCTATGTGTCTGTTTTTGTGCCAGTACCACACTGTCTTGATGACCACAGCTTTGTAGTACAACCTGAAATCTGGCATTGTGATGCCCCCAGATACGGTTTTCTTTTTTAAAATTCTCCTGGCTATTCGGGGTCTTTTCTGATTCCACACAAATCTTAAAATAATTTGTTCTAACTCTCTGAAGAAAGTCCATGGTATTTTGATAGGGATTGCATTAAACGTGTATATTACCCTGGGTAATATTGACATTTTCACAATATTAATTCTGCCAATCCATGAGCATGGAATATTTTTCCATCTCTTTGTGTCTTCCTCAGTTTCTTTCAGAAGTGTTCCGTAGTTTTGAGGATATAGATCCTTTACATCTTTGGTTAGGTTTATTCCTAGGTATCTTATGCTTTTGGGTGCAATTGTAAATGGGATTGACTCCTTAATTTCTCTTTCTTCAGTCTCATTGTTAGTGTATAGAAATGCCATTGATTTCTGGGCATTGATTTTGTATCCTGCCATGCTACCAAATTGCTGTATGAGTTCTAGCAATCTTGGAGTGGAGACTTTTGGGTTTTCTATGTAGAGTATCATGTCATCGGCGAAGAGGGAGAGTTTGACTTCTTCTTTGCCAATTTGAATGCCTTTAATGTCTTTTTGTTGTCTGATTGCTGAGGCTAGGACTTCCAGTACTATGTTGAATAGCAGTGGTGAGAGTGGACATCCCTGTCTTGTTCCTGATCTTAGGGGAAAGGCTCCCAGTGCTTCCCCATTGACAATGATATTTGCTGTGGGCTTTTCATAGATGGCTTTTAAGATGTCGAGGAATGTTCCCTCTATCCCTACACTCTGAAGAGTTTTGATCAGAAATGGATGCTGTATTTTGTCAAATGCTTTCTCTGCATCTAATGAGAGGATCATATGGTTCTTGGTTTTTCTCTTGCTGATATGATGAATCACATTGATTGTTTTACGAGTGTTGAACCAGCCTTGTGTCCCGGGGATAAATCCTACTTGGTCATGGTGAATAATTTTCTTAATGTACTGTTGGATCCTATTGGCCAGTATCTTGTTGAGAATTTTTGCATCCATGTTCATCAGGGATATTGGTCTGTAATTCTCCTTTTTGGTGGGGTCTTTGTCTGGTTTTGGAATTAGGTGATGCTGGCCTCATAGAACGAATTTGGAAGTACTCCATCTCTTTCTATCTTTCCAAACAGCTTTAGTAGAATAGGTATGGTTTCTTCTTTAAACGTTTGATAAAATTCCCCTGGGAAGCCATCTGGCCCTGAACTCTTGTGTCTTGGGAGGTTTTTGATGACTGCTTCAATTTCCTCCCTGGTTATTGGCCTGTTCAGGTTTTCTATTTCTTCCTGTTCCAGTTTTGGTAGTTTGTGGCTTTCCAGGAATGCGTCCATTTCTTCTAGATTGCCTAATTTATTGGCGTATAGCTGTTCATAATATGTTTTTAAAATCGTTTGTATTTCCTTGGTGTTGGTAGTGATCTCTCCTTTCTCATTCATGATTTTATTAATTTGAGTCTTCTCTCTCTTCTTTTTAATAAGGCTGGCTAATGGTTTATCTATCTTATTAATTCTTTCAAAGAACCAACTCCTGGTTCTGTTGATCTGTTCCACAGTTCTTCTGGTCTCGATTTCGTTGAGTTCTGCTCGAATCTTTATTAACTTCTCTTCTTCTCCTGGGTGTAGGATCTATTTGCTGTTTTTTCTCTAGCTCCTTTATGTGTAAGGTTAGCTTTTGTATTTGAGTTCTCTCCAGTTTTTGAATGGATGCTTGTATTGCGATGTATTTCCCCCTTAGGACTGCTTTTGCTGCATCCCAAAGATTTTGAACGGTTGTATCTTCATTCTCATTAGTTTCCATGAATCTTTTTAATTCTTCCTTAATTTCCTGGTTGACCCTTTCATCTTTTAGCAGGATGGTCCTTAACCTCCACGTGTTTGAGGTCCTTCCAAACTTCTTGTTGTGATTTAGTTCTTTTTTTTTTTTTTTTTTTTTAATTTTTATTTATTTATGATAGTCACACAGAGAGAGAGAGAGAGAGAGAGAGGCAGAGACATAGGCAGAAGGAGAAGCAGGCTCCATGCACCGGGAGCCCGACGTGGGATTCGATCCCGGGTCTCCAGGATCGCGCCCTGGGCCAAAGGCAGGCGCCAAACCGCTGCGCCACCCAGGGATCCCTGTGATTTAGTTCTAATTTCAAGGCATTATGGTCTGAGAATATGCAGGGGACGATCCCAATCTTTTGGTATCGGTTCAGACCCAATTTGTGACCCAGTATGTGGTCTATTCTGGAGAAAGTTCCATGTGCACTTGAGAAGAATGTGTATTCAGTTGAGTTTGGATGTAAAGTTCTGTAGATATCTGTGAAATCCATCTGGTCCAGTGTATCATTTAAAGCTCTCGTTTCTTTGGAGATGTTGTGCTTAGAAGACCTATCGAGTATAGAAAGAGCTAGATTGAAGTCACCAAGTATAAGTGTATTATTATCTAAGTATTTCTTCACTTTGGTTAATAATTGATTGATATATTTGGCAGCTCCCACATTCGGGGCATATATATTGAGGATTGTTAAGTCCTCTTGTTGAATAGATCCTTTAAGTATGATATAGTGTCCCTCTTCATCTCTCACTACAGTCTTTGTGGTAAATTTTAGTTTATCTGATATAAGGATGGCTACCCCTGCTTTCTTTTGAGGACCATTCGAATGGTAAATGGTTCTCCAACCTTTTATTTTCAGGCTGTAGGTGTCCTTCTGTCTAAAATGAGTCTCTTGTAGACAGCAAATAGATGGGTCCTGCTTTTTTATCCAGTCTGAAACCCTGCGCCTTTTGATGGGGTCATTAAGCCCGTTCACATTCAGAGTTACTATTGAGAGATATGAGTTTAGTGTCATCATGATATCTATTCAGTCCTTGTTTTTGTGGAATGTTCCACTGAACTTCTTCTTAAAGGGGGGATTTTAAGAGTCCCCCTTAAAATTTCTTGCAGAGCTGGTTTGGAGGTCATATATTCTTTCAGTTGCTGCCTGTCTTGGAAGCTCTTTATCTCTCCTTCCATTTTGAATGAGAGCCTTGCTGGATAAAGTATTCTTGGTTGCATGTTCTTCTCATTTAGGACCCTGAATATATCCCGCCAGCCCTTTCTGGCCTGCCAGGTCTCTGTGGAGAGGTGTGCTGTTATCCTAATACTCCTCCCCATAAAAGTCAGGGATTTCTTGTCTCTTGCTGCTTTAAGGATCTTCTCTTTATCTTTGGAATTTGCAAGCTTCACTATTAAATGTCGAGGTGTTGAATGGTTTTTATTGATTTTAGGGGGGATCTCTCTAGTTCCTGGATCTGAATGCCTGTTTTCCTTCCCAGATTAGGAAAGTTTTCAGCTAGGATTTGTTCAAATACATCTTCTGGCCCTCTGTCCCTTTCGGCGCCCTCGGAAACCCCAATCAAACGTAGGTTTTTCTTCCTCAGGTCGTCGTTTATTTCCCTTAATCTGTCTTCATGGTCTTTTAATTGTCTGTCTCTTTTTTCCTCAGTTTCCCTCTTTGCCATCAACTTGTCTTATATGTCACTCACTCGTTCTTCCACCTCGTTAACCCTCGTCGTTAGGACTTCTAGTTTGGATTGCATCTCCTTCAATTGATTTTTAATTTCTGCCTGATTAGCTCTAAATTCTGCAGTCATGAAGTCTCTTGAGTCCTTTATGCTTTTTTCTAGAGCCACCAGTAGCTGTATAATAGTGCTTCTGAATTGGCTTTCTGACATTGAATTGTAATCCAGATTTTGTAACTCTGGGGGAGAGAGGACTGTTTCTGATTCTTTCTTTTGAGGTGAGGTTTTCCTTCTAGTCATTTTGCTCAGTGCAGAGTGGCCAAAAACAAGTTGTATTGGGAAAAGGAGAAAAAGAGAGGAGAGAAAGAAGGAAAGAAAAGAGAAAGAGAAAAAAAAGGAAGAAAAAACGAAAAAAAGAAGAAAAAGAGAAAGAAAAAGAAAGAAAGGAGAAAAAAGGGGGGTGGGGGAAGGAAACAAATCAAAAAGCAAAACAAAACAAACAACAACAACAACAACAACAAAAAAGAACCACGGGGGAGTATCTTCTGATTCTGTGTACTTTAAGTCCCTTGACTTCCCCTGGAACTTGTCCGTCTAGCTGGTCTTCTGGGGGAGGGGCCTGTTGTGCTGATTTTCAGGTGTTAGCAGTTGGGGGAGCTGCTGTGCCCCTGCCTGGTGCGGGGCTCAGTGGGGGTTGTTCACCCCGTGGGACCGCAGGAGGAACAGCCCCAGTGGCGGGGCAGCTCTGGAAACCTGGATTCAGCTCCGGCAGGAACTCCGTCTGCAGGGCTTGGAGGCTCCGGGGCGGGGCTGCTGTTCTGCTCAGCTCGGGGCAGGAGCGTCCTTGCTGTCCTGGGCCCTCCCGGCCTCTGCCTGTCCCGGGGGAGGCCGGATCCTGGGCTGTGTCCCGGCGCCCTGTGCTCCGGAGCCTGCGCTGGTGGATTCGCGCTCCCGCCCCGCAGCCCCCTCCGCGGAGCCGCCCCCAAGCCCCCCCGAGCTGCTCCCGCCCCGCAGCCCCCTCCGCGGAGTCGCCCCCGAGCCCCTCCGAGCTGCTCCGGGTCCCGCCGGGTCCCCCGTGTGCGCTGCAGCCCTTAGGGAGCTCGGCGCACTCTCCCGGGGCGCAGGTGTCTGTCAGTGTCCCCGGGAGCCCGAGGGCATCCCCGCCCTCCTGGGTCCTGCTCCACCTCCCTGGGAGCCCCTTTCCGCCTGGGAAGGTCGGTGCAGCTCCTGCTCCTCCGGGACGGGGCTCTCCTGTCCTGGGGACACTCGCCCCGGCCTCAGCCCGGCTCCTCGCGGGCCCCACCCCCTCGGAGGCCTTTTGTTTCTTTCTTTTTCCCCGTCTTCCTACCTGATAGAAGCACGAACTCTTCCCACTGTAGCGTTTCAGCTGTTCTCTCTTTAAACCTCAGGCCGAATTTGTAGATTTTCAGGATGATTTGAAGGTTTTCTAGGTAATTTGGTGGGGACAGGTGATTTGGAGACCCTACTCTTTGGCCATCCTGCCCCTCCTCCTCCATCTGTATATCTTCTTTAGTGATGTGTCTGCTCAGGCTTTTCGCTCTCTTTGTTTACTTGGGTTATTCGTTTTATCAACTTACCGTTGAGTTTTAAGAGTTCTTTATATATCTTGGATAATAGCCCCTTATCAAATACATATTTGCAAATATTTTCTCCCAGTCTACAGCTTAGCCCTTCATTGTCTTGAATAATTTTATTTTTTTTCAAAGATTTTATTTATGTTTTTGAGAGAGAAAGTAAGTGAGACAGCCCCCAGCTGGGGGGAGGAGCAGAGGGAGAGAGACAAGCAGACTCCCTGCTGAGCAGGGAGTATGACGTGGGGGACTTTGGAGCTCAACTCCAGGACCCTGGGATCGTGACTTGAGTTGAAGGCAGATGCTTAACTGATTGAGCCACCCAGATTCCTTTGAATAACTTTATTTTTAAATTAAGTTTTATCTTTTCATTTAAAGGGGTCCTTTGTAAAGAGGACACTTGTTTTGGGTAGCTCTGCGTGTATTGTTACATACTAAGTGTGAGAGTTAATGCTCATTTCACTGGAGTTCATACAGCCTGTGAAGTTGGACTGTAATTACTGATTCTGAAAAATGGAGTCGTGTTGTTTTCTATCCTTCTATAAGAGACATTGGGAGGTAACGTGAGAGAGAGAGAGAGAGAGCGAGCGCACACATGATCAAGTGAGCAGGTGAGGGGGAGGAAGGAAATAGTTGAATGAGTGTCAGAAGAAAGGCAGGTTGGGGTTTGCATCACAACCTTGTACAGAAGTGGTTCCACAGATCTACCATTTTAGCTGATTGGGGGTCACTCTACTTCCATCTCCAGCCTGTTTGCTATCCTGATTGATTGACGCACTCATTCTAGGATAACTATTCTAGATTCTACGCAGTGTGCTTGTTAGATATCAAAGCCAGAGAATGGCACTTTAAGGTCGTATTTTTCAAAATCCAAGAAGGAAAATACTCGAGCAGCTGGAATTCTTATATTGGTTTTTTAAATGTTTGTCTGATTTTTATGAGTGATTATCTCATATTAAAGATAAACAGCTCCCAGTATCCCAATTGAAAAATAGGTAAAGAGAACAGGTCACAGAGGAGGGAATAGCTCTTGAGTATGTGATAAGTTGTCTGACCTCACTGATAATTAAAAAAATAAAATAAAATAAAAAAATAAAACCACATCGAGCTGCCATTTTTTACTTACAGATTAGTAAACATTCACAAGTTTGATAGCACAGCCAGTTGGTAAGGCTGCGCGAGAGCCATTCTCATTCCTCATCATGGGGAGTGTAAATGGTTCCAGACTCTGGGGGGCAGGTTGACAAAACCTCCCAATTGCAGGTGTAAATGCTATTTGCCTCAGCTTGCCTCTTGTAAGAAGAGATCTAATGGATGCACTTGTGATGACTGAAATAATGACTGTGCAATGTTATTCATTGGGAACAACGGAAAGTTTGTGAATCGAGTTAAATAAACAAGGTGGTATCCAAGCAACAGAACACCGTACAGCTACAAAAGAGAGAAAGGAAGCTCTTTACTTTCTTCCTTGAAAAGACATTTGAGATATATAATGAAGGGGGATAAGCAAGGTTTAGATCAACAAAAATACTCTGCCTTTGAGGTAAGAAAGGCCAAAGATATATCCGTATTCATTTATGTCTGCCTTAAAGCCTTTTGAAGCACATGCACAAAATACACAAAGAAACCGAACGGTTGGTCAGTGAGAGCTGGGACTGGGTAGATAGGAGGCTGGGGCTTGGGTGAGACCTTTCCCAGTGTCTGAGTTTTGAACTGGGTGAACCGAATGTTTTTTTACCTGTTCAGTAAATTTAAGTAAAAAGCCAAACTGTAAATAAAAATGATATTTTAGAAACTACCCAGTGTCAGAGCAGGCTGTAAACCTGTTCTTCATCTCCGACAGCGTGCTGGGAAAGCAGTGACAGATTGCTCTTTGGAAGTTCATTGGAATTCTGTTTTGCACTTGAAAATCTCTGAGAGCAACAAGGTCTTACAGAAAAACACAGAACTTAGACCCAGACAGACTCAGGTTCAAATTCTGGCTGTGCCACTTGCAGTCTGTTTCATTTAACTTCTTTATACAATTTTATAATCTTTAAAATGCTGATTGTAGGGACTCCTGGGTGGCTCAGCGGTAGAGTGTCTACCTTTGGCTCAGGGTGTGATCCTGTGGGAGCTAGTCCCACATCGGGCTCCCTGGAGGGAGCCTGCTTCTCCCTCTGCCTGTGTCTCTGCCTCTCTGTGTGTCTCTCATGAATAAATAAAGTCTTAAAAAAATATAAAATGCTGATCATAATAGCTTTCTCTGGTGTTGGAGATACCGAAAGTGATACAGTTTGTATGAGTAGTGGGTATGGTAGGTACATGGTAGATGATCAAAAAATGTTACTTCTTTTTTCCCTCCCTCATCTTTAAAATGACTCCAATTTCTAAAAAAACCAGCCTGATCATGGTTTGAGCTTAAATTTAGGTTTGCAAGTCACTGATTCTAAATATTTTCTAAGTATTATATTTCCTTTACATGTTTCTTTAGATGTTGATGTTATTTTACTTTCATTGCTATTATTTATGGTTTCGGAGTTAGGCAGCTAAAGATCAAAATCATGGTGCCACTACTTACTAACTAGGTGACCTCTGGAGATTTTGATCCTTTGCCTCCTTACTTGGAAAATGGGAACAATGATGTTGTTATTTCACAGGCTACTTTCAGAAGGAGAGGTTGATTTGAGGGAAGAGACCAGAAGGAATATGTCTTCATAGCTTGGGGTAGACTTGACCATCAGCTCTGTGCTGGCCATCCCAATGGAGGAGGTGCTGGGAGATTCTCAGGCTTGCTTTTTTGTTAATGGGAGCACTTCTGGCCTCTAGCCACTTTTCCCACCAGATTAGTTCTTTACTCAACTTCAGAACCACCTTGAGATGTTAACAAATGTGCAGAAAATGGGTTCCCCAAACCAAGAGATGCTTTCACGATTTTGCTGAGTCTAAAGACTAGCAGGCATCTTTGACTCCAATACATTCTCCTGTGGTTCTGAGGCAGGGGTCCATGGACCATAATCTGTCAGCCACCACACTGGGTTTTGAATTTTGAATGAAACGTCCTGAGTCTTTATTTTTCAAGTGTGTCTATATAAATAGCATATAGCTGGGGACACCTAGGTAGCTAAATGGTTTAGCATCTGCCTTTGGCCCAGGATGTGATCCTGAGTTCCCAAGATCAGGTTCCACATCGGGCTCCCTGCATGGAGCCTGCTTCTCCCTCTGCCTGTGTCTCTGCCTCTCTCTCTCTCTCTCTCTCTCTCTGTGTTTCTCATGAATAAATAAATAAAATCTTAAAAAAAAAATAGCATATAGCTGGATCTTGTTTGTGTTCCTGTGTGTGTGTGTGTGTGTGCGTGCGTGTGCACAACAGCTAGTCTGACAATTACTGCCCTTTAACTGGAGAGCTTTTAGTCTATTTACATTTAATATAATTTTGATATGTCTCACTTGAAAAGTACTATCTTGATTTATTTTCAATTTATTTTCTCTTTAGCGATTGCTGTACACATTATATTATGCATATGTATTATAACGCATTCTAGCTAGCTCCAGATATACTATTTCGTGAACAGTGTAGGAACCGCAAAACACTGTAATTCATATTATTTCTCTAACCCTTTGTGCTATTGTAGTCATATATATAACTTCCATTTGTTATAAACTCAGTACAGTTTTAGTCCTTTTTTTGCTTCATACAGTCAATATTTAAAATATCTATCAAAATATAATTTTAAAGTTTATAAAATATATGTTTATATATATTTTAAAAAGACATTTTTTTGGATGTCTTTTATGTTTGCCTATGTATTCAGCCTTTCTGGTATTCTTTATTATTTTCTTGTAGGCCTGGGCTTCCATCAGATGGATTTTCCTACTAGCATTTGTTATATGCTGGTTTGCTGGGGTTAAATTATCTCAGCTTGTGGCTGTTTGGAACTTCTTTATTTTGTTTAAATTTATTTTTGAGGACTGTCAGTTTCTAGGGGGACATCACTCTAAAGATGTTGCTCTGTTACGTTTTGTTCATTCATTCATTCTTTTTTTTTTTTTTTTTAAGATTTTACTTATTCATGAGAGACACACAAAGAGAGAGGCAGAGGGAGAAGCAGGCTCCCTGCAGGGAGCCCGATGTGGGACTCGATCCCGGGTCTCCAGGATCACGCCCTGGGCTGAAGGCAGCACTAAACCACTGAGCCACCTGGGCTGCCCTGTTCTTCGTTATTTCTAATCCTTATCATTTCTCCCTATGTATAATTGTCCTTTTTCCTCTGTCTGGTTTTAAGCTTTTTCTCTCTTTGATTTCCATGATATTAACATCAATAAGTTTAGGTATGGCTTCCTCATGCTTGCCTTGCTTGGGGTTTGTTGAGCTTTTGGGTCTTGTGAATTGATGTCTTTCATCAGTTATGAACCAGTCTCTTTTCAGTCATTATCTATTGAATATTAGTCCTTCTCCATATGTTTTCTCCTCCTCCTCCTCCTCCCCCAGGATGACACTATGTCATGTATTAAACTGATATTTCATGGCATTCAGATGATCTCCCCCTTTAATTCTTCTTTCTTTCTCTTTGTGTTTTAGTTTATGTGACTTCTACTGATCTTTTTTCCAGATTACTTATCCTTCTCCTAATATCAGATCTGCTCTTTAGATACTCAGGAATCATTCATTTCTGATTTTTAAAAATTTCTAGCATTTTTGTTTGGTTCTTATACTTTTTATATCTTTGCTAAAATTTATTATCTGGTCACACATATATTTCATTAGAACCTTTAACCCATTTATCATCACTATTTAAATGTTTATATCTAAATAATTTCAATAAATAAATAAATAAATAAATAAATAAATAATTTCAATAGCTGAGTTATCCACACATCACTTTCCGTTTACTTTTTCTTGATTTGGGATTGCATTTTCTTGTTTCTTTGCATGTGTCATAATTTTTAATTGAAAACCAGAGATTATGTATGAAAGAACAGTAGAGGCTGAGTTAACCAATAATTGGCCATGGGAAAGTAAGTGCCGCTTTTTATATCAGGCCAGCAGTATGGGGGACTGTCCAGAGCTACCTAACAGGCAGGCCTGACTGCATCCTATCAAAGGTGTACTTGCAAGCTTGGCCCTTGGCTGGTATCTGGGACCTTGGGCATCAGAAGACTTTCCAAACCCTCATTGATAAAAGAAGTTTATGGTGCTGAAACCATCCAGACAACATGGTGTGTGCCAAATATCTGCTTCCTTCTGGGAGTGTGGAGTGTTGAGATATGTTAGGCAGAGAGTGCTTATGTGATTAGTTCTAATAAAACCCTGGCAGTGAGTTTCCAGTGAACCTCTCAGGCTGGTACCATTTCATATGTCTTGTTACGGCTTGTTGCTGGAGAGTTAAGCTGCCCTTGGGCCTTTACTGGGAGAGGACTCTAGGCAACTTATGCCTGGTTCCCCCGGACTTCACCCAACATGTCTTTTCCCTTTGTGAATTTTTCTTTGCATTCTTATGCTATGAGGAATTATAGCTGGGAGTATGACTGTATCTTAACACCTGTGAGTCCTCCCAGCCAATCACTGAACCTGGGGGTCCCCTTGGGTTCCCCCAGCACAGGAATGAATAAATCTAATCTGTAATTGAGCTGGGCTCTGCTGCAGCTCCAGAATTGGTTCTCCCCTGTCTTCAGATGTTTTGAGAACGGGATCAGGACTTCCTTTCAGCAAGACTGGACATCTGAGCACAGTGAGACTCCAGAATTTGCTTTCTATTTCACAGCACAGCTGCTGACTTTCTAAACCATGTGGGCTCTTCATCAGCTTTACAGGCCAGCTGCCAGCTTTTCGAATTATTGGCATGATCCTATTTCTCTTCCGCTTTCTGCTACTTGGGGAAGCTCTCTCCTCTCTCTGCACAGCCCAGCCTCAGGAGAGCCTGTGCACTTGGAGGTTTGGTGCATTCTATAAGGCTGGTAGCAGACTTCTCCTCCTCCACCTGTTCTGGGCCATGAATCCTTGCTGCCTTGTGCACAGTGAAGACCCAGCGCCCTGAGGGCCAAGGGCGACTTTCTCCTTTCCTGCCCCTTCTCCTGTCAGCCCTGTTTTCTGGTACTTGATGAAGTTCCACATCTCACAGCTCTGGGGATGAGTGCAGCCACTCATCCTGGGAAATGTTTGCTCATTTCTGGAATTTGGTTCACTTTGGTTTCTTTGTGTCCTTAGCAGTCTGGTGGATTAAAAAAAAATATGTGTCATGTAGTTTGTGTGGGAGCAACAGTCCCTTGTGATCTTCTACACCCTCACTGGAAGCAGAAACGCCCTGCCATGTGATTCTGATGATGCCTAACACGATGCCTGCACGAAGTGGGTGCCCCATAAATGTTCCCTCAGCTCCCTCTCCCACCCACTCTGGACATGGAGAAATTTTCCTGGAGGTGAGGAACAAGGAGGGTGTTTGAGGCAGTAGACTGCTGCTGTTATGAGTAATCTAAGTGGAGTCAGAGTCATTATGAGCTCTGCCAGCTCTTGGGTGAGAGTTTTCTCGATGTAGCATTGCTCACAAGAGGGGCTGGGAAGACCTGGGCTTCACAGACCCTTGGAAGTGAGTCAGTGGGAGATATAATGGCCTCAGCTTTGGTGTAAGCCCCTTACCTTGCTGCATGAGCTCTTCCTGTTTTGACTTTATGCATCATGACTTTGTGGTCAGACTTTCTTAGCATCCATTGTGGCTTTGGGCAAGACATCTAACCACTGTAACGTGGTAATAAAGCCGTACCTCTTGTCACTGATAAGTAAGTAAGTGCTTTATTAGAGGGCTCCACACACTCTTCTCAAACGTTCCTTCTACCCAGACTCTGACCCAGTTTCTTCCTCTCTTTTCATCTCAAGATTGTCATGTCTGTACAATGTTGTCTTCTCTATTATGCCTTTGTTCAAGATTCTCGGTGCCTGTGACCTGTTCTGTTTGGTCATGGTGGTGGTGGTGGTGGTGGTGGTGGTGGTGGTGGTGGTGGTGGTCGGTTGTAACTCTCCAGCAACAAGCCGTAACAAGACATATGAAATGGTACCAGCCTGAGAGGTTCACTGGAAACTCACTGCCAGGGTTTTATTGGAACTAATAATTACAGTCACGTAATTCCACTGATTTGGTACATTCCTTTCCAATCTTCTTGGCCACAGAAATCCATCACTTAACATGGAGAACCTTTTACCAGGTGCATTTCCGATTACAGCTACTCTTACACTCGCCTTCTTCTGATGGAGGGCAGGTCTCTCCCAAACAGTGCCGCCCAGCCCTGCTGGACCTGTCCACGCTGTCCTGGAGTCTGATTCCCCCAAACAAGGGGGCCAGCTGTGTGCTTGCCCATGTCATCCTCTCTGTGGCATGACTTCCCACCTGTGCCCCAGGGCCCCAGTGCTGCAGGGAGTTTGCACTCTGGGCCTTTGCTCTCTGAGGCACCCAAGTGCACCAAAAAATTCCTGACGTATGTAAAGCAAGTCGGAAATTTGGTGTGTGAATTTGCTAAGTCTGCAAAAAAAAAAAAAAAAGAAGAGGAAAAATCAGCATGAAATCAGCAGTTTTCAAAGTCTGTGCATTTTGGAAATGATTCAATACGACTTCTTGCTGACCCTTCCTTCTTACTTTTGACTTCTTCGTTCCTGAAACAAGGCCCAGTGGTTTGACAGATGGCTGTGATCATTCCTCTGCCCTAGCTTTCCGAAGGTGAGGGCTGGCCTTCCCTCTTGGTGGCCATAAAACTTTTAGGTGTGTATGAGTATGTTTTTAAAAAGGAACCAGCCCCATCATCATCTTCAAAAGACACTATTAAATTCAATTTATATTTGAAATATATCTAAGACCGGTCGAATCCTTAAAAAAATTTGCATTAGGAAGGCTGAGGAACATCTTGTCTATTGTCATATTAAAATTGATACGACTAAAGCACTTTCACAAGACTAGTGAGAAGTAAGGAAGATTTCAGTAGTTGATTGTGTTATCATTGAAGAACTTTTCCTAGGTATTTCCTCAGGAGTATATCATACCACAGTTTAACATAGAGAATTCTAAGAGAGTAGATATAAGAAGTACTAAATTGCATCTGAATTTTTTTTAAAGATTTTATTTATTTATTTATTCATGAGAGACACACACACAGAGGCAGAGACATAGGCAGAGGGAGAAGCAGACTCCATGCAGGGAACCCGACATGGGATTCGATCCTGGGACTCTGGGATCATGCCCTGAGCCAAAGGCAGATGCTCAGCCACTGAGCCACCTGGGTGTCCCACATCTGAATTTTTTTTTAAAGATTTTATTGATTTGACAGAGAGAGCGAGAGCGCTTGCATACCAGCAGGGGGAGAGGCAGAGGGAGAAGCAGACTCCCTGTGAGCAGGGAGCCTGATGTGGGGCTCAATCCCAGGACCCAGCATCTTGACCTGAGCCGAAGGCAGAAGATGCTTCACCCACTGAGCCACCCAGGCTGCCTCTGAATCTGAATTTTGGATGCAAAATCTGAAACGTGTACTTCCTCCGTTAACACCCCTTTTCTGTGTACGCATTATGTGCCAGGCATTATGCCAAGAGCAAGGGGTGTCAGCATGAAGCCAGGCCTCTCTCTACCAGGCTCACGAGTCTAGGGAGAGCCTTATGTGCATAAAAAACAACAACAAGTGTATTAACTGCTGCAAGAAGTTTCTGTACTAAGTGCTGTGAGAACTCAGAAGAGCAGCAAACTAATGATTACAATTCCATCATTTGGTAAAAGTCACGGTTCAATTAATATACTATTATCCTATCACGTAAAATGTATAGCTTTGAAAACTTATAGCTCCCGGAAGCTTCTCTGGGTGACTGATATCCACAAATCAGAGGGAGTTAGTGTCCTCTCTCATTGCATTCCCGATAATGCGTTGGGTCTCCAAGATGTTCCTTGTGTGTCCATGTGAAGCAGAAATAAGTTATACGTGCAGAAGACACCAGGCAGCTGAGCTCAGAGTGCATAAAGGGCTTAGATGCTAATGTGGCCAAAAGTGGTATTTGGAGGACGTCAGCCAGGATGTGGCTGCTTAAGTAATTTACTCCTGGTTTCCAGGCTAATGGAAATGATCTCGAACAGGAAAAATGTCTAGAGCCACACATTTATAAACAGTCCAGATCCATCCTCAGTCTGAAATTCTCAGTGTCCCTCAGAATGCTGAGTCATTGGGCACAGCTTAGGGCACCGTGGCTTTATTTCTACTATAACTTCTCCTGTTACCCGGGAGATGGTTTCCTCTTTCCGTCAGAAAGTTCCAGCAGGAGGTTGAATGTTGAGTTAAACATCTAGTGCCAGAATAAAGAAGGCAGGTGGACTGGTCCCTTTGATCATAGTCATGTGTTGGGTGTTACAGCAGGTATTTGATGTGTGTTACTTAATTTTACCCTCAAAACCCTCTATAATGTAGGTATTAATATTCCCATTTCACAGATGTGGAAACTGAGGCCTGAGTCCAGCTAAGTTACACGCTCAAGAGCAATGCGGTCAGTACATGATGGAGCTGGGATTTTGATCCCTGTCTCTTGGTAGACAAAGCTGCTCTCTGTCTAGGACTTTACCCTTTCTCGTCATCCCAAGCGGAGTTTTTGCCCTTTTGTCCTTTTCCCCCCTCACTACTTTGATTATATAAGCCTGCAGTTATGTATGTAGCTATGAAAATTCAAGCAGAATCCTTAAACTGACTATGAATTTAGCAGGCCGAACATTTCCCAAGTTCGGTGGAAATTACTGAACCCACGGGGCAGAGAGTGTAAGAAGTGAAGTGTAGGGTTTCCATGCTGGTGTTTGCTTTGGTTTTTAGTTCTTACTTTGCATGAAAGTGAAGAATCTAAGATTACACTTCTCTTTTTTAGTTTGTTTTGTTTTTTCCTGTGTGTGTGTGTGTCTTTGAGGAGGAAGAAAGGCCATGGTGGGGAGGGGGGGATGGTCACCCATTCCTTAACTTGTTGGAGCCAAAGCGTCTCTGCTAAAAACCTCTGATGCCATCTTCAGCTTCCTCGTAGTTTAGATTTTTTAAGTACTTCTGCAAAAAAAAAAAAAAAAAAAGGAAATTGGATTGTCTTACGTTAAATTAAAATCCTGCCTAATAACAAGCGGTATATTCTTTGGAAATATTGCATTTTTGACAGCACAAGCGATTACAAACAAATCAATAATTGGAGAATGCTGAAGAGTCATCCGAGCTCTGGCACAAAAAGCAATTAGTGTGGATTGATTTACTGTTATTTATTGTGATGAGGTAATTGCCTCAACGCACACCGTTCTTGAACTTGTGGTACCCCATGGTTTAAGAACATTTATTCTTTTAAATTATTTAATTTATCTCTGGCCTTATTTTATACCAGAGCTGGCTTTGTGTTTCTTAACGGGTGTGAAGACCTGGCTTCCATCTCTCCGACTCCTTCACGCTGAGCTTGGAACGAAGTCCCAACCTTGTGCGCTCAGCTCGTAAATCCCGAAGGGATGGGGCTGAAAACAAATCACAAGCCTCTTCTGTCCTGTGCAGGTGGTGCCGGGCGGCCTGGCCTGAAGGTTCACACTTCAGCCTGCCATGGGCACACCTTGTTGGCCTGGATTGTGGGCTGTCACTGGGACAAGGGCGGAGGCGGTGATAGCATCATTCACACCAATAGCGTCGCTCAGGAATCTTTGCTGCAAACCTCTTTAAAGACTGCCCGTCAGGAATACACGTCTGTGGAAGCTGTTTGCCTCTGGTGCTCCTTGGGATGCAGCCTTTTCCTTCCTGGTGTGTGTCACTTTGCATCTGTCCAAGTGTTTCTTTCTCCCCTTGTCTGTCCCCTGTGACTGCCGGGGCATCATTAGGCTCTTGGTGTGCATGTCTCTTTGGGGGCAGTTGACCAGTCCCCATATGGGGTTTGTGTGCACTGCTGAGCTTGGGCTGGAGAAGGAGATGAGGGAGCGCGTATTCCAGATGCAAACACTCTTTGGGAATTTCCATCATACGCCTTGCCGTGCGTCTTTTCGTCTTGACAATCCTGGTCCTTTTCCATATGAGTACGCATACTTTTCCTTTTTGAGGGGCCCACTTCCTAGTCTCGGGTGCAGGTGTGGGCTTTGGCAGGCAGTGAGGTTAAAAAGAGATAAGACACGTGTAATTGCTTTAGAGTAAGAGGCTCAGTCCCAGGGAAACCAAACATGGTCCCGAAGGCAGAGGAATTTTTAAATTCACCCAGCGCTATAGCCCTGCTGCTGTGAGTCAGGCCCAGCATGACATGCAGGCTCCGCGCAGCTCGTCAGGAGATGTTCTTTTTAGCAAAGAGCAGATTTAATATCTGTAAGTGTATTGTTTTCTTATGTTGGGCACAGGCAGCCTTGCCTCATTATTGTCCAAGAAATTTCTCAGTGGAGACTCCTGTCCAAGGGAGTGTGGGTGATCTTTTTCTGGTGTGTTCTTTGGAAATCTCTGGCAATGCAGGCATGATGGCTCTTCAGTAGGCAGTGTTCACTCGGTCTAACATGTAGTTTTGGAGGTAGCAGTATATAGCAGGCTCTTCCATGGGTTGTCCACACGGGAGGCTGTGCAGAGCCAGGTCCCTGAACCAGGAATGTTTGGGGCGGCCAGGGGAAGAAAAGGTGAGTGGTTTGTGCCACCAGAACTTTTATGTGCTAGAAATATGACCATGAAAACGATACCATCTTATTGATCCTGTGATTGGCAACAGAGTCATTTGCAAAACTGAAAATATAAGAGGGAAAGTTGCAGAAACCGTCCGTCCAGTTCATCCATAGGGAGGTGGCCCCGAAGCAGTGTTTGTGTGCAGCAGGCCTGCAGGCAGCATGCCAGCCACCAAGGAGGGTGGCTGGCACATGGGCTTCGGGGTCAGTCAGACCGTAGCTCACGCCCTGGATTTTGCCAGTGACTCACTGTATGTCCTAGAGCAAACCACTTAACCTCCCAGGGCCTTTGTAACCCCATCTGTAAGATGAGACGTGATGCGTCCTCCCAAGGTGGTTGTGGGGCATGTGCTAGAGACCCAGGGATCATGGTCCTCATCTCCAGTGCATTCTGGTTCCCCTCCTTGCTCTGAGCTTCTGCTGCTGTGCTGCTCCAATTGTAAACATGGAAATACTCCAACCCCAAATGCAAGTGTTCCGCCAGAAGGACCACTCACCTTTCCTTTGAATGAGGCAGTTTGCCTTGAGTTTCTGGTTGGAAACAGAGATTGTGGCCTGATGAGCATCTCCACATGGGCCGCTCTCTCTTTGTACATCATCACAACTGCTTGGGATAAAACAAGGAAGTGTACCCAAGGTGCATAGCTGTTCAGCCGTGGAACCTCTCTGGCTCCAGAAAGCCCTACCACTCAAAGGTCGTGAGAGAGGTCTTGGGCCATGGAGATCTCCAGAGATGGCAGGGAAGCACCTGTTGTGACTTCTGGTTTCTTTCCAGAAGTAAAATCCAGGTAAGACCTCAGTGGGAAGAAGCTGTCCCTTCATCCTGCTTCTCTCTAGGCTCTGATTGGACGGAATGCTTCACTCATCTCAGGTGTGACTGGGAACCTGAGATCCTGGCTGCATACTTCCCCGGGATTCGGGGGGTACTGGCTGGCATTTTAGGGAGCCCATGGCCACCTTGGTTACTAATGAGAGCAGCTCCACCTGCCTGTCGACTTTTCTCTGCTACACAAGTGCTGCCATAAATCTCACAGGTGTCCTGCCACCAAAGCCCCAGGGAGGCTCTTACGTAATCCAAGACCGTCTATCCTCCTGTGTCACTTGATTTAAGGCCGACAGTGCCAGAGTTACACTTAGTATTTCCTACCGGCCTGTCATCGGGTCTCTAGCGAGACACTCTACCACAGTCTTCTCCCTGAACGTTGTAGGTCATGATGCATATATCAGAACACTGTCCCAGGTCCAGTGTCACTGTCCTCACACAGACGAGAGACAGTAAACCCGAAAACCGCCTGCCATGTCAAGGTATGAGCGTTGTCATTAGTATTGTTGATATTAATCACAGCTACCGCTTATTGGGTGCTGTGTGTCATTCTGGGCACATTACGTACGTTATCTGTAATCATTGAAAACCTTGTAAAGCGGGATTTTTTAGGTCACATATTTACCTATTTAATCATCTGTTCCGTTCTTACTTCTACTTTGAGACAGAACGTACATTTAGAATATCACACACACGCGACGTATGGTATGACTGACGACTGACGTGAACACACGGGTGCCACTGCCCAGAAACAGACCATTGCCAGCTCTCCCTCCCAGAGGCGACCACTACCTGGGCTCTCTGACATTTACCTTCCTGCTTTCTCGGTGGTGTCACCGTCCGTGTATACGTCCCCAAGCAAAGTCATCTAGCTCTGCGCGCCTTTGAACTTCATGTTCTATCAATATATGGAATCTGTGTTGTTTTGTACGTTTGTTTGTTTTGAACTTGGCTTCTTTGCACGACGTTATGTGGGTGAGACTGCTCAGTATTTTTGCGTGTAGCTCTCCTTCCCTTCTGTGTGGCATCATGCTTCAGTGTGTGAACAGTCCCCTGCTGTGTGGCCCCAGCACGGTGCCGTCATCCATCACTGCAGATGGATCTTTGGCTCGTTTGTCTTGTGCTGCTCTTACGAGCTCTGCTCCTGTGCACTGTCTACACGTGTGCCCTGGCGTGTTTGTCTGTGAGATTGTCCAGTGTAAACACGCCTAGGGAGGACTTGCAGGGCCGTGGGGTGTGTACACTTTGGCTGCCCCGGGTGACGCCCAGCTCTTCTCCAGAGTGGCTGCACCAGGCTATACCAGCAGCAGCTGGTCCACACCCGCAGTATGAACATTTAAGAGTCGCCGCCTGGTGGCCATGCACTGCCTTCTGTATGTGGTTTCCTTTCCTTTTTGTGATCGTTAATGAGGTGGAGGCCCTTTTCATGTAGTTTTTGGTCATTTGGCGCTCTCCTCTCTCTCTCTCTCTCTTTGTATATTGTTCAGTACTTTTCCATTTTTCTTTTGGTTGGTTTTGTTCTTGTTTTCAGGAATTCTTTATATGCAGTTGACTCTTGAATAATGTGGATTGGAACTTCGTAGTCCATTTACATGCAGAGTTTTTTCAATAAATACTGCATGTGTTATCCTTACTATTTTAAGTAACATTTTCTTTTCTTGAGCTTGCTTTAGTCCAAGAATACAGTGTGTAATACTTATACACAGCGTGTGTTATTCAACTTATGTTATCAGTAAGCCTTCCAGTTGATGTAGGCTCTTAGTAGTGCAGTTTTTGGGGAAGTCAGAAGTTTGTGGATTTTCAGCTGTGTGGGGGTTGGCACCTCAATCCTACATTATTAAAGAGTCAACTGTATTTTGGGTGTGGGTATGTTTTGGTCACGTGTTGTAAATGCAATCGCTTGCCTCCATGGTTTTTCCCACTCTTTATGATGTCTTTTATTTATTTACTTTTAAAGTTTTTATTTATTTAAGTAATCTTTATACCCAATATGGGTCTCAAACTCACAACCCCCAGGATCAAGGGTTGCATGCTCTTCTGACTGCGCCACCCAGGTATCCCCCATTTATGATGTCTTTTAAAGTTCTCAAATTTAAGGGTGGCGCAGCCGGTTAAACATCCAACTCTTGGTTTCAGCTCAGGTCGTGATCTCAGGATAATGAGATGGAGTGCCTCATTGAGCTCTGCTTTCAGTGCAGAATCTGCTTACAATTCTCTCTCCTTCTGCCCCTCCTCATTGAGCATTCTCTCTCTCTCTCTCTCTCTCTCTCCTCTCTCTCTCAAACAAATTAAAAAAAAAAAAAGTGTTCTTAAGTTTAATATCATTAGAAAAAAGTTTTACCCAGAGTTTTAGTTTTTATTACTATCAGGCAGGCTTGCTGGACTAACCTCACTCTCACAGAATGAGGAAGGTGATTATCTTTCTTATTTGGCTTCCCAAGTGTAGTGGGGTGCCGACTGTGCCAGGCCCTGCTCTGGCTCGGTGCAGCCACAGATGATCCTGTCTGGTGTGAATTCTGCTCTCAAAGGGCCTCAGCTGCAGGGAGGAGGATAGGCAGGGAACAGTCGCACTGGAGCAGGATTAGCACCCCAGGTTTTACCAGATGCTGGTGGTGGGGGGCAGACGGTAGAGGAGAGGGGATCTCCCGTCTTCCTGGGACTTCGAGAAGGTTTCCACGGTAAAGGTAGAGGGAATAGCCCGGGAGCTTATCTAGTGAACATTTCCTCTCTTAGGAGCTACAAGACAATGCACAGGTAATTTTGGTAACTTGAGGATAAAGGAAATGTTGGAACTCATTAAATTTGGCTGAAATCCGTGAAACATCTGTGTCGTTGTCTTTCAGAGTAAAGGAGATGCATTGTTTTAAGTGGGGCGGGGAGATTCTTTATTATCATCCCCTGACTCATGCTTTGGGGATCTAGGATTTGAGGCTGTGCTTAGAATAGGTGGGTCAGCGCTGAGTACTACCTTTACGGAGCTTCCCTTTGGCCTGCTCTCGACCTAGTGCCCCTGGTTTGTGCCATCCCCAAGAGGGAAGCAGAGGGATTTCAGCACCCTTGCCTTGTGCACCCCGGCCCCAGAAACCAAAAATGTAACCATCTCTTCAGTTTTTCTTCTTGGCCTGCATAACTAACACTTTATTGTTCTTTGTAAATCCTGGGGAGATTGTTTTTTTCTTGTTGATAGTGTTTGCTTTTTATGGTTAATTTTCTGATTTTTTTTCTGCCATTTTCTGCTATAATATCCAACTCTGAAAATGATCACAGCGATAATAACAGTCAACATTTATTAGATGCTTGTGGTGGGGGGCCAGCCTCCAGCCTCAGGCCTGCAGACATCCCTTCATGAGCAGGCTCCTTGGGAAGGTCACAGGCTGCATGAAGAGGGAGGAGGGAAGTCGGGGTGACACCCCATAGGAGGGACTTCTGAGGATGACAGGAACAAATGTGAATGTACAACTTGATTAAGTACAGCAGTCGTAAGCCTGATATGTCTTATTTCTCACAACAGACTTGTACTCTCTTTCTTGGCATCTCATTTAAACTGTCAGGTAGGCAAGGGAAGTTTGTTTTCCCATTTCACAGATGTGGAATCAAAAGCAAGGGGTTTTGATGACTTGGCTGCTGCGTCCCCACTGATTAATGGTGGGGTCAACACCCTCCATAACTTGCAGGGTAGTAATTCTAAGTGTGAAGACACCCAGTGGAGACACGTGTCTCCTAAAGCCACCTTGCTGGCATGTCCCACGGTGATGTGGTGGCTGGCTGTCTCCCGCTGTCTTCTCAAGCCCCAGCATTCCCTGCCCAGGAACTGGCCACATTTCTCCCAGCCCACCGTGGTGCCTCTCAGTTTTAGAAGCTGGTGGTTAGATCTGGGCTGGTGGTTAGAGCTGGGCTGCATTATGTCCAGGAAATCCAAGAATACCATGCTGTGCCTCTCCTGATGGAGCACCCGGGGAAGATAGTTGTTTAGGAAATATTGGCAAACAGGAGATCAGATCATCTCTTTATTGCTGACTGGGCCTGGATCCCAAAATCCAGTGCCAGCCAACCAGTGAGGCTGGGAAACTGTGACACTCTTGGTGACTTCTTTAACCGCTGTGCACCACAGTCTCCTCATCTGTAAGATGGAGATAACATTCATATGTATCATAGTAGGTAGTTGTGAGATGTACAGGAGTTATTCCACATAAAACACCTGAGAACCACCTGGCCTCTGTCCCCCTCAGCGTATGTTAACTAAAACAGTCATAAATATCATGTTTGATTGCATTTCTTAAGAACTCCAGGGTAACACTGAAAAGCAGGCGTGCCTCGTAGGTGATTCATTTTATTTTTTGGCCACGGTAAGAACTTGGGATGTTTTGTTTCATGTGAACTCTGCTCTTGTAGCTGCTTGTATCTTCCTCCTGACTTTTGGGCAGATTCTGACCTGAAAACTCTCAATAAGTAACTTCTCTTTGAAGATCTAAGGTCATTTGCTATCTGCAAGCATCTGACAAGGTTTCTGATTTAGTTTGCCTAGATAGCATCGCATCTCTGCAGTTGACATCTGTGCCCCCAAACTTGTGTGGATTCAGAGAATCACAGATCTCTCTCTCTCTCTCTCTCTCTCTCTCTTTCTCTCTCTCATTCATCACTGTATGCCCAGGGTGAGAGCACTGTTCTGGCAGTAGGATGGTAGTAGGTGCATGCTTCATAAATGCATCTCAAGACTTGGTAATATCAATAATGCAGCCAGACTTTGGCCAGTGGCGTAGAAATGGCATCTGCTCTCTCCTTTGCCTCTGTCCCCATCCCTGCGACGGCCCCAGCAGAATTCTCTGCTCAAAGGTGGCGGCACTTCCTCACAGGTCTGAGCTTGTTTTGTTGGAAAGGCCCACATGTGGCTCGGTGAGCACAGTTAGTTACAGGGAGAAGATCCTAAACAAGCTCGGTGGTCAGAGATTTCTCCGAGAGATCACACTGAGCCCGAGGCAGAGTGGTGTGTCTCTCTGAACCCTGGTTATAGGGAGCAGGGGTTGGAGGGGGTGCTGCTGTGACCCCCCTGCATCTACCGAAGGCTATGATCACGGGCTGTCCAAGGCTGTAGGAGAATGTGTCCTCATGAAGTGAAGATTGGGCAATCTTTGGAAATGTCTCTTCCAGCTTTAAGAATTGAAGATTTGGGTAGAAACGGGTGGTCAGTCTGTCACAGTTGGACTCACTTGCACATTTTTTTTTTTTTTGTCCATCTCACGTTTTAGCAGTTTTTCTCATCATTAGCAATTCTCCCGAGGAGCAGGAATGGGAATACAAGAGTTGAAACTTCTCAGGAGGCCGTTAATCTGCGCGGTCCCAGGGAAGATGAGATTGGCTGTAGAGGACCATGTCTCACTGTGGTTGCCCCTCCCCCCCCCCGCCTGTCATGCCCACCGACTACTCAGTGCTGGCATTGGAGCATTTTCAGTGGTCCTTTTTGGTTTCCTTTGTAAATGGTAATGTTCCAAAAATAATTTCATAATATTTGCCTAATTAGGAGACAAAAGCACTTGAAAATGTTTTAGCTTCTATTTTGACTTTGCAAATAATCACATATGACCTCTTGTTCCCTGCTCAGTACATAGATGAGAGAGCCCAGTTAATTTTTGCCTTTGTTCCAAGTCCTCTTGTTTAATAAATCCTTGTGGGCTGAGCCACAGGGTTCTCTTACACGGAGGGCCACGTGTAGCACATGTAGCGTGTCACAGAGCGTCCCGTGACCAGAGGGTGGCCTGTGTACGGTGGAGTCTGTGGGGAACGTTTCAGGCCTTCTCACAGGATTGACTTCCTTGTGTCTGTCTGAGAACAGCCCTCCTGGGAGTAATGTCATTTCCTTTATAGGCCAGACTGGCACCTTTCTGTGTGTTGGTGTGACAAAGAGGGAGCCAGGTGAATTCTGGAGAGGTTTCTGAGGAAGCCTGGACGCGACTCACTAATTAGTTGAATAGTAAGAGGAGAAGTCTAGGACGATGTTTCAGGTTTCCTGCCTTTGGGTCATGAACTGATTTTGCAGGAAAATAGTGAGTCTGAAATTGTGTACATGTATCTCAAGGTGCCTACAGAGCATCCCTGTAGAGGTACCTGGAAGATAGTTGAAAATTCCTATTAGTGGTTTGGGAGAGGTCACAACTGGATATATATCAAGCTGTCAAAATGATCCTTGGAACCACAGCAGCACAACACACAGGCCTGAGGACAGGACCTTGGAGAAGGCCAGCATTTCCTGTTGTCCCATCCAAATCCCCTGTACTGTACCCAGAGGTGCTACCACAGTGGGCGGCTCCATCACTCCATTGCTGCAGGCTAGCAAGCAAGCTGCTCATGTTCCCCCACATGGGCCCTGACTGCACCCCTGGGGTTCCTGTAGCACCCTGCTGGACAGTTGTAGAGCACATGGTCTGGAGGGATACTGATGCTGTCCTGAGTGGGAGTCAGGGCATGGGACGTGACAGTGATCCAGATGGCCATCCGTCCCTCACCTGATGGCCAGGTCTCACTGGGTCCCCCAGGGGCCTCAGCAGGCACGTTTGTTCCCTACCACTCATTCTCAGCCCCCCAAAGCAATGCGTGGTGGCAGCAAGGCTGCGTAACCCATTGCATCCTTGAAAGTACTTGTCCTGCCCAGGTAAGGGGTTGGAAATAGATTTACCAGGTGGATTTCCCTACTGGAGAGCAGTAGTGGGTGGATGCTTGTGTATATGCACGTGCTTGCAGGCAAATACTGTGGAAGAAATGGTTTTGTTAAAGAAGCAAGCACCTCAGGGGATTAATTGTGAGGGGAGCTACTTTGAAAGACATTCGCTTGAGCAAAAGAAAAAGGAAAATGAGAAGTTACCGTATTGCTTTTGTGTTATATTTTCTTGCACAAGAACTGTACATTCTGGAGCAGACACATAAGAAATGAAAGTAGCCCAACTGAGCAGAGGCCCTTCCTACGCTGGGGGCACCTCGCACGGTCACTTGGGTGCTCCCTGTGCGTCACTTGCGTGCTCCCCGCAGAGGCAGGACTCAGCATCCCAAGGTTACATTCACCCCCCGTTCCCCTCTGGAGCGCATCCCCCAGGGGGCAGCCTGCTCATCACAGGCTTTGGGGATGTCAGTCGCCCCTGGGGTGGGAGAGCAGTGGAGGAGGACTTCGGGGTGAGTGGCGCCTCGTCCGCTTCCTGGGGGCTCCCCTAACCCCTCCGCCTTGTCCCTGCAGCCTTTCCGCTGTGCCCACTGCCATTACTCCTGTAACATATCCGGCTCTCTGAAGCGGCACTACAACAGGAAGCACCCCAACGAGGAGTACGCCAACGTGGGCACCGGGGAGTTGGCAGCCGACGCGCTCATCCAGCAAGGTAGGCAGCGTGCCCCTCGGGGGGGCTGGGACGTCTTCCGTGGCCCAGTCCCGAGGCCTGGGCATTTGGTTAATTCTCCGTCATCATCACTGGCTCCACCTCCCCCATCCCCACTGCAGTGTATTGGCATTACATCTGAAATATGGAAAGTCATCATTTACCCACAGATTTTGCCACTGCCCCCCCCCCCCCAACGTCCAGCATTGCCTTCTGTTCTTCATCTCTCTCTACCTTTCCTTCACATGTGAAAGTTCGTGGCTAACATGAACATTCTGTTTTCTTTTAGCACACAGTCTCCCTCATTATAACTCCCCGGGGCTTTTTGTGATCTAGCCCCAGGTGGCAGTACCCCATTTTAGTTAGCCACGCTCCTTGTTGGACATTGCCCGGTTTCCAGAGTGTTCTTTTATTGCAACTACTATAAATAATGTTACGGTAAATGTATTTATAGGTGAGCTTCTTTCAGTGATCCAAAAATATTTATAGAATGCTCAGATTACTTACTCATCCTGAAAAGGATAAACCATTTAGAACATTTAAACTGAAGAGAATGGATGAGGGGCGCCTGGGTGGCTCAGTCAGTTGGGCATCTGACTCCTTGATTTCAGCTCAGGTCATGATCTCAGGGTCATAAGGTCAAACCCCATGCGGGGCCTGTGCTGAGCGTGGAGCTGGCTTAAGAGTCTCTCTCTCTAGGGGATCCCTGGGTGGCCCAGCGGTTTAGTGCCTGCCTTTGGCCCAGGGCGTGATCCTGGAGTCCCAGGATCCAGTCCCACATCAGGCTCCCTGCATGGAGCCTGCTTCTCCTTCTGCCTGTGTCTCTGCCTCTCTCTCTCTCTCTCTCATGAATAAATAAATAAAATCTTAAAAATAAAGTCTCTCTCTCTCCCCCTCTGCCCCTTCCCCTTCTCTCTCAAAAAAAAATGGATGAAAGCCGCTAATATTTTTGAAATGTACGAGAGATATTTTTTGCTGCTTTTTTCAGTAAATGATTACATATTCCCATTTGAGAAGGTTTAGCTCATGTGCTGTTGCCAGAGAAGTGCCGTTGTATTTATATCTACGTTTCACTAAAAAAACGATAGCCACATACAGTACAGCAGTTTTTACTACTTCCTGAGTGCTGTGACTCTTTGAAACCAAAGACGGTTTTAGAAATCTGCCCCCACTAAGCATGGATGTGGGCCGGTTACTCTGCAGCAGCTGCTGGTGCTCTGAGTTTCCTGGTGGAACACGAGGCTCTGCTCGTTGGAATCGCCATGAAATGCATCTTAATATAAAACAAATGAATTGATTGAATCCTTCTGCACTTTGGGGGACAGGGCTGATGTATGGAAACAGGTAACAGCCTAAAAACTTGGTGATTTTAGAGCCATTCCTCTGGGGTAGCAAGGGGGCGTGTGCCTTGTGTTTTAATGACCGTTTTGTGGAGCTGCAGACCAGGATGGTGCCGTGGGGGCCTCACGTGCCCCCCTCCTTTAGCTGTGTATTTGGGCAAGTTCCACAGCCTCTCCAGCTCAGGGCCCTCACCTAAGAACAGAGCTGCTAGCCGTCACCTCACGTGATGGCAGACGGGGTCAAAGGAGAGACCACCGAGTGGCACTCAAAACTTTTTCATTCTTTTTTTTCTTTTTTTTGCCCTCCTGAAAACATCTAAGATCTCTAGAGCCATTGCATCATCTTTGATGACCCCCATCAGGAACCACAGAGGAGAGAATGGATTGCCTTAGAGTCACAGTAGATTGCTGGAGAAGCAGCCTAGACATTCCTTTTAACATTCTTCACACTGTCGGGTTGGATTGGCAGGAAATAGACCTCTACTGTGGCTGTTGGGACAGATGTGGGGCTGATGGATGGTCTTATCACTGCTCTCCGCTTGCAAACTTTCATCATTGCCTCGCAGAGAATGTGCTGGTGCCGAACTGTTGCCTGCCCTGTTTTCTTTTAGCCTCCTAAGACGGTCATCAGCTGGAATTCCCTGGCAGGGCCTGGCTTTCAACTTTCCTCTCTGCAGGGGTATTTCTAATCTTTCTTCTGTGTGTGTGTGTGTGTGTGTGTGTGTGTGTGTATACACACCTGTATATAGTTCCAGAGCCCCCTCCAAGGGACATATTGAGTAAGGAAGCAACATGTCTCTTGGCTCATAAGAGACCTTGCGCCATCGTGTTGTGGTGAGAGAACAGTGTCTGAAATCAGGTAGCTGGTTGGGTGTGAACACAGCTCAGCAATCCCAACAGTACGAAGCTCACACTGGTCCTCTGTCTGGGAGAAGGAAGGAGGATGGAGGCAAAAAAAATGAGATGGATACAGTCCCTGTGTTTGGAATGCTGGGTCCTCGGGAGCCAGTGGATTTCTTTCATTTGATTAATTTCAAGTGATTCCCCCCTGCCCCCCACCGTTGGTTTTGAGTTTCTCTTCTACTCACTCATCAAAAAATTTCTTCATGGAAATTTATAATTTCTGGTTTGATATAGAGGAATATGTGTTAGAATAACATAATAACAAGCCATGAACGAAATGTAGGTCTTGTCCACAAATGCTGCTACAGCTTCCCTACACCGAGTGCACGGGCTCCTTGTCCATCAACCGTGTGTAAGTGGCATCGTGCCAGGACACAGGCAGAGCCATCAGTTGTGGACAGAGGTTCTCCTGTCCTCAGCGCTCAGGGATATGGGAGGGATGTCTGCGTAGGGAAGGGGCGTGCAGGAAGTAGGGAAGGGGGCCTAAAGGGCCGAGATGTTTCTGTTCCTTGTCAGTTTCTGGGGGAAGGTACCCTGGTGGTCTCCATGGAGTTCGGGTTATTTTCAGTGGACTTCAGAAACCTCCTGGGATGGCAGCTGCTCAGGGCACCCGCTGGAAGTGTTTGTAAATGTTGACCTCCCAGGGCCAGGGAGAGGGGAACATGATTGGCAGCATTTGCCAATGTCTGTGTGTGCATCTCTCTCCTGTGGCCAGTTTTCAGCTACTAGTGTGCTGGGGACTGGAAGCGGTGTACACAGCCAGCTTGTGAGCAGGTTAAAGCCAGCTCCAGCCCACCTCTGGTCCTCAGGGCTCTGGGGTGACGCTGTCAGCAATGTGTCTGCTGGGCCCCTTCCGGATGCACCAGTTCTCTGAGAACTCTGGTGCTTTTTGGTAATTAGACGTGTGCTGAATGCTATGTAAATGTTTTATTCCCTGTGTATATTTGATGTCCTTCTGATCATTTGAAGGCAGATTAGACAATCTCTTGCTAATTTTCTTAGCCCATTACTTACTTGTTCATTAATATGGATTGGAGACATTTTCCCGCACAAACACACATTTTCATGTCGGATTGCTGCAGCGGGCCTGCCCATTTTTCCTCTTGAAATATGCCTGATTAAGCTAGCTCAAGAGCCGGTTCCCTAGATCACAGGTTGAGAGGCATGAGATCCTTTGGCGCTAAGCCTCACAAATCATTAGCTCGTTCCTGAGCTCACAGCAGGATAGAGATGGGACTTCACAGGCTGCTCATTTTCCAGTGACCTCAAAGTGGTCCTGCAAGTCACTCCAGATTATTGGCGTGAGCACACAGACAGGAGTCAGATGGACCTGGTGCCGGGATGTCTCAGCACAGTGGCCCTGGGATGACTTACTTAACTTCTCTGAACGTTGGTGTTACACATCTTCAAAGAGGAGGGGCTCACACTTGCCCAACAGCTCTGGAGATTAGTTATGATTCTCTAGGGTCCCAGATTGTGCCCAACACGTAGCACTTCATAAATGACCCAAATTTACCATCAATGTATTCCCACGTTTCCTCTTCACCGTGTATCTCTTGAGCTCCTCGTGTGCCCAGCATTGTGCGGGACACTGGGATATGGTGGCATTTATCACTTGTACTGTGTGGGCTAGGGACGAGGCCTGGGGAGCTCCTCCAAGGCTCCATATTCTGACTCTAACAGGACATGTGCGTTCCTCCCAACAGTCCCCACTTTGCTCACAGGAGGAGAATTCGCAGCTTCTCCTTAGTGCTGACCCTTCTCCCAGGCCCCACTGTTAGAGGGCCCTTGAGGCAGGGGTAGTGGTCGGGATGGGAAGCAGTGAGAGGAGCAGCCTTCATTTGTGGCATCTGCTAAAATCTTGGCGTTGTTCTGCACTACTACATGGGAAAAATGTAAATGTGTGCACGGGTGCACCTTGGATGCATTTCCATATCTTAGTTTTTCACACCAAATTCAGGGAAAATAGCATAGAAGAAAATCCAGAAACTTTCCGGTAACACAAAAGTCATTTATTTGATTCTGGGACATTTGAATTTTAAAATTGTTCTTCTTAGGGCCCAGATTCCATACATTACTGGCAGATGATGCCAGTAACGTGAAGTCATCACGCATGTTATTGGTTGTTACGTTATGTGTTAATTTGTCTCTCACAGAGGCCCTGTGAGGTCGGCATCATGGTTCCTGTGTTAAAGTGAGGAGGGATGATCAGTCCAGGCGGCAGTGAGAGCAGGTGCCGAGCCACACCCAGCTCTGGATTCAGAGTCTGGATTCCTACTGCTGCTGGGCTGACGCCCCTTGACATTGGTCTCAAGCTTGCACTTGCTAAAGAGGAGGAAAAGGAGGAAGCAGTATGGTCCTCTTCTGGGGCAGCAGTTGGTTTGCATTTGCTGGTGGTCACGTGATGCTGTGTCAAAAGGTCACACACACAGGGTGCTGTTGACTTTTTCTTATTTCTTTGTCTCCTGGTCTAGTTGCTCATCTGACCAAGGCTAACTCTGGGACCTGCCCCGCTTCAGTGCTTCCCTGTGGTCCAGAGGATGCCAGATGCCAAGATTTTGGGGAGTGTATGAAGGGAGCAGGAGGATGGTGGAGACTTGCCCAAGCTCTTGCTTCCCAGGTGGTCCTCCCTGAGGGTTGGGATGCCAACCTGACTAATAAGAAAATACACTTCATTTCTCTTTTGCTCTTTTTCCTTACACTGTTTTTCTGGGAAGTCTTCTGGGAAGCAGGGCAGGGGTTTGAGAGAGATTCAGATACTGTCTGACAGCGTGCCGTGCCCCTCTACCTGCTGCTTGCAAGGGATTCAGATTACGATCCCGAGTGCATTTCCTGGTTCTGAGTTGGGGCTCTGCTTGGGTCCCGAACAGGCACTGAATTAAGAAGTGAGAATGTTCACAAAGTCCAGTTCCACATTTTCCTACTTAGTATTGTCTCTCAATTGCTCTGTATCCACTTTCCTTTGATCATTGAGGCCATTTGTTCCACTTACTGTTTAGTGCCTGTCTTAGCCTCTCACTGCAGCTGTAACAAATTACCTCAGACTTGATGGTGGTTTTAAAATGACACAAATTCATTATCTTACGGTTCTGAAGGTCAGACGTCCAAGGTAGGCCTCACAGGCTAAAGTCAAGTTTGCTAACAAGTCTGAATTTCCGAAGTCTCCAGGGACAGTGGGTTCTCCTGCCTTGCCCAGCTTCCCGAGGCTGCCCACACACCGTGCCTGGTGCCCCTCCTACCCGTCCTCCTGGCCAGCAGAGGCTGTAGAGGCTTCCTCCTGTTGCTACTCCATGACCTCCCCTCTCCCTCCTCTTTGTAAGGACCCTTGTGATTACCTTAGTCCTGCCTGGATAATCCAGAATAATCTCCCCGTCTCAGGATCCTCGATGAATCACAACTGCAAAGTCCCATCTTGCCATGCGAGGTAACACTCCCATGTGGCAGGAATAAGGATGTGAATATCCTTTATCCCCCTTTTTCTATGTTTATTTACTTTCCATTATAATAAAAATCTCACATACTGTCTTTGTTGTTTATCCATGCACATTCCATTCCAGACGGCTGGCTCCTGGGGGCCAGGATCCCCACCTATTTAATGTAGGGTCACAGTGACGATAGAGCCCAGTCTCTTTACAAGTAGGTCTCCACAGATTTTTTTTTTTTCGGTGTTACCCAGGCATCATTCACAAAGCTGTAAGATCTTTAGGATTCTCCTCCTCTCATCAGCTAACACATTGTCACCTCACAGGTTAATCCTTTCACTGTTGTTGAGAACGTTTAAGTTCTACTCTCCTAGCAAACTTCAATTATCAGTGATTGTCACCATGTTTCCCGTTAGACCCTCCAACCATATTCATTCTATAACCACAAGTGTGTATTCTTTACAAACTCTCCCTGTTTCCTGTCCCCCAGCTCCTGGCAACCATTTGTCTACTCTGTTTCTAGGAGTTTGACATTTTTTTTTTTTTTTTTTTGGATTTCCCATATAAGAGATACCATGCACTTACTTGTCTTCTCTGCCTGACTTACTTCACTTAGCATAATGCCATCTAGTTCCATCCATGTTGTTGAAAATGGCAGGATTTCCTTCCTTCTTGTGGTTCACTAATATTCCTGTGTGTGTACACACACCACGTCTCTTCTTTATCCATTCATCTATTGGTAGACACTTAGGTTGTTTCCCTATCATTGCGGTTGTGAATCACACTGCAATGAACATAGGAGTACAGATACTGCTTTGGAATTCTGTTTTTTCATTTTCATTCGATGTCAACCCAACAGGGCTGATGGCTATATCATATGACGGGTGTAATTTTAATTTTTTGAGGAACCTCCGTACCAGTTTCCATAGTGGCTGCACCAGTTTACATTCCCATCAATAGTGCATGAGGTTCCCTCTTCTCCATGATGTGAATATCTTTGGGGGTCCATTATTCTGCCTACTGGAGTGCCCTCCTCCTTTTTTTAAGATTTTACTTATTTATTTGACAGAGAGAGGACAGACAAGGGGAACAGCAGAGGGAGAGGGGAGAAACAGGCTCCCCACTGAGCAGGGAACCCAATGTAGGGCTTGATCTCAGGACCCTGGGATTATGATGTGAACCAAGGGAAGATGCTTAACCAACTGAATCACCCAGGTGCCCCTGGAGAGTGCCTTTTTTTAAAGACACAAGCTTTAACATTTCACTTCAGAGAAAACAGACTTTAGAGTTTTAGGAAATGGCTCCTGGGTCACATGAGCAAGTGCCAGATTCAGGTATCTGATTGCCCAACCCAGTGTTCTATGTCACTCCAGGACTTACCGGTATTGGAAATGAAATTTAATTTTTAATAAGGTCACCACCACAAAGGGGCAAAGATATTTTAATGCCTAAAATTCTTCCAGAACACATTGCGTTCCAAAAAGACCAAAAGGTGCCATAATCGATTTTTAAAATTGTTCCTAAAGTTCTTTGTTTTTGCCTGGTTCATCATGCCTTCTGAGGAAACTGATTTGGGGGTTTGTGGTTTTTATGGTGTGTACTTTATAATATCAGTGCTGCAAGTAAGTGCACCAAGTCTTCCCATGACCTTTATTGTTCATTGCCTAAGAATGTGATGAATTGAACTAGAAATTAATTTCTCTCAGCTTTGATGTCAATTAAGTGGCATATTTCTGCATTTAGTCTCGACTACATATTTCCAAAGTGGTGTTCCTTAATTAAAGGCAATGTGGCAAAGGTTGAAGTTTTAATTAATGTGGGGCATTATCATATTAGTTTTAATTTAAACATAATATAAGGATGTTTTCCTCCCTAAATTAGTTTCCGTTAAAGAGTGCCCCAGAAGGAGTGTTTAATTTCATTTAGGTCGCTTTTGTTTGCTGCCTCTTTTTAGTCTTTATAGGAGGAGCTACGTCAGTTGAACCAAAGGAGAAGGCAGAGGTTCTCACACCTTAGAGAGTTTTAAAAGATGATCATAGGAAAATACGTTTTAGATGATGGATAAGTGATAACAAGGGAAGCTAAAAACTAAGTTTAATTATCATCTAGGTGGGAAAGAAGAAGCCCATTTGGTTTGGCTTAAAAAAAGAGCTCAGAGTGTGTAAGTTTCAGAAAATAAGCATCTGTTTGAGCTGCCTCCACTGCGGAATGCTCTGGAAGTTCACAATTCCGTCCCCTGTCTCTGGACCTGCGTGCTACTCTCCTGCACCCTCCCAGCATGGGGAGGCTGTAAAGCAGTAAGCAGAAGGTGCACGGGGATGTACTGCTGGCCTTCTGGATCGGCTTCCTTTTTTGCTCATAACTGTTTGGGGAGCCACTCAGCACCTCGGGTGACAGGAAACCCCAACTACAGAGCAGTGTGCCGACTTGAAACTGATTCAGGAGATCACACACATCACACTTCCATACTTGTTGTGCATCCCCATGAAATTTGCCTGTTTATTATCCAGTTTGTCGAGACAGCCTCATCATCAGCACAGAATTCCTCTCCTCCCTCCTTCGTGCCCCAGTGAGTGAGAAATAAATCTCAGACCCCCCAGGAGGTCGCAGGAGAGCACAGCAGCTCTGACAGAGATGAGACTCAGGCAGCAGAAAGGCTGCCAGCAGGATCCCCTGCAGCGCCCAGCGTGCAGAGAAGGGGATGAGTGTGGTCAGTGCCAGAGGCGGAGAAAGGAGTCCTGAGACCAGGACCATGCCTGCCAATTCCTACCTTGAGTCAAATTGAGAATGTCTGTATTGGTCTCAGAAAGGTGTTGGGGGGGAGACAGGGTCACAGGGGTGACAGTAAGGTCATGCAAACCACAGCAAGGAGCTGGGAGTTTATTCTGGGTCTGATGGGAAGCCATTGGAGGGATGTGAGAGGTGGGATTTAGTTTGTGTCTTTATTTATTTTTATCGATTTATGTGCCATGTAGTCTCCTTTTCCCTCTGTGCCCTCAGGTGGTTTGAAGTGTCCCGTGTGCAGCTTTGTATACGGCACCAAGTGGGAGTTCAACAGACACTTGAAGAACAAGCATGGCCTGAAGTTGGTGGAGAATGAAGGCGATCCCAAATGGGAGGTAACTTTTTGAATATGGTATTGATCTTGACATTTCCAGGTACAAATGACAGACCAGGTGGGTCCAGGTCCAGGACACAGACAGTGGTTCCCCAGAGGCTTGGGTTTTCTGGTCCGGAAGCTAGGAAGTCTTTTCAAAGCCTATCTCCTGTCTGAGAGATGAGACCAGGACCATGCCTGCCAATTCCTACCTTGAGTCAAATTGAGAATGTCTGTATTGGTCTCACCAGCGTTGTCACTTCTGTGATTCCCCAGCCCAGAGTTTCAACTTTTGCCTCTGAGGGAAGGATGCCAGGCAATGAGTATGTTGTGAGTCCTCGCCAGGCAGACTAGGAGGGGTTCCATCTTCTGGTTCTAGGCCCTCCTATCCTGCTGAAGGCACAGGTTCCCACCTTCTGTCTGTTTTACCCTTGGGTGTTAGAACCAGTCCCTTGTCTGGAAACACTCGATGTGATCAAAGCCGGTAGCCGTCTATCTTTTCAGGTATCAAGCGTCACCACCATGGACTAACTGCAGGCGGGGTTTCCCAGACTCAGCATTGCTGACATTACAGTGTTCGACATGATAATTGTTTGTTGTAGGCATTATTCTGTGCATTTTTAGTGATGTTTAGGATGTTTAGTAGCATCATTGACCTCCACCCCTCAGCTGCCAGTGGCATCTCCAGTTGCGACAACCGAAAATGTCATGGACATTGCTGATGTCTCTGGGAGTCCAAATCATCCCCAAATGAGAACCTCTTATCCGAGGACTTTCTGAAGCATCAGAGCATACGGTGATTAAGAGTCAGGGCTTTGAAAAAAATCCAACAGCACGTGGAAAAAGTAAAACATCATGACAGTGTGAGGATAATTCCAGAATGCAGTTCAGTGGGAGGGAATATTTTAGTATAATCTATCATCGTAGAACTGGGGAAAAAAATGAAGTGATTATCTTCACACGTTCAGAAAAAAGCACTTGACATATTTAAGTGTCTGCTGATCAAACACAGTCAGTAAAGTACAGCTGGATGAATATGTCCTTAAGGTAGAAAAACACATCCCTGCGTCTCGGCCCCACCAGCATCTTACTTGGTGACGGAACCCCGGAGGGTAACTTGTTGATCAGCAGCAAGATGAGGTTGCCCCAGGAGCTCTGCTCTTGAACATCGCTTGGGAGGCGTCAGCCAGTGTGTCAGACAAGGCAGAGTAAATAGTGACATTAAGAATTGGAAGGGAAGAAATAAGGTATCTCTCTGAAGATGGCAGGATTCTATTTTTGGAAAATCCAAAAGAAGCAATGAAAAACTGCTAGCGTGATAAGCATCAGGTTGAAACATAAACATAAAATAACAAATAGCTTGTATATATAGAGAGAGGCAAGAGCAGAAAAGCTCAGGGATTTAAATGTAAAAACGGTGACATTTCAGTAATACTGGAAGAAAAATCCGAGTGAATGAATTCATTTATAAAATGGAGTGTGGAGAGCTTGCCTAACTAGGACTGAGAATCCAGATTCAGTAAAGGAGAAAGATTGAGAACAATTGACTACAAGAAAAAAAAAATGTTAAAAGTCTTAATGGAAAAGAACTCATGAACAAGTTAAAGAAACTAAAGACAAAAATACTTATGGTCATACCTTAGAAGAAGGATGAGTCTGTTGACGTTACAAAAGTCTTGTAAAAATAGTGATCAACAACCCAGGATGAAAAGGGGCAAGAAATAAGAAAGAGTCGTAGACAAAGAAATGCAGATGACTTTGAATATCTGAGAACATGATCAATCTGACTCGTAGCACATGTGAATGGAAACTAGGGAGAGCAAGAGTTTCTTTCCCATTAGAATCCAAAATTTGACATCCTCTCTGTCAGAGAGGCTGAGGGAGAAATACACTCTCATGCATTGGGGGTGGGAATACAGAATGTTACTTCTTCTCTGAAGGGGAATTTAGCAATATCTATTAGAATTTCTTGTGCGTTTCTTTATCCATTAACTGAACAATCCCACCACTAGAAAAGTACCCTGAGGTAACCCTGACAAAATGAGAAAAGGAGTCTGCACAACATTATTTATGGCAGCCCTATTACATGTTACAGGTCTAGATAGAGAAATAGGTGGCATGTGTGTTAATTCGAGACGTGTGCCCGTACACAGTCCGCATACATGTGTGTCTTAGCCTTTTGTGCTGAGAAAGCCCAGAAGTGGTGACACTCAGTGGCAGTGCACACACCTGGTACCCACATCTCGATTCCTAATAGGAAATGCTCTAATCAAAGGAACGAGGGTCCTTTGAAAAGTGGTTGGTTCCAGGGCTGTGGCAGAAAATATGTAAGATGATCCCTAGGGTATCTTGTGGTCCTAGAAAGTAAGAGCATGCTTGTCCTCCCCACCCCCACCCCCCAGAAAAGATGGAGGCATATCAGAAGGACACAGGAAATAACCCAAAGAGTTCCCAATGGCCAGACCTGGAACATTCATTCATTCATTCATTCATTTATTTATTTAAAGATTGTATTTATTTATTCATGAGACACACACACACACACACACACACACACACACACACACAGGCAGAGACACAGGCAGAGGGAGAAGCAGGCTTCATGCAGGGAGCCCGAGATGGGACTCGATCCCAGGTCTCCAGGATCAGGCCCTGGGCTGAAGGCGGCGTTAAACGGCTGAGCCACCCGGGCTGCCCAGGGAACATTTTAAATAACAAAATAAATGATGATGGTGTTACACTGCAACTCAAAGAATAAAATAACTGTCTGTGAGTCTGTACTGATAGAAACAAATAGTGAGGAACAGTTCTTCCGCCTGGAAGAGTTCTGATGAATACACGTGGGAGGAATGAGAGAAATAGAGAATTAGCATTAGAACACCACAGTAATCATCGCTGCAGGCAAATCCATCACCCTGCACTGAAATCAGTAGACGAATGTAAGGAAAAACAGAATATTTACATAACCTCAGAAATCTACCCCCCCCCCCCGACATACTTACTAGATTGCAGAGGGAAAGTAGTAACTGTACAGTGGAGGCACCTAGTGGTCCCCATGCTAAGCATGTGAGCGGAGGTTAGCGTCCTCAGTGATAAGTCACGGTGACCTCATGTGCCCTGGACATGATGAGAAGGGCCTGTTCCCCATGGTATTCTTTGAAAAAGCCTCAACCTCCGTCTAATCACGAGAAGTCGTCAGATGTGTATAAATGATGTGTTGATCTGACCAGAACTACTCAAGACTGTCCTGCTTACGAAAAACCAGGAAAGCCTGAGGAGCTGTCCCTCCTTGGAGGGGACCATAGAAACTTGGTGGCCTAGTGCACTGTGTCTGGCTGGCCCTGGGTCCTGGGATGGAAAAGGGACACCGGGGAGAAAGCTGGGTAAAGTCTGTGGTTAATACATCGTTTCAGTGTTACTTCTAAGCTTTGATAATTGTACTCTGGTCACATCAGATGTTACCATGGGGGGAAGCTGGGTGAAGGGTGTATAGGAACTCTCCGTTTTATCTTTGCAACTCTTCCTTAAATCAAAAAATCTTTCAAAATAAAATAGTCATAAAAAAAAAAAAGTAAGGGGAGCATTTTATGTGGAGACGTAGGAACACACCAGGACGGAGGGGATAAAGAAATAAGCCAGATTTCTCTTAGCACATCATTGTGCAGATTTGACTCTGAAACCACGGGTATATCTTATATCATACTAGAAAAATTGAAGTTTAAAAAAATGCAAGACCAAAAAGTTGAGAGGAAAGCAAAATAAATGATTCTAACTGTATATCAAAACGATGGTTTAGCTACACAGAGGACTGTCCTCCCTAGTGGGGTGTAAGCTAAGGGCAAAACGAACTGCAAAGATACATCCTGTCTTCAGTTACTATGCTGTTGGCGAAAGGGTTGGTGCTGTAGTTCTGAGGCTGTGGCTAGTGGGTAGTAATTACAGTGAAGCACACCAGGGATATTTCAGTCCATGGGTTTATACTGACACCAGAGAGGAAACTCAGTTACCTTGGTAGGACATTACTCTGTTTTGGTAAATAAAGTCCAAGAGTCAAATAGTTACGCCAACCTTTTCTAAACAAACTATACCTCAGTATAATGAAATGTTCAATGAGGAGAAGCTTCTATTTATAGTCGCTTTCTGGCCGACCAATGAAGATGGACAGTATTGCCATTTTGCAGGCCTCTCATGGTGTCACAGGTCCAGCAGTGCCCATCCCTTACCTGCCGACATCACGTGTCGCCTGCTGGAAGTAGACCATCTAGCCCGTGAAGAGTTCCTGCCATAAAGGGAACCAGTATCTGGTTGAGCTTCTGCATCTACCAACTTGCAGGAAACACAGTGGACGTAACAGCACATTCAGTGATTGCATGGTGGTGCCATCGGCAAAGTCCAGACTATTGGAACCTCTGCAGAAAAACAGCCCACTTTCCCAACAGAGCAGAAAAATAAGTGGGGGAAAAGGCAGAACAGAGAGAGAACCCATAAATAATAGTTGTATGAGATGTCAGTCAGTTCTCATACATGGATTCAGTGACTTAAATTTGGTTTGAAGAGTCAATTGTGGGAAATAAGATCTTGGAGAGACAAGGACATGGCCTGGATGTGTGGCCACATTAAGGACTTCCTGTTCATTGTTTGATGTCATGGTAGTATTGTGCTTGTGTTTTGAAAGAGCTTTATCTTTTGGAGATACCGTCTAAAATGTTTATAGATAAAATGCTATACCTTCTGCGTTTGCTTCAAAATATTCCAAGGGCAGGGCGTGGAGTGTGTATGGGAGCAGAGGGGAAATAAGACCGGTCGTGGATTGATAATTATTGAAGTTGGGTGATGTGTACATGGAGGGTTCATCCCCCTGTTGTTTTGTGTGTTTGAATTTTTCTATAAGAAAACGTAGGGTTATGTACACTGGAGTTTGATAGACTTGGAGTCCTGGTGCTGTCCCATATAAGTGGCTTGCCCTGGAACCATTATTTAACCTCTGTGGCCTCAGTGCTCTTATCCATAGAGTGAGGCTCATGATACCCAAGAGACACAATACACAAACTGCTGAGATCAATATCTAGTCCCTGGTAGGCCCCCAGGACCCCCAGAATTTGGCAGCAACTATGATTATTGGTGGCGGTGGTGGTGTGTGTGTCTCATCCCATCCGCATCTAAGGGAAAACCTGTAGTCCTCTGTTTCAAGTTCAGGCTGCAAAGATTTGCTCTCTGTTAACAAACATGCTTTGGAATGCCAGTTCTTGACTTAACACCCCACATCTCTCCAGCAGTTGGTGCTTTTGTAAGGATGTGTGTGGTAACACCCCTCTGCTCTGCAGGCCTTGCTTCTTGCAGATCCCAACATGTCAAGGAGAGCTTCAAACCCAGGGAAAATAATTGACACAAAACCATGAACTTGATTCCAGAAGCAATATGGTGGAGTAGTCAAGAAGCTGGGCTCAGGCGGTTGGTTACCTGTGGGATGACAAGCTGCCCATTCCACCAGTTTGGGCTGTCGTTCGGCTCCCCAGAATGCCTTGCAAAGCCCATACTTCCCATATGTGATTATGACGCACAGTTCCCCCGGCAAGAAAGAGAAGCGGTTCTGTGTACATGGGGTTTCTCACAGGCTAAGACTTCCTTGGGTCTAATCAGTGTTAGGCAGTCTGTGGCTTAATGGTACTTAAAAGGAAGAGAGTTTTTTTTTTTTTTTTGTCCGTTTATACATTTATCACATGTTTATTAGGTGTCCACTATGTGTCAGGCTAGGAATCTTGAAATGCATTTGGCCCCTTGGCTGTAAAAGAATCCCATGGCATATTGAACTTTGTCTGTTACCAATAAGTGCTTATGGAGCATAATTTCGACTCCTATAAATTTTGAGTAAAGTCCTCCTTCTTTATTGATGACGTTCTTGTTTCCTGCCTTTGCGCTCACCTGCACTCCCTGTCCCTTCCAGAAAGAGGGCATGATTAATGCTGGTTTCTTGTGACGAGCTGAGTTCTGTCCCACGTCTTCTCTCCTTGAGGCACCTGTGAATGTCGCTTCAGCCCCTCCTACCCTCACAACTCCTGATTTTGCAGCTCTGTTGTTAATCATATCCCTCGTATAAAAATAGGAATGGCTGGGGTAGCCAAGGTTTACTGAGCTGTTGCCCGGTGGCAGGACATGTGGTGCCAGCCTTACATATGCCATGTAGTTGCCTGTCACACTCTGTTCCACCTGCAGCTCTGCCGGCCTGATGGCACGAGACCCCAGACCCAGGGAAGATTAGGACAGTGCTGGCCCCGGTGGGAGGAGACAGCAGCCATTAGAAGAGCACATACAAGAATCTCTGCACATGTCTAATCTCTAATTATGAACAGCACACTCTCTTCTCTGGGGCAAGAATGTGTGGCAGGAAGCTTTCTACCAAAGCTGATTTAAAAGTCTTGCTATTTGCAAAGAGAAGTTTCCTTTTTGGAAAGCGTGTTTTGATTGGAGCAGCTGATTTCTGAGGGATGCCAGGTAAATGAGGTGTTGCAAAGGGGTTGCTTGTGTGCATTTCCTTCATCTCGATCCATTATCCTGGGACTTGCGGGTAACAGGTGGTCTTCTAGAAGATCACTCAGATGATCTGTTTTTGTTTAGCCAGCAACAGAAACCCCCGAGGAGCCCTCCACCCAGTATGTGCACATCACAGAAGCCGAAGAGGACGTTCAGGGGACACAGGCAGCCGTGGCCGCGCTCCAGGACCTGAGATACACTTCGGAGAGTGGTGAGAGAGAGAACACGCTCTGTCCCCTCTGACACCTTCCAGTGCCCTTGCAGCTGGTCTTTAGGAGGCATGCTGAATGAATAAATTTGTGAATGAGTGATGGTCCCTGAGTTAGGCTCCATCAGCATCCCTGACCTAGCATTTGGACCGCAGAAGGTGTCACGGTCAGGCGAGGAGGCCTCCACCTCCTGACAGAGGCCCAGGAGGCTCAGCAGAGCAGAGCTTTGCAGCAGTGTGGCCAGGTCTCCACATGTTCTGAAGGGAAGGCTTCCCACTCGTCACAGGTGTAGGAGGTGCTTTGCTGGAAGTGCTCAGCAGAGTGCTGGAGCTGGTCCTGTCATCTGCGTTTCTGTCCCCATCCCTGGCTTCCCTGTGGGCATCTCTTGCAGGGCACTTGTTCCTGCTCCACAGACGGTGCTGCCAAGGCCCAGGGTGAGAACGCAGCTGCTCGCCTTGCCCGTGCCACCCTGCGGAGCCTCGAGCCCAGCATTGCCTGCGTCCCAGTCTCCTGAAAAGCCCCAAAGCAGATTCTATATCAGTTGTCATCGTTTTCAAATGTTAGATCGATTTTATTTATTTTTATTTATTTTTATTTTACCATTTCATTTATTGGTGTTCAATTTGCCAACATACAGAATAACACCCAGTGCTCATCCCATCAAGTGCCCCCCTCAGTGCCCATTAGATCAATTTTAAAAGCAAACCACTGTGCCACCCCAGCAGTGATTCGGGCTTTATAACAGATGTTTTCTTAGCATCCTTTTCAGTACGTAGGAGGAGCCCAAGGTAATGTGCGACCACAGCCCGGTTTGTGTTCAGAGGAAGGCATCAGGTAGTGGCAGGAGGTAGGAAATCACCATTTTCACCACTTCTTAAAGCCCCTAAAGCCCAGGTTGTAAGAAGCTGGTGTAACATACCCCTTGGGGCCAGTTACTTCAGGGCTGGGCTCACTGGGCTGCGGGGTTTGAGGTGGGGGGACTCGGGAGACCGTGCTTCCCCGCTGGCACTGGTTAGAGTGACAGGTTCCACAGAGGGGAGTGGGGTGGCCAGGCTGTCTAATGGGGCCCCCAGAACCGAGGCCCTGTCTCAGCCTGCGCTTCCCTGCTCGTGTTCGGCGGCCTCAGCAACTGGTCAAGCCCTGTGCCTTCACCCCCCACGTGCACACCCACTCCTCCTGAAGCCTCTCCGGTGCGTCTCCTTGGCTCTTGGCTCAGACTCTGCAGCCCATGGAGCCAGGCCCGCCCACTCTGGGTCCTGGCTCCCTGCGCCACACCCTTGTCCACCCTGCCTCTGAGACTGCTCTTTCCTGCAGACTATACAGGTGCTCCCCTCCCCCCCCTTTTTTTTTAAGATTTTAATTTATTTATTCACGAGAGACAGAGAAAGAGAGAGGCAGAGACATAGGCAGAGAGAGAGAGAAGCAGACTCCCTCTGGGGAGCCCGATGTGGGACTCGATCCCAGGACCCTGTGATCACGACCTGAGCCAAAGGCAGACGCTCAGCCACTGAGCCACTGAGGCACCCTCCAGTCACTCCTTTATCTTCCCTGCACCTGCACTGCTGCGTGCGTTCTCTGCGATACACAGTCTGTTCCCTACTCCTGCATGGCTTTTCCAGCCACCTCACCTGTGCCTTCCGTGTTCAGATCACGTGTCACCTGCCCGGGACCCACCTGACTTTTCTGCAGCATTACCCTGATTGCCTCCTGATACAGGACCAAGCTGGTGTGGTAATGATTTGCTTACAAATCTGTCTCATGAGTCCCAGAAGGAGGAGGAGGGGAGAGAATGTTAGATGGAGGCACATTTTTGTATTCCTGCTGGGAGCCACGCTCCTGGTGACAGGCTTGATAAATGGTCACTGAGGGAGTAAGTGCATGAGGAATTAGACCTTACTTAGCTCAGAAAGTTTTTAAGGTAAATGTTTTGTTTAGTCTTGGATGTTCAGAGTGGTTGGCTGCAAGGCACAGTTGACACCCCTCCCTTCAGTAGAGAGAGAGAGAGTGTGTGTGTGTGTGTGTGTGTGTAGGGGAATGCCAGGGTGGGACATGGAGAATATATGCACGTCACCCACAGCATCATTGCCTTAGACACGTGCCACATTCTATCGTCTACGTGGAACACATCATGCTCCCCTTCCTCGTCTCTTCCTGAATGACTCACATGGGAATGTGGCCCACGGAAAACCGGTCCACGAGGATGCAAGCATTGGCAGAGCCTTGGTGATCTTATGCTAACACAGAGATCATGCAGTAGTTTGCGTTTTATTGAGTCAATGATCAGGGTCAGAGTGCCGTGTTCGGGAGAGTCCCAGATGGTCAAGCAGATGGTGACAGCAGCCAGGGTATACTCAGTAGCTGCTCTGATGATGTGGATCCCAATCTTTTGAGACGATTAAAATAGAATCCCAAGCATAAATTGGTTTGGAATTCTAAAGCCCACTGATTTTGGTAATTGAGACATCCCTAGATGTTTTTGTCCATAACTTGTGTAATTTATCTGGCGCAGTCTCCCTGGCCACCTACTGTGTGTGTGCTCACAGGACACTAACTTTGCAACTGAAAGTGTTCGCTGGTACTTCTCAGGGGTTCTGTCCTGAGAGACAGTCTTGCCGTCACCAAGTTTGGATTCAGAACATCTGGGTTTGAGCTCTGGCTTTGTGCCATCACTGACCCAGTGACCCCAGGCGAGTCTCCTGTCTTTTTTGTGTGGAGGTAAGCAGTCTGTGAAATGGGGCTGATATCATCAGTGTCATCTCTTCACAGGATCATTTGGGGCTTTAAGTTATTCCTATAGGAAGTACTTTAAAACCAAAAGGTACCACATGGATTATTCTGTTGTCAAAATGAGCGACTGTGGAGAACCCTTGTACCCCTGGAGAGGGAGCCACCCAACAGTGGCCTCTGTTGAGGTCTGCTTTTGCACCATGCCCTCCAGCACCGTGGGCTTAATGATATTCCACTTGTCTCTTCCTTGTAAGGTGACCGACTTGACCCCACAGCTGTGAACATCCTCCAGCAGATCATCGAGCTGGGTACCGAGGCCCATGATGCCACAGCCGTTGCCTCCGTGGTTGCCATGGCTCCAGGGACAGTGACTGTTGTGAAACAGGTAAGGGCCCTCCTGTCCCTCTTTGGTAGCAGCTCTTCACTCTGCCGCACACCTTCTTTTTCTCCTGCCCTGTAGGTTTTCAAGGCTGAGTTTCCCTACAGTAGGATTGAGTGAGAAGGAGATTGGCTTGGGCTCATGCATTTTCTTACTCTGCCTCCAATTATTATGGGAGCGTGGCTTCAGCAGGTCCACAGGCGGTGGTATGTTTTAGGGGAGAGGTATAATATGTTTTTAAAATTCTGGAAACCTTTCATTCACTTCCCTCCAAAGAATCCCAGTGTGAAAATGAGCAGGTGTGGACACACTTGGACACATCTGTCATGAAAAGCAGCCCTCAGTCCCAAAGACATGGGTGAGCAGAATGGGTGGGAACTGTGGGTGCCGCCAGAGAAGCCGGGAGGGCTTCGCAGTGGACTGGCCCCGTGAAATATGCAGCGTCGCCTGGTCGATGACTGAGCCTATGGGAAGAAAATGATCAGTGTTTGAATAAAGGTTACTTGACTGAATTGATAGTTAAACCGTTTGGCTCATTTCCTCCCCTTCTACCCTCAGAGACTTCACCAGCTGTTAAAATGCAGTGTGGTTGGTAATTAGATCATCCTTTTTCTCTGTCTGTACCTCTCTCTCTGCTAATCTCTTGCTTTGTTCTACAAAAACTTTAGGCTGCCTTACACCAATACTTAAAAAGAGGGAACAACGGTAAACATATCAGACTCAAGCAAAGTTCAAGTTCACAGAGAAAGTTGAAATGCAGACCATAGAGTTGTACAGTTACCCGTTCTTGGAGTCATTCATTCAGGAAGTACTTAGCAATCGCCCACACCCGCCAGGCAGTGTTTCTGGGCGTCCAGGAGGGGACCAGCGTCTGCTGTCACCACGGTCACTCTCTCGTGGGAAAAGGATAAAGCACAAATGAACGAGTGAGACACAAAGGATGTCCAGTGGTGAACAGGTGCAGTGAGGGACAGTAAAACAAGGAGAGGGGTGTGGGCCGGGGAGCACGCTTGGGGGATATTTTATAAAGTGGTGTTGGGGCAGATGTTTGAGCAGAGGCATGTCTTACGGGAGGTACGTAGGGTCGGCTGTGCATTTGGTACCAGATTTTACAATAGTAAACAGGGACATATGGAGCCGTGAACTTCATGAGAGGGGTAGGTGTTCTTGGCGCTAACGAGAAGGATATTTCTTAGTGTGGCTCTCCCATGGGGACCCGAGTGCTGTGTCCCCAGCAGCGTCCCTTGGATGAATCAGAAGGACTTCCCAAGCTGTCTCCACCACTGTCCCCACCCAGGTATGCCCAGGGCACAACACAATTCCTGCAATCCAGATTAAGTAATTTTCTGGGGAATTAGTACATTCTGGTTCAAGTCTGGATTTCCCGATCCGCCGGTGAGACTCAGCACATGTAGATGAATGTTGGGACTGTGTGTCCTAGAAGCGTTCCTCTGTTAGTGTGGTTCTCTCAAGAAGAGCCCGGAAAGCAGTGGGACCGGGTGTCTCAGTCTGCAGTGGCCTGCTGCCGACTGGCCGGGAGCAGACTCGGATGCGTCCATGCTAACCACGCTTTGGGCTTTCCTGTGTATTTACTAGACTGCAGTCTTTCTTGTCTTATTAAATCTCTTCCAAAACAGCTCCTCAAAAAAAAAAAAAAAAAAAAAAAACCAGCTCCTCCACACTGGGACATGGGAGTCCTGAGCCGGACCTGGCACATCAGGAAGGGTGTGACTGGGATGGCGTCAGGGGAGCTTTTGCACGTTTCATACCTGCCAAATTCTTCCAAGAATTATGGGAAGGTGCCAGCGATTGTGATTTGCCACTGCTGAGGGACATGATTTATTGAGTATCACAGGCAGTGCAGTGATACATGAGGTTGCCGGTTTGGGATACAGCTTCGATGTGCTTCGAGGCGTTAGGCTGACAGCACGACACGGGAGGAAGCAGATAAGCATCCAGTCTGACCACTGTAAACAGGTACAATGTGCTTGCTGTAGCAGAAAACAGTGGCGTCCTGTAGAAAATGTTGTGGTTTATTGAAAACATGGGGCTAGGAGGAGCGTCAGCATTTAACACAGTCTGGAGCCACCATGTTTAGCAATGTTTGCCAGAGCTTGTGTCCTAGTCCTCATCCTGTGTGCCTGGCCCAGCAACCTTGCGCACTGGGGCTGTTGGTACCTGATGGATGGGGGACGGGTGGATGGGCGGGTGGCTGGGCCGGGGCGGGGTGGGGGGGTGGGGGGTGCAGGTAGACAGCAAACACCTGCTCCTTTGGCAGAGGGGTTGCAATGTGTGAAAGAATGCCCTCTGAATTCACTTGTCCCATCATTTAAATATAAAGACAACTATTTTTATTGGAGAAATTAGTTTTGATTTTTTTTTTCTTTAATTAGAGTCTGGTTTAGGATTTTTCAGCAGAGGGATTACATCTGCTGAATGAGCATGCCTAAGCCACTTGAGTGTGAACTCTAGCGTACCTGCTGGCATCGAATGCCTGCCCTTCCTTCACCACATGGGGGGCATCTTGGTGCTGGGGGTTTCATCTTGCTCCAACCCAGAACAGCACATGTAGTAGCTGCTCAGTAGACGTTTATTATGTAGGATGGAGTGTGCTGTGGGTTTTAGGTTTTGATTCTCTCATTATATCCTGTAAGACCCGAACGGGAAAGAAAAATGTGAGGACATGTTGTCGTAAAGTATGTATTGCAGAAAGCAAGGTTTTCAGATTACTACTAGATAGCATATTTTGAGAACTTTTAAAGCTTTCCAGTTTGTACCTATCTTCCACAAGGCCAAAAACAAATTCTAGGTTGTGTATGAATCGGTTCTGGATGTTTAAGTTTCAAGATTTCTTTCCCGTGTGAAACAATAGCTAATATGCTCCGTTCATGATGTTACTTTTTCCTGATATATAAATGTTAATTGAAAAGGATCTTTTTTTTTTTCTGTATGAAAATTTATCAGTGGTAATTGAAAAGGATCAATTTTCCAATCTTTCTGGATGTTTCCAGGATGAAACTAATGGCAGGCTGGGTGGGTGGTAGGCTGGGGGTGTTTGGAAGCAAAGAGCTGAGAAAAAAATACAGTTTCTTAGGTTGCTTTCTTCTTATTTTTAAATGAGACGTGGAAGAGACTCAGCCCATAATTCAGGCCGTTTAAATTTTCAGTGGGACACAGAACCTGACCTTAATGATTTCCTGTCATGTCACTTTCTCAGGTGTCAGCATTAGAAACAAATTCATGGGGATCGAGCATTTTGGAGATTCAGAAAGACGAGTCCGTACAGGCCCTGCACCAGCTGGGCCCAGAGAAACACACAGGAGCTCTGAGTGCAACTAGTCGTGCATTTGTAAAGACCAGACAGTTTTCATGAAATAAATTGGTTTCTTTCTTTCTTTCTTTCTTTCTTTCTTTCTTTCTTTCTTTCTTTCTTTCTTTCTTTCTTTCTTTCCTTCCTTCCTTCCTTCCTTCCTTCCTTCCTTCCTTCCTTCTTTCTTTCTTTTGTTTGTTTGTTTGTTTGTTTATTCATGAGAGACACAGAGAGAGGTGGAAACATAGACTCCCTTCAAGGAGCCCGATGTGAGACTTGATCCCAGGATCATGACCTGAGCCAAATGCAGACACTCAACCACTGAGCCACCCAGGCGTCCCTCTTTTCTTTTTGTTAAATCTTGCTTTAAGGTTTTATGAGGAGGAAATTTATCTTTGATTAAGAAAATTGCCTTATGTGGATGAAGCCTAAGACCTACCAGCGCAGGAAAATCATGGGCATCTCTGAGTCAAAGTTAGTTATTTTAAAGGAAAAAGAGAGATACAGCCCCACCACCTTCCTGCCTCATGGCTTAAATTGCTCTTTGCTGTTCTTGTGGACGGAAATTTATTTTCGAGACCAACATTTTCTTTACTGGTCCGCAGCATCCGCTTAGCAGACTTCTCCCACCCCTCACTGTGTGCCCCCTCCTGGGTGCCATAGCTCCTCTTTGGCAACTGCAACAAATTTCCGCAGACTTAGTGGCTCAAAACCACAGAGATTTATTGTCTAATGATTCTGGAGATCAGAAGTCTAGGATGGATTTCACTGGGCTAAAATCAAGGCATCGACAGCTGCATTCTTTCTGAGGATTTCTTTCTCGCCCTTTCCAGCTCCTAGAGACCCCCGGCATCCCCTGGCTCAGATTCCCTAACCCTCCGTCTTCAGGGCCAGCAAGGGAGGGTGAGCGCTTCTCACATCTCCGCGTTCTGGCCTCTGCTTCCTCACCTTTTCTCAGGCCGACCCTCCTGTCTCCCTCTCACAAGGACCCTCGTGATTACGTGATGCCCACCTGGATAATCCAGGATAATCTTCCCATCTCGGGATGTGTGATCACATCCACAAAGTCCCCTTTGTCGTGCAAGGTAACATTCTCAAATTCTGGGGATTAGGACATGGACATCTTTGGGGTAGGGGCATTATTCTGCTTGTCACTCTGGGTTCTGGCGTTAATACAGGTCTTGCTCCCAAAAGGCAGGTGGCCTGGCGAGGGAAATTACTTACTCTTTTATTCAGCAAACACCCGCTGAGCTGCTTCTATCAGCAAGGTGCTGCTCTTGGCTCTCAGGGTATTTCAGTGAACAGGAAAGGTAGATGGTACACTTGAGGAGCTGACCGCCTTCTAATTGAGGGAGAGAGCTAATCCACGTACATATGATAAATAACAGTGTGTTAGAGGTGAAAGGGGGAAGAAAGAACCAGCAGAACCAGTCAAGACCTTCGGCAGGCGGTAATGTATGCCTTGGGGAGGTGGGCCAGTGCCCCGAGGGTGCTAGGGGAGCACCAGGGGCTCCAAGCCCATCTTGACCCTGGGTCTGGGGTGGGGGCGTGTGTTGGGCAGGGAGGGCTTCATCAGTGGTGCCTGAATGGCATCCTGGAGGGTAGCTGGGAGTTGGATGGCGCAGGGCTCCAGGCAGAGGTGGGAGCAGGAGCTGGTGCATGGGGTTGGGTGACTGAACAGGCGGAGGTGGCCGTTGAGACCCCACTTCAGTTAAACCTTGGGCCCTGTTGTAACCACCAAGCGGTGACAGGGGAGTCGCAGCCCAGAAGGCTCCTTAGCCTCGGCTCAGAGGCCAGCCCTCAGTTTCCTGTCACTTCTCAGAGCCAGATGTCCTTTCACTATGGGCTTCTTGACCGGTGTTACCCTCTTGAAGGCATGTTGGCATTTTTAAGATACCACAGTTTTCAAGTCCTTCCATTTAGTCACAGAACCCAAATAGAGAATCTGCACTGAGCATGCCTGCCATCCGTGTCCTCCCTGAGACTGTCACTGACACTGGGCACAGCCTCCAGAGCCGGGTCCCCCAGGCCAGCGTGGGCACCATGCCCCTTTCTCCTGTGCTTGTCTGTGAATAGTAAGGAGACTTTATAATCACTCAGCATCTTCCTTTTATGAAGGTCAGGGTGATTGAACAGGGCGTTTTTATGATGTGGGTCCTTTTGAGTTAAAGTGTGTTTATTATTGTTGAGGATGACCCCTAAACATCAGTGTGAGGAGCTGGGTGCACTGTGGGGTATCAGCCTCCGGGGGTGAGGGAGGCTCCATCTGGGAGAAGATCGCTGAGCTGCAGGTGGCGTTGATGTGTGTTATTCATTCATCTGTTTGCTTTTGAAAACCAGTAGCCTTTCAGTTCATGTGCCGTGCATGAACGACTGGGGCCTTTCCCTGTGTACAGGGACCCACCTGTCCTAGGGTTAGTCCAGGTGAGACTGTCCAGTGGCATATGCGTTGCCCAGCTCACCTCTCTGTGACTCAGTTACTATTTCTACTCTGTCGAGACCTGATGAGAAAGCGTGTTGTTGTAGCATTGTCTAGAGAAACAGAACCAGTGCTGTGTCTGTGGGTGTGCGTGTGCCCGTGGATACGTGCATACAGAGATTTATTGTAAGGAATTGACTCACCAATTATGGAGGCTGACAAATCCTGAGATCTACAGTCTGTAAGTTGGAGACCGAAGAGCTGAAAGTATAGTTCATCTGAGTCTGAAGGCCAGACAACCAGAAGTGATGTTCCGGTCTGAAAGCCAGGAGGCTCAAAACGCAGGAAGAGCTGACATTTTAACTGGGGTCCAAAGGCCAGGGAAGAAAACCCACCCAATGTCCCATCTCCAAGGTAAGCAGGCAGGAGGAATTCCCGTATTCAGGGATGTTCTAGTCAGGCTTTGACTGATTGGGTGAGGCCCACCCACATTAAGAAAGGCAGTCTGCTTTAACTTAAATATTAATTTCATCCAGAAACACCCTCACGGAAACCACCCACAATAATGTTTGACCAAATATCTGGGCACCCCGTGGCCCAGTCACACTGACACATGAAATTAGCCATCGCACATGTTGCACTTAAGGGTGTGAAGTCCTCTTTGTCAGTGGAAGGCCGTTGTACTCCAGGTAATTATTCACTGAAATAAATAAGTTGTTATAGAGATGACTTTGATTTATAGATTTGGGGGAGATTTGGCAGCTTCTGGAAAGTATACATCTTTGGTAGGTGTGTATTTCTCTCACAGTTGGTATTTCAGTTTAGGATTTTATTTTTTTTTTTAATTATTTTTTTTTTTTAGCCCTACTAGGAAGTATTTTAATCATTTTTCTTAGGAAAAAAAAAATCCAGACACTTAACAGTTCACAACATTTCATCAACAAAGTACTGGTTGGAGAGGTTTTCAAGAACTGGGTTTTCTGAAGTCTTAGGAGAAAGGCTGGTATTGTTTCACTATACATGGATGGCATATGTCATAAATGGAAGACTTCTGGCTACTGAGCCAATCAGAACCCAGTGGAATGACACTTCCTGTCTCCTCTATCCCTCAGAAATGCCCCCTTATTAAAGCCAGGAGCAGTTAACTTAGGCTGCAGTCTTCCCCTTGGACAAGAAAGGGGGTGAAGAGAAAGGAAGGTCACTCTTGAGTCTCCATGCTTTCCTCTTCCTCTCCTTGAGGTGGTTCTTCCGTATTCTCCTCCTCTTCTTCTCCTTCCTTCTTCTCTGGTGGCTTCTCATAAGCTTTTTCTGAAGGTGTCACTATCACTCCATCCCAGGTAGATATTTCAGAAGCAAGATAGCTGGCATCACCCTCCTGGCCAAGAATCTTACGAAAACCACCATGTGAGAGGATACGGACCAGAGTCTGAGCTGTATAGCACACCATGTCCTGTTGTTCCAGAGTCATGACTGTGTGTACTCTAAAGTTGCCACTTTCACAGGGGTCAGTGATTCCCACTGACCCTGGCAAGAACAGTCCTGCAGCCAGAATCCGTAAGCAACGCCTGTATGCCACATTTAGGGCCAAAGGCTGTCTGGTGGGATTGTTCATCACAGCATAGTGCCCGAGTAGGTCAAGGATCCAGGGTGTGAGTGGCTCAAAGCCAGGAAAACGAATCCTCAGGTCCTTCAGCAGTCTAATGAGAACTTTAACTGTGGACTGAGAAGCATTTTCCTCAAACCAGCAGGCATGTCTGATGGCTGCTAAGGCACTCTGCAACACCTTGATATCCAAATGGAGTTCTGGGTCCAGTTTTCGGAGATTGGGTGGCACTGTTGTAATGAGAATCTTCACTGTAGCATCAGAAGAACTGATCTCAAAGCCAGTTTCATTGGTCAGCATGGTTAAAACTTCAGAAGGATCCTGTGCTCTCAGGCTTTCCACAACTTTGTTCCCTAGGGCAGCAACAGCTTCCAATGTTGGCAGAATCTTTAGGATTACCACCAGGTCAGCCACATTGTGTCCTGTAGTCATTGTTCCTTTTTTATAGGATCCCACCTGTCGCACTTCTTCAATTTGCACTTCGAATGTCCCTGGAGCCACAATCAAATTGTCAATCACATTGTTGATTTTTGTCACCAGAGAAAGGATAGATGCCTGTTCAGCAGAATTAGGAGCAAGGTCCTGATTCCTCTTCAGCAAGGCCTCACTGAACGAAGTTTTGTCAGGCGCTGGCTTGACCCGGGGGAAAGCCATCTCACACAGATAGAAATCAAATGGAATATGTGGCACAAACGGCCGGAACCCGCCTCCTGGGCCTCCTCGGGACCCGAAGCGCCCGCCGCGCCCTCATCCTCGGTCACCCCTCATGGCGCCCTAAGCCCCGAACAATGGAAGCCACCCTCCAGTTTAGGATTTTAGAATGAGCCCCATCCTGCAGGTTCTTGAGGGGGTCACAGTTGACTAGAGGTTGGCAGGACCACACTGACCCCAAGGGTTCTCTACTGAGCACCAGCATTCCACTTTAGTCCCCAGGTCAAGAGCGACTAGATCATTCTTATGGTACCTCCTCCCATTGAGTGACTGTTTCACTAGTGACTATGATTAGCAGTTCTCTGTTGGCAGGACCGTATCCCTGTACATACCAAGCAAGCATCATCCTTACAGCCCAGGAGTCCTCTGGGTCCGGGGCTGGTGCACCCACTCCTTATTCCTGGTCCGCTGAACCCTAGAGTTGCCTCTCTTCTGTTCATTATTCTCCCTCAATGTGCTGGATGCTTCCAAGCTGTCAGCCACTGCCCCAGTGGCGGGGAAACATCTGAAAGGAGCAGTGAAGACTGGCTCAGACCTGCAGGCACCCTGCCCACTTCCCCCATGCAGACCATTGGCCTGGCATGGTGCAGAATTACGCTGCCATAATCTTGTTCAAAACCCCAAAGGCTCATGCCATAACTGCTGATTTAAGAAACAAACAAAAGTGGAAATTCCAGATTTGTCCAAAGTGCTCCAGCTTCTCCAAGCTGCTTCCCCATGCCCTTTGACATCTCTGGGCAGGTCCCCCGTGGTGGTTGGCGCTGGTGGGTGAAGCTGATGTGTCAATCGGGAGGAGAGGAGCATGCAGAGCCTCCACGGGCTCCGTGCACAGCGCTTAGCCTGAGAGGCAATTTTGGTAGCATTCTTGCTGTCAGACATGTGTTGGTTGCCAGCCAGCCCTAGAATTGCTCCTTGTTATTCGCAGTTCATTATCTTTGCAAGGAAACGCAGTCCACAGCTATGGCCAACCACGTACACCACTTGCCTGTTTGCAAGGAAGCACAGGTCCAGCCGGCCCAGTGTTTATTGGAGGCCCTGAGCCATCTGGTCTCCTGATGCCCTTTCATGGCGTCCATGTGCACAAGGGCATCTGGTGGGAGAAGCTAGGTCTGCAGAAGGCGCTTCTCCAGTGCGGCCTCTGGTAGGCAGAAGCCTCGCACCCTGTGATCCTGCTGGAAGGGGAGCCCAGAATTGGCCTCCTCTTCTGGGGGTGGAGGCTGAGCGTTTCATAATGTTTGTGGCAAAATAAGAGAGAGGGATCCGGAAAGTGTCTCCTGTGAGGCCTGCAAGATCTCTTTTCAGTGTTCTTTCAAAAACAGTCACTGCATTCTCTTAATTTGATTGTCGAACTGCACAGCAAGAGAGCTGACCGCAGAATCGCGGAGACTCTTGCAGTCCTTTAAAGGTCACAGAAGATAGGGGCCATCTGCGTGTCGTAAAGGGGACTGAGTTGAGATCTCTCCCCTCGTCCTCCCCTCAGGAGGGACCAGGAGAAGCCCTTCCTGTTTTGTTACCCGCCTAAGTTCTCGTAACCTTGGGAGGCACCTTTTCACTCTAACGGTGAGCAGACCCCTCCCTGAGTTCAGTGCCGTCCTCGTGGGAGTAACAGGAGCCTCTCACAGCTCCTCTTTGTTCTCTCCTCTCCCCTTCAGAGCCCTCTCTCCGGGTTCCTTTGCCCGAGGGCCTGAGACAATACAATAGCGGAGTTTCCTTCTTTTCTGCCGCAGTGAAAGCCTGGCGTCTTCACTCGTGTTGTTGGTTCTACTTTCCCGTCGTGGTGGTTCTGCCATTGTCGTGGTTCAGGTATCTTCCCAGAGGACTAGGAATAGGTATATATGACATTAGAAGAACCGATGGTACGTGTAGCTGCTTGTGCGTCGTGTTACTCCTCGCCGTGTGACGGGAGCGTCACATCTCTTCTCTGCTTACTGGTTCTGTAGCGTAATCACAATCAGGATGGACTCAAAGGCCCCTGGCAGGCCCGTGCAAGGGCATCCTGGGTCTTCCATAGGCGATCACACTTCTTGCGGGGTTGCAGGGGCCGAGAGCATACGTGTGCACTGTGCTTCCCAGCCCTTAGTCCAACACCAGACTCCGTTAGGACGCTGGTCCGTGCCTCCAATCCGCATAGACATCCTTGATCTTTTATTCTCCTTTTGAGCTTTATGGAAATACGAAGTGACACAGACTACTTTCTTTTTTAGTTTTTCCCCTTATCATCCCCCTACCATGAGAACCATTCATCAACAGCATGCCTTGGTTAGTGCAGCTTGCTTCTTGCCTAAAGAACTTGGAGGTACAATTTATTTCATCCTGGGGCCCTGCCAATTCTAATTACATCAAGCTTCTAATTATACACACAGGTAGCCTCTCCCAGTACTTTTGTAGTTCACGTTCCTCATAGAACATTGTTCTGCCGCCGCTGAATGGCGACCTTCACTAGGTAAACCCAGGGACAAACAATTCCTTCAGGGGCTTGGCAGTGGGTTACTCTCCTTTGTCACTTAATGCCAGCTCCTGTCCTTTGTAAGCCTTCCTTACTGCTCCCGTAGCTATTTGAATCTTTTCTCTTTCCTTGTTTTAAATAAAACTTCTTTCAGACACGTCGGTCTTTGCCCTGATTTCCGGTGGATGATAGGAAAAATTGCATCCTTGTTCCCATCTCTCTTATTACTTGCTGAGCTCCTTTATCCTCTGGTAGTGATAGAAAATTCTACTTCTTTGTGAAATTTTAAAGTAAAAATAAGTACCTTGATCCTCCTGTGGCCATGTGGGAAATTGTCTGAAAAAATAGTGAATAGAAGTTTCCCGATTTCGTTCTGGTCCTCTTTTTCTTATAGAGCATCTTTAGCTAGCCTAGAGAGGTCACTCTGTTGAACTTCTCTTCTCTTTTCTCTTCCTTTCCCTAAACCCTGGTGTTCCTGCTGTTGGGCCCTGGGAAGCTGGAACCTGGTTGGTGCTATTTGCAGGATCCTACTTTGAGTTTTAATACTGTTGAGTCGATCCCTGTTAGCTGGGTGCCCATTTCCTGGTCCACAGCCTGGGCCGGGCCAGGTGGGTGTTATGGGACCTCTCCCATCTCTGCTGCTTGCCCTGGCCAGCTGAGATCACTCACTCCATCGCAGGTTTGCGGCAAAGCCTGGGCTGCAGAAACCCCGAAACGAGGGAGCCAGAGCTGGAGGCCCCATCTGAAGGAGCTTGTCCCTGGGGCGGTGCTGCCACCAGCCGGTTCCACTTTTCATTCCCATTGGAGCAGTGGCTTCCATCCTGCTGGGAGGAGTTCCCCTGAACAAGCACTTGGGACCTCACAGCCCTCTCCCCCCATCTCTGTCCTCTTCCCCATCCTACAAGTGCATATTCTACACTCCCGTGCCCGGCCTGAAACCAGGGGGTCCGTGTTACCCCCACATATGGTTGTCAGCAGGTCCTTGCCTTGCTGCAGGATCTCCACCCACAACACAGCTCACATGTCCCCGTGTCCCATGGCTGCCACCTCCGTGGAAGCAGCTGCTGCTCCAGACGTGATCCCTGGACCAGTGGCATCGGCTTCAGGGAGCTTGTTAGAAACACAGAGGGTCCGGCTCCCCCCAGACCTCCCAAATCAGACCAGACCGCACGTTACCACTACCCTGGTCCCCCTTGATTCGTGTGCGTGGTAGTCTGAGAAGCTCTGCTCTGAACCGTCAGCCTCCCCACCCTGGTTTACAGATCTTCCCTTCACACCTGCTGCTCTAAGATCCAGTAGCACACAGAGCGAGCTCTCCGAAATGTAAGCCAGATTCCAGCATCCCTCACTGAAAACCCTCCAGTAACTTGGGAAGTCTCCAGTAGACTGGGAATAGGACTTCACTGCAGCCTCCCTATCGCGGTCTGGCCCTCCTGCCTCCCTTCACCGCCTTGCTTATTGTGCAGCTGCCTGCTGGGCTCCGCTGCTGATCCTCTGTTCCCACCTTGGTGCCCTCTGCCCAGAGCACTCATCACTAGCCTCTGCTCTGCACCAGGCTCACTTCCCGTTGTTCTGGGCCAGCTGCAGGGCCACGCTCTCAGCCCTCTCTGACTTCTCAGGTCCACATCAGACATTCCCTGGGACCTGTGGATAGGATGAGCCATATCCCCTGACTGTGTCTTTAGATGGCGCAGTTGACCTTGAGGTAGGAAGCATAGCTAGGTAGGCCTCATCTAGTCCCTTGAGCCCTTGAAAGTGGAGAGCTTCCTCACCTGGTGGCAGACCTCAGTGAGATTAGAAGGATTTGTGTCTTTGTGTTTTAGGCCACTCCCGTTGTGGTCCTTTGTTGGGCAGCATTAGGAAGTGAGCGCCATCCCCGAATGCAGATGAGAAGTGAAGGGGAGTTCGCATCAGGCAGGCCAGCAGCACCACACACCGCAGGACCCCGGTCGGAGTGAAGGCCTGGAGGTGTCGGTGGCCTTCCTGCTTCCCCCGGAGCGGCCTCAGCCTCACCCCCACTCCTGCCATCTGTAGCTGGAGGGAAGTGGGTGGCTGTGTGGCCATCCTGCTCTGCCCACAGTGATCGTGGGAAGTGGGAGATCTGAGAGAAGCAGCTTCCATGGAAAAGCAGATGCTCGATGCGGGAGCCCAGCCTTGTGGGCTTGTCAGGGACAGTCACCGGAACCTGTGGTCAGACTGTGGACCTTCTTCCAGCTAGGGAAGTAGAAGAGGAGTTAGTACCCAGGGGCTGAGCCTGGGCAGGGGGCCGGAGCGCTCCTGTCCCTCCAGCAGCAGAGAAGCTGGGAGGTAGGTGTGTGGAGGATGCCCCACGCCTACCGTTCTTGGGGCCTTTGTCACAGACCATGTCCTAGTCTGTGTGTACTCATGCCTTTGCCTTCTGCATCTAATGGTCTCGGGGAGAGTGGGGTTTGCTCTCTTTCCACTGTGGCATCTCCAGCCCTTAGCCAGGGGCCCCGCATGTTTGGAGACTTCCTGAGTGCTTAGAATCCTGAATGGAGGATCTGATGTTGGACGTCTGAGCAGGGTGGACTCAGGATGCCTTTGACGTGACTTACAGTGAGCAGCCGGGGGGACTGCAGGCCCCTGAGACGTGGCCTCTCCGGATGCAAGCTCACAGGTTGTGTCCTGAGAAGCCCACTTCAGCAGGGTCGCCCCCGGCCGTGTCATGGGGCTGATGTACCGATTACATGTGATTATGCACGTGCAGCACTTGGCAGTGTGCCTGGCACATGATGAAGTCTTCAGTATATTGCAGCTCCTGTCCTAGGAGTCACGTAGCTCCTTGTCCCTTTTGTGTGTGTGTGGAATTCAGCTGTAGCTGTTTCTGCTTCTGGAAGTTTCTTCCCAGCAAACAGGTACTAGCTCAGCTGTCTAGGCCCTGTGCTGGGTGTTAGGAGTCCCAAGTTGTTGGAGGAGAGCTTGTTCCTCGGTCCAGACAGTTGCATCATGTAGATTAATGTGGTTGGGGCTGGGAACACCCTGACCCCCTTCCCACCCCCTGCCGCTGAGGCATTCTGAGTGATTCCAGTAGCGAGGGCCCTGGTGAGGGCTGAGGATACCGTGTGGACACTTGCTTAAAGTAAAGGGGAGCTGGGGGAGGGGCTCTGACAGAAGGGGCACAGACGTGAGAGCCACAGTTTGCAGATTTTCATACTCAAGAGACGAGTACAAACAGCAGGGAGGGGCGTGTGACTCTCAAAGCTGCCCCGGTGCCCAGAGTATGACGGATGCAGTTCCTGTTTCTGTTCCTGGATCCCTTCTGCTACTGATGAACGCACCTGGGGGAGTTTGATGCGTGCCTGGAATGGTTTCAGAACGCTGTGCGGAAACGCAGCACACCTGGGAGTTAGTCTTCCTTGGTGAGGGCGGCGGCTGCCCTCGGCTTTCCGTGTCCGCCCGGTTCTGTGGAGGCCGCAGGGCGTTGGCTGAGGCCAGGGAAACTGCTAGAGGCCACGGATCGGGGGGTTCGGAGGGTCTGCGTGCGCTGAGGAGAGAAGCCAGGTGCCTCCGAGCACGGAGCAGGGGCCTCAGGGTGGCAGAGCACGGCCGGGCTCGGTCCCGTCACCACGTCCCTGTCCGGCCTGTCAGGTCAGCACTGAGGAAGTCCAGGGCCTGCAAGGATGGTTGCTTGGGTGGTGGTGAGAAAACCCAGGGAGGGGGGAGGGCTCCTCCCCTGAGCGACACGCCGAGGGGTGTGTCCTCGGAGCCCAGCAGAGGGACTTGGGTGAGGGGAGACCCTGAGAGGTGCCATCCGGGGCAGGCTCCCAGGCAGGGGCGAGGCTCATAAGGAGGAGCGTGGCCCCCTGGCCGATACACGTGTGCTTAAAGGTCAGGAAAGTAAAGCCTCATACGCAGGAAACTTGTCTAAATATCAGGTCTTCCCAGGCAGTCCGAAGCTGCTGCCTCACCCTCCCCGTCACGGTGCGTGCGCCCGGGTCCTGTTTGCGTCCAGCTTCAGGGCGGCTCCTGAATAATTCAAGTGCGGTGCGTACTGAGCGGGCTAGAGGCCGGGTGCTGCGCGGGCGCGGGCTGGGAGGGGACGCTGGGAGGGGACTCGGCGGGGCCTCACATCCCCGCCCCGGGGGGACGGCACCTGCTGGCCGTGGGAGCGCCACCCGTGACCGCCTGCCCTGTGCCAGCCCCAGCCCCATTGTCACCCTGTACTTCTCCCCTGCGCTTTGAGAGAGCACGTCGTCCGCCCCATTTTACCAGTTTCCAAGAGAAGGATCCCTTCTGCTTCAGTTGACTGCGGAGACCACACTTAAGCTGTACTTGGACCTTTGAGGAATTCCAGAAAGATCAGATGTCTTAGCCGTTTTTGCTGCCCCGGCATCTCTCTCACCCCATCTGCAGGGGAGTGGATTTGGCCAACACACTAAACTTAGGCTCATCCTGCAATAGGTGTGGGGTCAGTGGGGGCGTCTCTCTGTCGTTTCCAGGTGCCTGTGTCACTGTGAAGGGAGTTGGCCCCTTCACTTCCCTGCAGGCGGGCCCTCGGGCCTCAGAACCGGCTGCCCTGGGTGAACCCTCCAGCCCCGCAGTGCCTCCGGAGCCAGCCCCCCCTCCCCCCGGGGGGATGGCAGAGACTGCCTGCAGCGAGCAGTCTTTACAGCCTGGGCTTTGGACTGTTTATAGGATCAGTATTTTCTGGAAAGAAAGAGTATCTACTGTCTACTTACAACCCAGAGAAAAATAGGGCGGAGGGGAGGCATTGTGCTGTCTCCCCAGGAAGGATGAATCACGGCCTTCCTCCCTTGCTGTGCATTTTGTACTTTTTGAAAGGCTTTAAATCTTCAGTGATGCATGGAACGGTTTCTCCTGCCTGTGAATATCTTTTGATGTGGCCACAAGTTTCTTGCACATAATACCCTTCCTTTGGTCCTGTAGCTCCATGCATATTTCTAGAGTTGGAAATTTATGACACTTTTCTATAAGCCACATCCATTTATACCATTTCTTCCCTCTATAAATTTGGGACCGTATTTACCATCATCCCTTTGTTTCTGACATGCACAACACCACACCTACCCTAGGGCACGAGCTCGCGTGCTTACCCTGACGTGGGTCTTCCAGCCCCCCCTTTTGGGAATGCTAGAGGAAGCTCTTGCTCGGTTGGTTATAATTTAAGCGGTGAGTGAAACCCCAATTACTGAGAAAAATGAGGCTTCTTCCTCAGAGCTTAAACATACACAGAGGAACGTTCCACCTGCAAGAATGGGCTGCGGTCTTGCGTTTCATTCTCTTTGTTTGGTTGTATTTGGGTTTTTCCCTGCAGCCCTCTCTTCTTACCACGCCAGAGTCTGAAAGTTCTTCCAGTGGAAGGGACCTGGGAAGGCGTTGCAGTCTGGGACTCACACGGTGTTCGGGGCCAGGGCCGACTCTGTCAGGAAACCGCCCTGCCCTGTGTGTCCAGGACCAGTGCCCCATCCCCTGCCTCCACTGGGCCACAAGCCTGCGGGCACAGCAGGACCCAAGCAAGGCAAGGCCACCGGCCCTGGCTCGGTACTGAAACGTCCCCTTGAGCCATGATACAGCCTGGTGCACAGTGGCTGCCTTTGGCGACCTTGCACAGTTGGAGAGACAGGCTTCTACGGGGCCTCACCCGTGTCCCCGGCTGTGGCTCCTCCCTGTGACTGGCACTGTCTGACTGAGGCACCTTTGCAGTCAGCTCTGCTGTATTTGGTGGGTTTTGAGCAAGGGTGGCATGTTTCTTTCTTTTTTTAAAAAAAAAGATTATTTATTCATGAGAGACACAGAGAGAGAGGCAGAGACAGGCAGAGAGAGAAGCAGGCTGGATCCCGGGACTCTGGGATCACGCCCTGAGCCAAAGGCAGATGCTCAACCGCTGAGCCACCCAGGCGTCCCAAAGGCAGCACATTTCTGACACTTGTACTCTGCACTCATGTTTTCAGTGATTCATCCAAGAAACAGGGATTCACTGTTTCCTGTCTGCCAGGTGTGGCCAGGCTCCCTATAACGGGGTCAGCTCTGGACGCACTCGCTCAGGGTGCCTGGGGACTCCCTGGATGACGGGCACCTGATTCTCAAGGGAAAGGCAGTGGGTGGGTCTTCAGGCAAGTGTAGTTCAGGAGTGAGAGAGAAACCCTGTGTGCTCGAGAACAAAGATGAGCATGGGGTCAGGGAAGGAAGGTCCTTGTCTCTCCCACTGGGGAGCTTGGCTTCATCCTGAGGGTTGCAAGCAGCCCCCGAATAGTGCACACAGGTAGTTAGATCGTAGGCCTTGGAGGCTCCTACCTGGCTTCACATTCCAGGATCACCTATTACCAGCTGTGGGGTCTCAGTAACTCGGGGAGCCACTTCTCAGAAAGAGAGGGCTGCCTTCCTTCCTGCCATGTGCTGCGTGAGCATTCAATGAGGTGAGGACTCTGTGGACACTCGGGAAACTGTGAAGGGCCCACCTGTTAAGGCCACTGTGAGAAGTGACAGATCCACAAGGAAGGAAGCCCTGTCATTGGATGCAGACTGCTCTAACAGGAAGTATCAGGAAGGACAGAAAGAAGTAGCGTGACACATCTTGGGGACCTATATATGGCTGTTCCACACCCATTTCCGTACTTGTGGACACAAATGTATGCACACCCACATGCAAATATTCACACTCATGTACATGTGCAGATACACACCCCTGCCCGCAGACACATGCACACAGGTACATGTGCAGATGTACACACGCCCACACACATATTCACACTCATCTACGTGTACAGCTGCATACCCCTGCCTGTAGACACATGCACACACATGCATATGCCCACACTCACATACATATACACACACACTTCTGCCTGTATACACATGGACAAGTATATACAGACACCTGTATGTCCACACTCACATATGTACACACACACCCCTGCCCACAGACAGGTGCACACACACATGCACAAGTGTGTATATGTACACACCCCTCACCCTGACACACGCACAAACATATGCCTACGCTCACATACGTGTATAGATACACCCGCACATTGCACATACCTACACTACACACCTCTAGTTTGCGTCCTTTTGGGGGTTCAGCTGTTGTTTTAGATTCCTCCCGTCTCCCATGCTGGCCTTACTCAGCCCAGCCCGTCACGGGCACTTATTGCATTTTGTGAGCCGATGCTGTGGTCGGTGGCTCTACCCTCCCACTGGCATCTGAGGCCCGTCTGCCTCCCCTGCACCACCAAGGGCCGGCAATGAGGCCAGCTCTCGGCAAGTCCTGAGAGCCTCGACGGCACCAGCAAGAGGGGAGTGGGTAGGGCCTCTCTGTTCATCCGCTGGCCTGCAGCCCCAGGCGCCCTCCCTTTTAAGGGCATTAGTAACATCTGAGAGAGGGCTGCTCCCCCAGACTCGGTTTAATAAACCAGAACTTGGTTCAGTGTATTTAAAGGTGGCTGGGAGGTGTGAAGGATGCCTGGCGCAAAGCTGTCTTTCCCGTAGTGGCTAGAAGTGGCAGAGGGGTTTGTTACCCCTGAAAACGCGAAGGAGGATGCTGGCCCTGGAGACCCTCAGACCAGAGTCTCCCACGTGAAGGCGCTCAACGTCTTCCCCGCACCCGAGGGGCAGCAGGCTCGTGGGACGGCGCTGGCCCATGGGCAGCATCCTAATGCAGGTGCTTTGCTGCGATTTTCATTCCAAAGGGTTCTCAGGCGAACACACATAAAGCAGGGCCATCCCAATAGGTGTCTTTCTGGTTTCTTTTCATTTTAGGGCCAAGAGAAGCATCTATCTTTTGTTTCTCATTTATTTATGAGCTTGGAGCCAAGTTTAAATAAATGCGCTAAGTTTGACAGAACCCAAGGGTTGCCTGGGAATTCTGGTGCCGCCAGCGCTGAAATTACAGGGGTCTGTTGCGGTGATGGAGCTTCTGAGGAGCTTCTGTGGCCCGGAGCCCCTCCGGCACGAGCCTGTGGCCGGCTCAGGCACCGGGAGGTTATCTGCGTGGTTTTGAAAGCTCGTTTACTGTAATCCACCTGCCGTGTGTGAACGTGGCGTGTCAAATACCCAGCTAGCAACAGCCTCTCCTCTCTGCTCACCGCCACCTCTGTGGGATTCAGCCAAGAACACAGCTCTTTCTTCCAGTAATTGGTCTTTGTTGGTCATGTTGTGATGCCCTTGAATGTCTCTGGGCTGTTTGATGGCCTGGGGCGGTTAGTTGGTGCAGAGTCCAGCACATGAGAACCCGTGCTGGGGACTGAGTCCGGGTGTGGGAGGTGGTACGTGGAGGTGACGTGCTGTCTCAGGGCTGGCTTCCCCATGGGACACCGCTCCCCTGGGTGTCCTCTTGTTTGGCAGGACAGCCCTCTCGGTCTGCTTCTCGTGCCCAGGGTCAGGATCGCTGAGGACAAGGTGTCGGGGCAGGAGGCTTCCCATCCTGTCACTGCCCTCGAGGACGTTCTTGGGAGCATCTGTGTCTGAGGCTTGCAGACACTTGCACAGAGGAGCCCACCAGTGTGTTCTTTTTAAAGAGGGAGTAGGGCTGTGGAAACAGATGGTGCCAGGGTTGGATGCAGGAGGCCAGTCTGAGAATCGGGAAGGGAGGGCTGGTCCTACCTGGAGGAGTCCTGTGCTGTGGGTGAGGATCCGTGATCACCTGTCTGCCCATCAAAGGCACAAGAGCCTGGAGGGCCAGCCGTGTGGCCTGGACTGAAGTATCCTCTGGCCTGGCGTCTAGGAGCGTGGGAGTGGGGAGTGCTTGGGGGCCAAGCCCCAAGCAGGTCTCTCCCTCTCCTGGAGCCCCATAGACCCTGGAGCTGGGGACTGTGTCCTCACAGGGTGTCGTGAAGACCGGATACCACAGCACAAGTAAAATGCTTGACGCGGCGCCCGACCTACCACATGGGCCTCTCCCCCTCCTCTCCTCCTCATCACAGGCTGCTTGGACAACTCTTAGCAGTGAGAAGCAGTCTGATCTCAGAGCCGTGGCTGCCTTCAGCTGTGTCCGCAGCGTTGTTCTGTGCTTGCGGGAGAGTCCCTGTCATGTTCACCCATGGGCCCGGCACCAGGCCAGGCATCTCAACTGTTCTTCCAGGAGCCGAGTCCACTTTGTGGCCTGGTGTGAGGCTGCCCAGTGCAGGGTGCAGGGTTTTCAGACCAAAAGTCAGAAGACCAGGCTCTGGTTCTGATAGTGTGGTCCTGGGCCATTTATTTCCTCTCTGAGCCCAGCTTTTCTCCTGTAAAATAAGGGGATGGACCTGCAGGACTTTGGGAGCCCAAAGGGGAGCCTCTGTGGACAGCTTGCCTCTTGCCAGCCCCGCTGTGGTCTGGGTGGGCACCTGTCAGACCGAAACAAGGGCCAGCAGTGGCCTGGCCTGGGGGCGGTGGGGACTCTAGGCTGTCCTCTGTCATGGCTTCCAGGTTCTACCCACAGATAGTTGGAGAGGTACCACCAGCCCCCGCTGTGTGCCCACCAGGCCCGTGGCACTGGGCTGGAACGGGGGAGCCTGTCCTTGGTCTGCAGAAGCTGTGGGTGTATTGGGCAGATCGTGTCAGACGGACCAGGATACAGAGCCGTGTGGGGGGTGCCCTGCATGGGTCCTGTGGGCACAGGGAACCCTTTGCCTTAAGGAGGGCTCCCCCAGCTACGGATGCTTCTGGGGAGTTTCTTGAATGTTGGGAAGGAGAAAGGTTAACCTGCTTGGAATGGTTTCCACAAAAAGTGGAGAGGGGACCTGGAGAGGACGCAGGCAGGGGCGTAGGGTGACAGCAGGATCTGGCCTGCCCGGTCCCTGTTAGCGTGTGCCTGTGAGCGGACGGCGAGGGCTGGAGGCCACAGGGGAGCCTGGGTCTCGGCGGACGCTCCTCAGCCGGCACAGAGCCGAGCAGGGTGCCTGGGTCTGCCCGCCATCTGGTTTAGATTCCAGAAGAACACTTGAGGTGGGCAGAGCTGCGGAACTCAGAGCCTGATTTAGTGAATAATTTGCGCAGTCCCCTGGGTTACAGTTTCCTATTAAGCTATCTGTGCTGCTAATAATTTGGCTGGAAGATCTGTTAGATACAGCATTTGGGGAAAGCGAAGTATCCATCTCAGGGGGTAATGACATTGTGAAGCCATATTATTTCTACTGTGGGGAACAATTGTACGCCTGAGCTAATAGTTTAAGCTACCAGAGAGCTCACCTTGAGTGGAGGGAAGTGGTTGAGAGCTCTGCAGGCAGCTGTCAAGGACTTGGGGTGTGTAAAGTAATACTTCAACCCGATTAATGTGTGACGTGTAATCCCATTCATTAGCCGCTGTCACACTACACCAGCTGAGGGAGGTCCCCGGACGAGGGGTCCCCCAGACCAAGGTCCAGCTCTTGCTACTTTCCAGCTGTTTGACCCTGGATGACTCCCTGGCCCACTGCAGGCTTCATTCAGAAATGCCCAGCATGAAACACCTGTGTGTACGTGGGCAGCACGTTCAGTAACAGCGAGGGGCCGGGTGGACGCTGGGCTCCATGGGACGGGGACAGTCCCTCTGCAGAGCCTCGCAAGCGCCTTCTGTGGAGCACGCCCATCACCATCGCCTCCCACACCATCAGTCCTCTTTCGGCAACATTCTCTTCCCGTACGTACCAGCTGGAGGGCAGCGTCTGCAGGGCTGGCAGGGCCACTCATGAAAGCTCAGGAAAACATAACCACCGCTCCCCAGGAGGCGACAGCCAAGCTTTGGGGACCCTGTCCATTGTTAGTTATGTTCTGGGGGCTCAGTATGGTGACTGAGCAGCCGCTCGCAGCCCGTTACGCCTGTGCCCGCCAAGAAGGATGCTCTTTACAGGACTTCTGCAAAAGGCACATTTACCGTTGTCTCCATCACTCCTCCTGGCGAATTAAGCCCATAGGTCTGCGGTGCTCTCATAATGAGCAGTGGATGGATGGAATGGTGATTCTGTTGCACGAAGCCCTGGAGCTGAAAATTGGGGGGGAGGGAGAAAAAGGCTTATGTTTGAACAGACTTCATACTTACAGAAGGTGATGTGGACAAATGAACATAAATACTAAAAGGGACAGCGAGACAAGTCTAACATGCAGGGAGTCTTTACCTCCCATGTTAGGCAAGTTTCCATTGGCGGGGGGCTGTGGACTGGGTGACGCAGGCCCTTCTCTGAAAACCATCCGTGTTTTCCTTTGTAAAACCCTCAGCTGGTGACCAGGGCTCTCAGGGACCTGACCGTGAGCCTCGCCTGCCGCTGCTGCCCAGCACTCCTTCCCTCCTGTGGCTTTGGCACATTGGACAGACGCCCCCAGGGGCGCCCCAGGAGCGGATGGCCCTGTGGCCTGCAGCTCGGGGCCTCTGGCTCAGCCGGGAACCTGGAATCTGCGAGGGCTCAGAACAGAGCCCAGGGGAGGGCTGTGGAGGCAGGGAGAGGGCGTCTCGGTGAGTGGAGCAGAGGTCGGCTCAGCAGCGGGAGATGGTGTAGAGCCTTCTGGAAAGGGGAAGACACTCTGCCCAGCAGGCGTGGTGGTTGGGAGGTGGCCAGCAGCCTTGGCAGGGCTCCGGGCACGTGCCGGCCCTGTGCTCCCTGTCTGCTCTCGGCCGCCACGTGCAGACACGACCACCCTCCACGAAGCAGCCCCTGGGCTCTGATGCGACACAGTGAGCACACGGTGGCCCCTTATTTCCAGCCTGGTGGCCTTATCTGGGTGTCTGTCTGCCTTCTTCCCCACGTCTGTGGGCAGCAGCCCTCCGGGTCACCCTGTGGGCACCCCCTGCCCCCCGGGCTGGCATCTGAGAAGTTGGCTGTCGTGGAAACAGGAGGCTGCGGTGTTAGCGCTGTTCAGAGGGACAGGAATTTCAGCCCGTGGAAGTTCTGTTGTGACTGCTTCCTTATCTCAGGCCCCGGCTCAGACAGCGGTCGCCGACCCCCGTCATGCACCTGCCCGGGAGGGTGTGCGTCTCAGCTCGGGCGTCGGGGGATCTGGTCATTTTTACCGCACCCTCAGTTTTCCTGAAGCGCAGCAGGCTGGCTTTGCACGCGGGGGTCCTGGGACCTCAGTATACGCGCCGGCCCCACACCTTCGCCTTTGTGTAGAATTTCCTGACAGTCAAGAGAAGCACGTTTGTTGTGTGTTCCCCACTTTGCCCAGCCTTCTGGCAGGCACCTTCTTTCAGTGTGAAATAAATCAATATTTACTTCCAAAGTCTTGGTTCACAGTATGTTTTCCCACTTAAATGAAATGGAAACAAACACGAAAAGAAGAAGGAAAAAAAAAGGTCCTGATTCACTCTGGAGAAACAAATCAGGCTAAATGTGTTAATAGTCTCCGCTCAGGATAGCTCTCTGGCTTCTGGAGAATTCCTGCAGTCCAAATGAGAAGTTCCTTGCAGTCTGTCGCTTTTTCTGTGGTGCCCACCCAAGAGGTGCCTTTCTATTTTTCTAACTTAAATATAATTCACCTGTTGACACAGCTTGTAGGGAATGGTACAGTCATGGGGCCACCCTGGAGGAGCCTGGAGTCCTGGCTGTTAGAGACAGATGGGGGGGAGGGGGAGGAGGGAGGAGGAAGAGGACAAGGAAGAGGAGGAGGAGGGAAGAGGATGAGGTGGAGGGAGGAGGACAAGGAGGAAGGAGGAGGATGAGAGGAAGGGGACAAGTAGGAGGGAGGAGGAGGAGGGAGGAGGAAGAGGACAGGGAAGAGGAGGAGGAGGGAGGAGGATGAGGTGGAGGAAGGAGGAGAAAGTAGGAGGGAGGAGGAAGAAGACGAAGAGGAGGAGGACTAGGAGGAGGAGGACAAGTAGGGAGGAGGAAGGGAAAGAGGAGGGAGGAGGATGGAGAGGAGGGAGGAGGAGAATGAGAGGTGAGGAGGAGGGAGGAGGAGGATGAGTAGGAGGGAGGAGGAAGACAAAGAGGAGGAGGACTAGGAGGAGGAGGACAAGTAGGGAGGAGGAAGAGAAGGAGGAGGGAGGAGGATGAAGAGGAGGGAGGAGGAGAATGAGAGGTGAGGAGGAGGGAGGAAGAGGATGAGTAGGAGGGAGGAGGAGGAAGATGAAGAGGAGGACTAGGAGGAGGACAAGTAGGATGAGGTGGAGGGAGGAGGACGAGGTGGAGGGAGGAGGAAGATGAGTAGGAAGGATGAGTAGGAGGGAGGAGGAGGAGGACGAGGAGGGGCAGGAGGCGGTGGCGGCCCTCCCATGCCCAGCAGGCAGCCTCGGGGACGGGCGGAGCGCAGGAGGGGGAGCTGCGTGCCTGAGCCACCCTCGCCTCTGCGCAGTCCTGGGAGGCCTGGGTCCTCCGCGCATCCTCCGGAGGCCTTCTCTGACCCCTGCCCCCGGCACTGCCGCCCCTCGATGGGGACGTCGCAGCTCTGCTCCCGCGTCTGTCCCGCGGGGCCTTCCGTCTGTGCCCCCTCCCCGGTGCCTGTCGCCGCCCCCGGTGCCTGGGGGGTCATAACTCGGCCGATCCCGGGTGCCTGTATGTGCACAGCCTGGCTCTGGGGGAGCGCGGGGCCGGGACGCTGCGTCCTCCTCCCTCCTCTTCCTCGTCCTCCTCCTCCCTACTTGTCCTCCTCTTCCTGGTCCTCCTCTTCGTCCTCCTCCTCTCTCCTCCTCCTCACCTCTCTCATTCTCCTCCTCCCTCCTTAGTCCTCCTCCTCCTCTCTCCTACTTGTCCTCCTCCTCCTAGTCCTCCTCCTCTTCATCCTCCTCCTCCCTCCTACTTGTCCTCCTCCTCCCTCCACCTCCTCCTCCTAGTCCTCCTCCTCTTTGTCTTCCTCCTCCTCCCTCCTACTCATCCTCCTCCCTCCTCCTCCTCACCTCTCATTCTCCTCCTCCCTCCTCTCCATCCTCCTCCCTCCTCCTCCTCTTCCTCCTCCCTACTTGTCCTCCTCCTCCTCATCCTCCTCCTTCCTCCACCTCATCCTCCTCCCTCCTCCTCCTCTTCCCTGTCCTCTTCCTCCTCCCTCCTCCTCCTCCCTCCTACTTGTCCCCTTCCTCTCATCTTCCTCCTTCCTCCTCGTCCTCCTCCCTCCTCCTCTTCCTCGTCCTCCTCCTCCCTACTTGTCCTCCTCCTCCTGGTCCTCCTCTTCACCCTCCTCCTTCTCTCTCCTCCTCCTCACCTCTCTCATTCTCCTCCTCCCTGCGGGCCCTGCCTGCTTGGAGCTTAGCCTGTGGGGCCCCGATAGGATGGCGGAGTCTGGTGGCGTGGCTGGCCGAGCCGGGAACTGACGTGCCGCAGCACCTCGCAGGTGGCCGGCGTTTAAGAGTGTTGGAGTGAATACCAGACACTGAAAATGGGCAGCCGTGTGACTAAGCACCTAGAATCCCCTCTGTCTTCCCAGCCACCCTCTGGAGCGGGCATCGGAGCCATTTTACAGATGGGAGAGCTGAGGGTTGTAGGCAGGTGCCAGTGGTGGGCCCTGCCCCGTGCAGGACGAAGCTCGCGTTCCTCCCACCAGGCTGCTCGGCTCCTCGCCCATGTCCCTGCACACGTCTGAGGAGTCCCTCGTTCGCTCCCCAAACCATCCCGGACCCTCCTCTGGGGCTTGCATTCTAACCCTTAACGTTTTGCAGCAGCTCCAGGCTCGCAGCTCTTCCGTCTTCCCCACGTTCTTGTGATGAGTTTTGTTCTTAAGATCAAAGACAGCTGTTACTTAAAACAGGCCAGAGCCCCTCAGGGTCAGGGGCGCATGGCTTCTGCGCCAGCTGGAGTTGGCTCTGTCTGGAATCTGCCTGCTTGGAGCGACAGAGAAGGGCCGGCTGTAGGATTCAGGCCCCTCCCCTGACAGGTGCCCCTGCACACCCTCCAGCCCAGGCCCGGGGCGGCCGTTCCCCCCGTGGGCAGCCTCCCGCACGGCTGAGGCCTGGGTGTCGGTGCTCGGCAGCCGGGGGGGTCGCCCTTGCAGGGACATCTGTCTCCTAGCGTGACACTGATCTTCGTACAGGGAGGTGAGCTCCCACAGTGTGTGGGGAGACGGCCCGGGATCAGCCCAGCCCCTTTCTCACCGCCAAGTGGACCAGCTCTGAGTTTCCAGGAGCCGCCCACCGAACCTTCAATAACTCGAATGCCACCTGCCAGCCCTCAGGCCTTTGGCAACCACCACACCCCTGGGAGAGAGCCTGGCGCCCAGAGAAGATCTTGGACTTTGGGTTTCGACTCAGGCTCTGCCATCTGCCTCTGCTGGGGCCCCGGGGCCTTGTCGCTTTGCAGCGCTGAGCGTCACTCCGTCCATCCGTAAGCGGGGGTGAGAGCAAGCAAGCATAGAGCGTTGCGTGCAGTAGGGACAAGCTCCTGGGACGTGCTGGGTGCTCCATAAGCGGTGGTTGTGGTTCTGTTGTTATGGCCGGACCCAGAAGCAGGACCTGTGTGACCTTTCTCTTGCCCTCACACAGGTAACGGATGAGGAGCCCAGCTCCAACCACACGGTCATGATCCAGGAGACCCTCCAGCAGGCCTCTGTGGAGCTGGCCGAGCAGCACCACCTGGTGGTGTCCTCTGACGACGTGGAGGGCATCGAGACGGTGACTGTCTACACTCAGGGCGGGGAGGCCTCAGAGTTCATCGTCTACGTGCAGGAGGCCATGCAGCCCATGGAGGAGCAGGCCGTGGGGCCGCAGGCCCAGGAGCTCTAGAGGACACGCGGCGTCAGGTGGGCGCCACGCGGCTGGCCTGCCAGGCCCTCTGCAGAACGGCGCTCTCCGTGGCGCTTTCCTCCGCCATTCCTGCCCAGGCGGCCACACGGGGCTCCTGGCCCTACTTGGGTGGGCAAGGCGATTAGCATCACCAGCAGATACAGGATCCCCACCTCCAGCACAAACGCATACCCCCCCTTACTCTGTATCCTCTGATTCCGGGAAGACTTGTGCATCCTCCTTCCACACGGCCCACACTGCGTCGCCCCTTTGCTCCCAGGTTCATACGGGGCCCCAGTCCCCATCATCATCTGCCCTGAATCACACCCCCAACTCCTTGACCCTGTCCGGGTGCCGAACTTCCGCTCCGCAGCCTGCTGAGAGGGAGCCAGTGGCACAGAGAAAGTGACCTTATGGTTTTGAGTCAGCTCTTGGGGGAAAGAGGGGAGGGGGTGGTCCTGGCTTTATCTACAGGATTCTACTTCCCACCCCCCCAACCCCACCCAGGATCAAGGGCACTTGTTACCGGATGCGGTAACCACAACTGATGACCCTCCCACTCCCATGACAGGTGGGATCTTAGCTTATGTCTTAGAAATCTTTTGCTTTTTTTTTTTTTAAAAAAAAAAATGCACTTTTTACTATTCACCTCCCATTCTGTGAGATGTGGTGGATAGAATAAAGACCTTCTCTGCCCGAATCCTCCGGTTCCTGCGTTAGCTTGGATGGTTTACGCGTCCCCTTTCTGAATCAAAATCTAGGGTTTGGGCCCCCCCCAGACACCCCCCCCCCCCCCCCCCGATCCAAAGCCCTGAACACACAGACGGTGATGCCCCTCCTCCCGCTAAGCATTTTAGGATTTGCTTTGGGGCCGGTGGTTGGGCCCTCCTCCTCCCTCCTACTTGTCTCAGCTTTTACTGAGGTGAATGGTCTCAGCTTTTACTACTTGGTGCCTGGCGCTTGATTTGTTGGAGCTGAGTCGTGCTGCTCACCTGCTTCCTGCTCTGTCCTTGACAGAAGCCTTCGTGACACGGTGTTGTTGGAGGGGCCGCCCAGGTGCCTCTGCTGTGTCACTGCGTGGTGGGGGCATCGGGGCAAGTCCCACTGCGCCCTGCCCAGCCCTGGGTTGCCTGATATCATCACCCACCGTCCAGGTCACTGAGGTCGAGGTCTGCTTCCCCCTTCCACCCCCCCCCCAAGAACCTGTCAACTGAAGCCTTAGCAAATATATGAGCAGAAGGACGGACATGAAACACAGAAGGACGGACATGAAGTAGTTGCTCTGGTTGAAGAGGATGGGTTCTGCAGCCCCTGTGCCCTTGGCCCTGTTAGGGCCCAGACATCCCACCCCGGCACGGCCTGAAGGCACCTGTTGAAGGGGGAAGCCTAAAGCTGCTGCTCTAAGACCCAGAGGAAAGTGGCTTCTTGCCCTGGGCAAGGAAAGGAGTTCAGAGCAAGGACGGGCGACTCCCCACTTGGGATGAGTTGGGGAAAGCTCCGTGATGGAGGACACCTGTGATCAGGGCCTCAACGGCTGGGTTGGTTTTGTGCTTGCAGGATTGGGGTGGAGGGACGGGGAAGGGTAACAGAAGGAAAGAGCAACAGTAGAGCCGCACCCAGAGTGGAAGGGCCGGGGGGTTGGGGAGACACTGGGCCTTGGGCACCCCCATTTGGCTGGTGGGTGGCCGCAAGGGGGAAAGGCGGGGACATCACCCGGCAGCCAGAGCCTAGAAGAACCAGTCCTGAGACATGGATACTGACTGTTCAGTAAACCACGGCGAGGTGGGGGCTGCGGGTAGTCTCAGGGTGCAAAGGGCACCAGAAAGGGTGACGGTGTCCACGCGTCGGGGTGGGCTGTGTCAAGGTGGTCGAGCATCCAGATTGGAGGCAGAGCACCGGGGCTCAAGCCTGCATCGTCGCCTCCTCCCTGGGTGGCCCTGACGTTTCTCCGTTCCTGGCTGAGTTCTAGTGCAGTCACCTCTGAAGGGGGTCGAGGATGATCGCTGACTGCTGAGGCTCCGGAGAGGATTGAGCTTGCCAGGCCCTCAGAGGCGTTAGCAGAGTACCTGGCCCGTACTTTGTGAATACCAGGCGTGATTTGTATTCCCGGGCGTGGGGCACCAGACCTTGGTCCACCGTCTAGTGGGAGAGACGGGACGTGAACTCACAGCAGGAAAAGACTGGATGTGCTCCGAGTGAGGCTGGAGGGAGAACTCGCCCTTCCTGACATGTGGCCTTTGACCAGAACTGACAGGGACGCAGGGTGCTGAGGAGGAGGCGCCCAGACACTCAGCAGAGGCTCTGCGCTGCCCGCCTGGCTGAGTTGGGTACCTTCAGGGCTGGGCCGGTCGTGCACGCTGATGCCTCAGAAGTTGCCTCTCATCGTTCCTGAGGTGCACGTCCAGCACGGGCCGCCGCTCTGCACCATCAGTGACCGCAAAATCGTTAAAAAGTCTTGTTCTAATTTGTAAACCAGCACCCCACCCCCACCCCACGAAGAGAAACCTGCCCTGGCTGGGGTTCACGGTGAGTGTGCCGGGTGCCTGCTGGGCCACCTGAAGTCCCGGGCGCTGCTAGACAGATTTGAAGGAGAAGTGGCTTGGGTTTGAGTCAGATGACTCGTGAGATGTTGGTTGACCTTGAAGAGCATCATTTCATCTTCCACAACGTGGGGTAAATTAGTGGCCCCATTGGCCTGGTTGGTTCCAAGGATTGACGGTGATCGCATGTGTCAAAGCGCCCAGCACGCCGTACGCACGCGGTAGGAGCCCAGCAGGTGTTTACTTCAGGTGGCTTCCGAGGAGAGTCCGTGACAGGCAGCTGGACAGGGCCGTCTCATGTCCCTGCCCGTGAGCTGAACCCTGGCTTCAGCTCTCTCCTCTCTCCTGGGCCTGCCACGGTGCCCGGTGTGCCTCGTTCACCCGCTGAGTCAGCAGAGGCCAGTCGGCTGCCTCCAGTGGCCGGTCACTGGGCTGTGAGCTGGGAACACGTGGCCCCAGGCCTCAGGGACTCCCCACTGGGTCAGAGGGTGGAGGCGTGGGCGGGTGGCCCACGGAGAAGCCTCTGCGGGTGCACAGTGGGGATGCTGTTTCAGCCAAGGGGGCCCCTGGGAGACACGGTTGCGGCCTCCGATGAGCCCGGGGCCGGGCAGGGTGGCAGCAGCAGGCCCACAGGCCTGAATCACCGTGGCCCACCCAGGAGATAAAGACCAGGAGCCTGCGTGGACCCGCCCAGCCCAGCCTGCGTGGGGCTTCACCAGCATCTTGCTGGGCCCGAGGGTCGGCTCTGGCGTGGGCTCATCCGACCAATCAGGACGTAGGTCAGGAGGGTGAGAAACCTTGGGCACAAGGTCAACAGCTAGTCAGGGGCAAGGCCAGGAGCGAGAAGCGGCCTGTCTGACGTGGGAACGTGCTCTCCGGCCATCTCCCCGTGCTGCCCCTGGAGCCTCTGGGAGCATTGGCCTGGCAGCGGTGGCCCCAGAGCAGGGGGGCGGGGGCACCTGATGGTGAGACCTAGGACCATAGGAGCGGGGAGAGGAAGGGACGGATGGGGAGAAGGGAGGAAAGAAGGTTGCTGTTTAACCGTTCACGGTGTTCTTTTATATCTACAGCCTGTTTCTCCCCCCGCCCCCCCCCCCCCACGATAGGAAACCATCCAGCACCTGGCACTCCCCTTGCTCCCTTTGCTCCTACCACATGCTGGGCGGCGCCGGGTTATTTTTGCACCCCGCCCCCCTGAATTACGGCAAACACAGGGTGGGGAACACACCCCGTGGCTGGTTGGGGGGCAGGGCAGGGGCTGGTTCTCCAAAGTCCTTTCGCAGGGAGCTCATGCTGAGCTTGGGGGTGCGTGCTTCTCTCTTCTCTCTCGTCTGAGCCAGGTGCTGTGTTCCAGGGATTAGCTCCTTAGTTCTGAGTACCCGCCCCCACCCCCCACCTCCCCACCCCCCACCCCCGGCTGTTGTACTTGGATACTTCTTGATTCACATTGTGTTTTGTGCCAAGGGAACTGAAAGCTCCGGCTGGGAGATGGTGGGCTCCTGCCTTCTTGCTTTACGACGTGTGAGAAGGCCCCGGCACGTGCCAGGCGCCACCCTAGGCATGCCGCCGTGCATCTCTGGGTTCAGCCTTTCCATGCGCCCACGTCCCCAGAAGATGGGGCCGCCGGCACTGCTATAGCGCCAGCTCTGTGCCAGGAGCCTGGAGCTTCTCAGTGATTCTCACGGCCAGGTGGGTAAGGTGCTGTCATTAGAGTTTACTGATGGAGACTTAGCACAGAGAGGTTAAGAAACCTGCTCAAGGTCACACAGGAAGGAGCAGAGCCGGAATTTGAGCTCAGGCAGGACCAGCACTCATAACCATCATAGCCTGTGTCGACTCTTCTCTCGCTTTTACAGCAGAGGAAACAGATGCTCAGTAAGGAACCCACCTTGGGGAACATTGGAGGCCAGAAGGTGCTGTGTGGGGCTTGAATCCAGTGGGAGAATCTGTTTCCTCGGCTGCCCTCTGTGCTCCCAGTGGCATGCCGCCTCCTCCCCCCCCCCACCCCCCCGCCTTACCTTGCAGCCCCGACACTGCAGAGGCAGAGCAAGGGCATGGTGTGGGGGGCAAGGTCAAATCCGGGGTGGGGGTACCCAGGGAAGAGGAGATTTGGAGGCGAGAGAGCAAGGTCCCCTCCCTGGAGCAAAAGCTCCCAGGAACCGTGTGGCTGAGAGGCAAGAGCAAGTGGGAGCAGGAGCCAGCGCAAGACAGGAGCCCCAAGGCCACCTGAGGTCAGACACGGAGTGGGTTTGAGGACCAGCCGGGGGCGGTGGGGGCCTGTGACACCTGCGGCTGGAGGAAGCCAAGGGGAGGCCTGTGACATGTGTGGCTGGCCTGACCCTCGAAGACCCCAGGCCCCGTAGCCCCCAAGTGCCCCTGCAGCCCGTCTTGCCTGCCAGCAGCCCCGCTGCCAGCCTGCATCAGGCGGGCTCTCTCTGTGCGGTGTGGGCTCGCCTCCCGGGCTGCCATCTGTCACCGTAGGGTCAGGCTCTGAGCAAGCAGCAGAAGTCCAGGCAGGGCACACCCGGGCCTGACTCCACTGCTTAGAATCTGTGTCACTTTGGGAAGTTAATGTCACCTCCCCATTGTGCTAATGGGGGTGGAGAGGAGTTGTTGCAGGGCATTAACGGCTCCCCGGAACCAGAGGCTGCATCCAGCCCGTGGCACGGCACAGGGAGGCGTGAGGACGAAGACGCCTGTGGGAGTGTGTAAGAGAGCCCCACACGTAGCGAGATGATCGGAGATGGCGTTTGTGATGTGCTCAGTACAGTGTCTGCAGTGGAAAGACAGCTCTGGCCCCCTGAGACAGTGCTCAGTGAGGAGGCCTGGCCTCCCAGCGTGACAACCAGGGTGGCCTCCAGAGTGGCCTCAGCACTGCCTTCCAGCATGGCCTCCCAGTGTGGCCTCCCAACGTGGCCTCCAGGGTGGCCTCAGTGCTCCCTCCCAGCATGACCCCCAACGTGGCCTCCCAATGCAGCCTCAGTGCTTCTTCCCAGCATGGCCTCCCAACGTGTCCTTCAGGGAAGCCTCAGTGCTCCCTCCCAGTGTGGCCTCCCAACGTGGCCTCCAGGGTGGCCTCAGCGCTGCCTCCCAGTGTGTCCCCCCAGCATGGCCCGGCCGCAGCAAGTCTGAGCCACCTTAGTTGCTCCGAGTTTCGCATATTTTGAGGAGATGGTGACTCATTTTATAACCTGTGTCTACGGGGCCAATTTAGCAAATTAATTTTTCTTGTAATAAGGATTTAAAATTCATTAGCTGTTGTCACTGATGGTTTTCCTCTTGTTCCCCGGCTCCATGTTTCAAAGCTGGAGAAAAAAAGACCGTGTGATTAGAAATCCATCTCCACACACCTCCCCCCTCGCCCCTTTTAAAATTTCAAAGTGAACTGTCCATCTCGTCCTTGGAGGAAGCCCAGGCCTGCATCCGTCTCCCCTCGCGGTAATAGTCCTCGGTTGGCGCAGGAAGTCTTTGGGAATCAATTAAGTAGACGAATACTTGGCTGGAGAGAAAAAAAAGAAAGAAAAAGCGTGCTGAAGGGGGACTTAATTCACCATGCATCACAAAATTTTCTAAGTAAATTATTTTCAAGTCAACTCGGCCCTTCTCTTAGCCATGACGGGGACACGTTTGCGTTTGATTTCAAAAATTCTAATCTATCACTGTCACTGTTCCTGCTGCAATTTAAGGCTTGGGTGGTTTGTGGTAGATAACAGTTGTTGCACTTCCTGCAGGCTAAGAAGGCAGTGAGGGTTTGGTATATTAACCATCACAAAGGAGACAAAAGGGAAAAGGCAGGCCGGTGTAGACAGAAGCGGAAGGACGTGTCAGGCCAGCGTCGGCCGTGGCGTCAGCCACCTCCCCGTCCCCGTGCTCAGCCCTGGCCCGGCTCTTCTGCACGTCCCTGGGGACCATCCCAGAGCCAGGCCTGTGGGTGACAGAGCGACACCCCCGCAGCGGCCCCACCCCCGGGGGGCTGTGATGGACCAGGTGCTGGAACCACCCGTCGGGGGCGCTCAGGTCACAGGCGTCCCACCCAGGGACCCAGACAGAAAGTAGCCTTGAAACACGGGTCCTGCAGGCCTTGGAGGGGGGGCGAGGTCGCCCCCGTTTTGTGTCCCTTGCAGGTCGCGGCGTGTCAACTGTGAGGGTCAGGAGGGCCGGCCCGGTCCCGGGGTCTCCGAGAACCCATCCGCTGGCGCCGTGTAAACCAGAAGCATCGATACGTTTTCAGCAACTGAACCCTCGTGGGGCCGGAGGTGAGGATCCTGGGTGGGAGTCGAGGGTTCACCACCGACTGGCTGGGGCACCCCATGTTCTCCGTGACCCTTACTTCTTTCACCTCCAAAACGGAGCTCGTGGGGGGCACCGTCCTCATCCAGCCGCGGGGTCTGCAGGCAAGGCCCAGGGTCCCGAAGCTGAAGGGACTGGAGGGGGACAGTCGAGCAGTGTCATTTTACAGATGAGCAAACTGAGGCCTCTCAGAGAGGGAAGGGTCTCCTCCAACGGCACAGGGCAGGCGAGCCTGGGAGGCACGCTGCTGAGCTCCGTCGCTGGGGGTACAAATTGAGGAGGCCTGAGGTTCCCGCTGCCCTCCTGGGGAAGGCTTGTTGCGGCCCCCTCCGCCCCCTGACAGCAGCCTGTCCTTTGCTGCCGCTGACCTCACCGTCCAGACCTTTTGTCACAAGCGGGCAGGAGAGACCAGAGACCCCCGGGGATGGGCAGGTGCAAGTCCACGGCTCAGGCCAAGCCTGTCCCACTGTGGGCACTGCCCTTTCAGTCCCCTCTCCTCTGTGGTTCGGACAGCGGGTGCCCCACTGGAGGGAGGAAGCCCTTAGCCTTGGATGCTGCAGAGCTGGAAGCCTGGACCTGCCCGCCCCACCCCCCCAGGGCCCTGGAACAGGTCCTGAAGTACCTCGTTTATTGGTGGCAAACAAAGCTTTTCTTGGAATATTTGCAAACCTAAAGCTGCTTGTTCCCCACCTCTTCCTCATGCCCATGCCTGGCCTCTTGTGGTGAGTCTCTAAATAGGGAAGGTTAATAGTGACCTCCTAGGGGAGGGGGAGGGGGAGGGAATGACGCACAACCACCCTGGTGACGGACAGAGCTGGCCCCACGTCGTTGCCATCCTGATGCAAGAGCCATTTCTGGGGATGATGTAAGACGGTGGAGTGAGAGGTCCTCAGCCTGCCCCCGCCACACGCAGAAATAGTGACCTGGTGGCTGTCCTTGGCCAGCGTGCCTTTGTGGGAGCCTTGGAACCCAGGCAGGAGGTTGTAAAACCCCAGGGGAGCCCCAGACCCAGAAGGCCTCTTTGGGAAGGCAGGCCAGTGCCTCTGTGCAGGCCCACTGGCAGTGGTGGGGTCCCCGCGCCCCGTGGACCCAGCTCCGGTCCCCTCTCCTGAGGTCTTCCATCAGGCCCATCCGCCCAGGGACCTGGGAGGAGCCACACCAGTCGGTGCCCCTGGTCACGGCCCCACCAACTGTGGACCTGCCCGGGGTCTCCTCGGCCCAGGGGCCCAGCAGGAACCAGGCCTGCCCATCACCCAGTAACGGGCGGGACCTCACCCAGGCCGGGCCCCAGCTCCACCCCCAGCCCCATGGGCCCGGGCACCAGGCAGAAGCCAGTGTGCAAAGCCGGGAAGGGTGTCTGCTTCTCCCGACGGCGCACGCACCAACCGAAGGCCGCCGGGGTCCCAAAGAATCAGGTGAACACGGCACCACCGAAGCGACTCCTGAAGCTCCAGCACCTGACCGTAAAGGAGCAGAGACTCGTGAACCATTTGACAATGAATCCAGAATAATCATCTTAAAGCTCAGTGAGCTGCAAGGGAGCTCAGACCACTGAGTGGAGTCGGGAAAACACCGCGCAGACAAAACGAGAAGACGAAAGAAGTCAGTTCTCCAGCCAGGGCTGATCACGCCACACCCCACGGTCCCTCCTTTGCACGATGTGTCTACACGGCAAGCTACTGGTCTCCGTAAGTACCACGGTGTTTTCGGTGCCTCTGAAATGTAGCATGTCTGCTGGAACGCTTCGCGTGGTTCGAGCACAGGGTCACTGGGTGAGTTTCTACAGCTGAGCGCCCTGCACACTGTCAGGGCCTTGATGTGTGTGGGGTGATCACGTCCAGCTGCACTTCCTTCCACCCACACCGGGCCCCAGACGCAAGACGGAAATGTGCAAAGGACCCACGGAGTGTGCACTCTGCTCCCTGTTCAGTTCCATCCAACAGCGCTCAGGAAGCCCGGGCTCTGGAGGAGCAGGGATGAGACTTGTGCAAACCCCAGACCTCCCACCAAATCCCAGATGTCGGGTAGGGAGGGGAGAGGGACACGAGGGGCACCCACTCGCAGGAGGGTGCAGTGTTTTTCGATTCCCAAGAAAACAAAACAAAACAAACAAACAAACAAACAAAAAAACAAGATAGCAAGAACCATCTCTATTCCTTGGGAACATATTTGTAAAAACGTATCAATAAGATTAAAAGATTCAGAATGGAATGGGCCTGTAGACAAGAGCTCTAGGGAGAGGCTGCGGGTGACCCACCCCGCTGCCCAGGGCGTGTGGCCGATTCCCTCCTTTCAAGGAGATTCCTGGGGTAACCACAGAAGATCAGATTTTAGCAATAAAATGTCTCAAGGGATGAGAATAATTTTTAAAAGGTTTGCAATGGGCCAAATTACAATTGCATGTATAGTTACATGTTACCCTATATAATCACATTACAAATTATAATTACCATTAGAGTTCTACAAGTGGTGGGAGCCAGTGCCCTGGGCACACCACCTGAGAATAGTGGCCCTCTGTAGGGCCACCGAGCCCTTTGGGGGTCCTGATAAAAGCCACAGACCTGCCCCCCCGCCACAGCCTCAGTATACCTGCGGGTGGCTCATGAGTCCCCATTTAAAAGAGCCTTTTAAAAAAAAAGATTTTTTTTTAAGATTTTATTTATTTATTCATGAGAAACACAGAGAGGAGAGAGAGAGAGAGGCAGAGACACAGGCAGAGGGAGAAGCAGGCTCCGTGCAGGGAGCCCGATGTGGGATTCGATCCCGGGACCCCAGGATCACGACCTGGGCCCAAGGCAGCGCTAAACCGCTGAGCCACCCAGGGATCCCCAAAAAAGATTTTTTATTTATTCATGAGAAAGAAGGAGGGATATAGAGGGAGAAGCAGGCCCCCCGCGGGGAGCCTGATGTGGGACTACATCCCGGGACCCCAGGATCACGCCCTGGGCCGAAGGCAGCCGCTCAACCGCTGAGCCCCCCAGGCGCCCCCTTAAGAGAGCCTTTGCTCAAATTTCACCTCCTCCACTTTGGGGATGAAATGCGTGAGACGGAGCAGTTAGGCACGGCCGTGTCACGCAGGGAGGTGGGGGGCGGCAGGCCCGGGAGCCCCACTGCTCCCCCGGGCCAATGCAACATCCTCCCACCGCCCCCTCACCGACTGCAGGTGAGAAAAGCCATAGTCGAGGGGCGTCTGTTGAGCATCGCGGAAACCCCTCCAAGGGGCAGAAGGTGCGCAGGACGTGGCCCCTCCCGGTTGGAGGGTGTCGGGGAGACCAGGGTCTGGAACGACTGGAGAGTTTGGCTCGAGGCAGAGGAGAGTCGGTACGTGGCCCGGGCGCCAGGTCCTCCGGGGTCAAGGACAGGAGGACCGATCAGGGTGCCCTGAGGGGCCCGGCCTCCCCGGGGAGACTGAGGGCGGCCTCCGGGCCGAGTCGGGTGTAGGGGGACTCGGGGGCACGCGTGCTCCCCCGGAAGCCCCTGTGCCTCCCTCCTTGCTGAAGGGCAGGTGCTGTTGCCTTTGCCGGCTTGCGCACCGGCAGGAAGATGAGGAGACGGGGACAAGGCAGCCAGGCCAGCCCGGGGAGCAGGCTGGGAGGGGTGGGGGCGTGGCTCGGGTGCAGCTGCGAGCAGAGGAGCCGAGGGCGGAGGGACGCGGGTCTGCGCGGGAGGGTTCCTGTGCTTGAAGGACGTGGGGAGGCCTGTGGCTCCTGGGGGTGGGCCGGCCGCTTGGGCGGGTCCCTGCGGGCGCTGACCCCGAGGCCGCAGCCGGGGCGGGCTCGCGGAGCCCCGCATGGGACGAGCGGAGGGGGCCGCGCGGGACCGCAGGGCTTTGACGGCAGGTGCGCGGGCGTGGACTCCCGTGGCCAAGCACTTCCCCCCGAGTTAGGTTTTCTTTCTTTTTTTTTTTTTGAATTTTATTTATTTATTCATGAGAGACAGAGAGAGAGAGGCAGAGGCACAGGCAGAGGGAGAAGCAGGCTCCCTGCGAGGAGCCCGATGTGGGACTCGATCCCTGGACCCCCGGGATCGCGGCCCTAGCCGAAGGCAGACGCTCAACCACGAGCCACTCAGGCGTCCCCAAGTTAGAATTTCGTTACAGAAGGACATTCAGAAGGAGCAGGACGGGTCCTCTGCCTTGACACAGGCCCCCCGGGCTGATCCCCGGCCGCGTGGATGTCATGCGGGACCCCGGGGGTGGCTGGTGCGACTCAGCAGAGGCCACGTGTGTGCATCTCTGGGGAGAATGACACGTCATTGCCCCCAGAGCCCTGGTCATCCGGCCCGGAGTGGTGTGGGGTGTCTGCACACAGGCCACCGTTCTAGGGGACAGAGAGCAAGGGTGGGCCGGGCCCGCTGGGGCACTGCACGGCTCCTTCTTGTTGGCCTAGTGAGGAACATCGGGGTACAGCCCGGGACACCCCTTTGTGAAGCGTGCCCCAGACGCAGGGATCCTTGGTGGGTAACCGTCTCCCCCTCAGCAGTCTCCTGGGGTCCCCACAAGCCCCCGGCTCTCCTGCACGAGCAGAGGTGAGGAGGGGAAGTCCGGTGAGATCCGTGAGCTGTGCCTGTTGTGCCGAAGGGCGGCAGGGACCGCCAGCGTCTCTGAGTGCCCACTGTGTCAGGCCTGCACCAGTCCCCGGGTAACCTGTGGCCACCCACACCCACCTCAGAGGCGCCCAGCCACGGTTCTGGGAGGGGCGCACGGCTGTGCCGCAGCGGGGGGCTGGGCGCCGGGGACTTGAACCCATGCGTACCCAGCAGGGGAGCAAGGAGCCCCCTGGAGGACCCAAGTCACAGACCCGGGGTGGGTGCCTGCTGGGGCCCTGGGTGTGGAGGGCTCAGGGGTCCCGCTGGGTGTGGAGGGCTCAGGGGCCCTGGTGTGGAGGGCTCGGGGGTCCCACTGGGTGTGGAGGACTTGGGGGTCCTGGGTGTGGAGGGCTTGGGGGTCCCACTTCGTGCGGAGGGCTCGGGGTCCTGGGTGTGGAGGGCTCAGGGGCCCTGGTGTGGAGGGCTCGGGGGTCCCACTGGGTGTGGAGGACTTGGGGGTCCTGGGTGTGGAGGGCTTGGGGGTCCCACTGCGTGCGGAGGGCTCGGGGTCCTGGGTGTGGAGGGCTCAGGGGCCCTGGTGTGGAGGGCTCGGGGGTCCCACTGGGTGTGGAGGACTTGGGGGTCCTGGGTGTGGAGGGCTTGGGGGTCCCACTGCGTGCGGAGGGCTCGGGGTCCTGGGTGTGGAGGGCTCGGGGGTCCTGGGTGTGGAGGACTTGGGGGCCCCACTTGAGTGTGGAGGACTTGGGGGCCCTGCTGGGTGTGGAGGGCTTGGGGGTCCCGCTGGGTGTGGAGGGCTCGGGGTCCTGGGTGTGGAGGGCTCGAGGGTCCTGGGTGTGGAGGGCTCAGGGGCCCTGGATGTGGAGGGCTCGGGGGTCCTGGGTGTGGAGGACTTGGGTCCCACTGGGTGTGGAGGACTCAGGGGTCCCACTGGGTGTGGAGGGCCTGGGGGTCCTGGGTGTGGAGGACTTGGGGGCCCCGCTGGGTGTGGAGGACTTGGGGGCCCTGCTGGGTGTGGAGGGCTCGGGGGTCCTGGGTGTGGAGGACTTGGGGCTGCCCTGGAGAGCAGATCCTGGGGGCCCGCCTCTGCCTCTGGGACACTCCCGTCACCCTGCAGCCTGGAGAGGCAGGAGACAAGACACCTCAGAGTCAGGGGACCTGGTGGTCGGGCCTGGCTCTATGAGCCCTGTGCCCTGGGACACGTTCCTCTCTAGGTCTGAGCCTCCGTTACGTTTATCTGATAAGTGGGGGTGATACCTCTCGCGTCCGTGGCTGTCGTGCACGTGGCGCAGGTCTGGTACCTCCGTGTGACCGGAGCTCCACCTGGTAGGACGGCCGGAGCTCTGCGGTGGGAGCCACAGGCCTCGGGCCCCTCCCCATCTCTGCCACGCACTGTCCAAGTGACCCTGGAGGCCTCTTCGGTTGTCTGGGCCTCAGTTTCCCTAGCCTGGGGCTCGGGGTCGGACCTGCAGGGCCTCTGAGGTCACACCCAGCTCATGCACCCCGGCTCATGCCTGAGAAAAGAGGTCTGTGGACGGGCCTGACGTGGGAGTGGGTGGGCCGCGGCGTGAGGCTCCGCCCGCAGCTCCCCAGCTCCGTGGCTTGGGCAAGTTCCTCAGCCCCCCGAGCTTCGGGGAGCTCCTCCGTAAGTGGGGATCTTATTAGCCAGCTGCAGGGTTAAGTGCCCGGATTAAGGACTGCAATATTCTGAAACCCGTCATCTGGTACCCTTGGCACCGACTGCGCGCTCAACGTTCGCTAGCGGGTGTTACTCCGTTTGCTCTAGGATGGTATTTGGGTTCGTCTGGCCCTGGGAGGATTCTGGATGGAATCACGGGCGTCTGCAGCTCTGCGGGACTTGGCGAGCGCTTCCTGCCAAGAGCCAGACAGATATTTTAGGCCTCGCGGGCCATACGGTCTGTTGGATCCGTTGGGCTGTGCTTGTCGCGACCTGAAAGCCGCCGCAGACGGTACGTAAACCAATGCACGCGGTTGTGTTCCAGTAAAACTTCATTTACAAAAAACAGAGTTTTTTTTTTTTTTTTTTTTATAAGAGGTTACTGACCCCTGTCCCGGAGGCCTGGGCCTGCAGGGCCAGCTCCGCAGAACCTGCGCAGGGGTTTGCGTTTGATTTCGAGCAACCCGAGCACCTTTATGATCTTGATTTAATTTTCGCCAACACCGTATACGTCTTAAAGGGCAGTGAACCGGGGTCCCTGGTCAAAGGTCATAGGCCCTCGTGGAGTTGAGGGAGGGGACGTGGGGGCTGCGTCGCTATCTGAGCCTGCCACCCCTTCCTGTGTGAGCTGAGGTTCCCCCTTGTGCTCCGTGCACCTCAGTTTCCTGCTCTGCACCAGGGCCTGGGCATGGAGGGTGTGAGTCCCCCTGTTGGCTCCTTCCCGTCCTGAGCGGGGAACCGCTGGGGTCACCGCAGCCTTAGTGGCTCCCCAATCCTTCGGGGCTGCTCGGAGGAAAAGAGACGTTCTGATAAAGGGGAAGATCCTTTAATGAAGCTGCTGGGGAATCGGGAGGCTTGAGGGGTTGAAAGCAGAGGGAGGTGCGGGGCCAGGGCGCTCCCCGTGGCTCCGATAGGATGCTGCTGTCCCTCCGCCGGCCTCTGTGGGCACCAGAGGCCGGGACCCTCCGGTGGGGGGCTCGTGCTCCGCCCAGCAGCCCCCCCCGACCCTGACCCAAGGCCTCGCTTCCCCACCCTCACTGCCAGTCGCCTCCCTGCTACTGCCCTGCCAACCACTGATGGATGTTCCCGGGGTGAGATGCTCCTAATTAAGTTAGATGATCTTTCTGGAGCTTGCAAAAGCCGTGAAGGCTTTCTGCCTCAGCCAGGGTGGGGGTTCAGTTTGGTCCAGCTGCCCCCCCTTGGAGAGGCTGGGGAAGGGTCCCCCCTGGATACAGGCTCTTTGTTGCTACCCCCGAGCCCCAGTAGCCTCTGTCTCCTCCCCACCAAGACCTATTACCTCCCCGCCTCCCGCCACCCCAGCTCCTATCAGAGTGGAATATGGATTTCGGCCCAGGTTCTGGGGTTCCATGAGAACTGGGGTGCGCTCCCCGTGGTCCCAAATCATGTGCACCACGCCTGGCCTCTCTCGGTCTGGAAGGCTCTTCTGACTCTGGTCCCACGATGGCATCGTGTCCCCGGTCTGTGATGGCACAGGCTGAGCACGAAGCAGCTCCGTGTCCTCTCTGGATGGCCGATGATGGCTTCCTGCAGGTGACCCGCGCTGTCGGCTTCCCTAGGATGCGGGTGACGTGGCCCCCTTAGCATCTTCCCGTGGCGTCTGGCACACTCAATCCAAGCTTTCGTTTTAGCGCACCCTGGGGTGCTCGCGGTGCCCGAGACCTGCAGGTGTGGAGGTGACAGCATCCACCCCCGGCCCACCTCCCCGCCAGTGCCAGTGCCAAGGGACAGACGTGCTGCCGGGGGGGTCGGGGACCCCGAGGTCTGGCTTCCTCGGGCTGCTGGGCATTCTGAAGCTGCATCCTGAGGGTTGTCCACACTTTACCAGACGCCGGGCCTGGAGACCCCTCGAGAGCAAAGCCCAAGGGGGCGCAGCGGTGGCGACAAGGAAGGATGACAGGGGCCTGAGGAGACCGAGAGAAGCCGGGCGAGGGAAGGCACGAGGGGAGGGAAGAAAGGATGGAGATCTGCAGGGACCAGGGGCTCTGTGTCCCCGCGGGGAGCGGTGGGTGGGCTTTGCCTCCCTCCTTCCTTCCCTTCCACCCCCCAGACCCGCTCATGGCCCCTCCATCCCCTCCGCCCTGACGCAGACACAGCTTCCAGGGGCCCACAGGGCAGGGGTACCGGGGCGGAGGGGAGGATGCGTCCCGCGTCACAGGCCACCTGTTGCCACCGAGGACGCTCGGCTCGCTGCAGAACTCGAACTTAGGCTCACTTCGTTTAGTACTGAGATCTTCTCGGAGGAGGAAGCAGGGAAGCGGCGCATCCACCCACCCGTGTCTACACCGCCCGCAGGCTCCGTGTATCCGGTAGAGGCCACTCGGGCGGCATCGCCAAGGTGCGTGGCGGGTGGTGGGCTCGCACTCAGCCCTGTGCACACTCGCTCCTCTTGGGGGTGGTGACGGGCTCACCTCGCTCCTGCCTGGATCACGCCCCCTGCCCTCCTCTCCCCTGCCCGCCCTCCTGCTCTCCGTCATCCCAGCTCGGCCCCCAGAGGCGGGGGCGCCTTTCCCCCCCCGCGCAGGACTCATCATAATGGCCTTTTCCCAAATGCTTATTAACGTCCCGTTTCACGAGCAATCCGTGAGCACGTTCTCGCTGGAAAGGACCTAGGCCTTACAGGGAAGGCTGGGTGCCCCTTGACCACCTTCTAGAACAGTCCTTGGCTCCTCCCAAGAGGCAACTACCAGGTGTGCTTTGCTGCCTATTATTCATTCCCTCACTTAATTAATATTTATGGATGACCCGCTACGTGCCCGGCATTGTTCTGTGTCTCGGGAACATGGCATCGTACAACACTCCGGGTGTGTGTTCTCGTCGCGGGAGTGAGACGCTAAGCACGCATGCCAATGAGACTCACACGCATCCGGCGGTGGCAGGTGCTCTTCAGAAAATAAGCCGGGTAAGAGGAGAGAAGCTGCCCGGGAAGGAGGGTTATTGTGGCCACCGTGGTCGGAGCCCCTCCCCTGGAGGCGCTTCTGCAGGAGCTGCGGGGACACGGGGCCGGGCGTCCAGAGGGGCTGTGCACCCCGGGGCGGGTGGGGGGACCGGCCGGCAGGTGTGGGTCCGGAGACGGCTGGGGAGAGCACAGAGGGCCCGGCAGGCCACGGAGGACACTTCGTGTCGGGGTCTCAGTGAGCTGGGAAGGAGCGATGGCAGGCACTGGTTTTTCTTTTTTTCTTTTTTCTTTTCTTTTCTTTTCTTTTCTTTTCTTTTCTTTTCTTTTCTTTTCTTTCTTTTCTTTTCTTTCTTTTCATTTCTTTTCTTTTCTTTTCTCTTCTTTTCTTTTCTTTGCTCTTCTTTTCTTTCTTTTTTTTTTTTTTTAAGATTTTATTTATTTATTCCTAAGACACAGGCAGAGGGAGAAGTGGGCTCCCTGCGGGGAGCCGAATGCGGGACTTGATCCCAGGACCCCGGGGTCACGCCTGAGCCCCCCGGGCGCCCCTGCCGTGTGCTCGCTCACGCCCCCCCGTCCTGCAGAGCTGGAGCACTCTCTCTGATCCACAGCCGGACCTCCGTCGCTGCTAGGCTGTGGTGTGGCCGTCCGCGGCCTGGCTCCCGGGAGTCGGTGGGGCCACGTCCCTGCGGCCACTCTTCTCCTCTGGGCAGTGGGTGTCTGCGGGCAGGACGCTGCCGGGGCTCCGTGGGCCTGCAGTGGCCAGGCTGCATCCGTCCTCGGGTCAGGGACAGTCGTCACATGCCGACGCGGGGTCCCCGGGCGGCTGCACTCGGCCCGGGTTTACCAGGAGCAGCAGCGGGGTCAGGCCTGGCCCCGGACTGGAGGCCCATCCCGGGGTCGAGTCAGGGGGCCCCTGAGCAGCCGGGCCGGGTGTGCGCCGGGGTGGCCGGAGCGGCAGGACCAGTCACAGGGTCCCTGCCTCCCGGCTCACAGCTCCCTTGGCTCCCCCGAGTCGGCGCGTGGGCCGGGCCTCGTGTGCGTCCTGGGATCTTTCCCCTGCAGCCCTTCCAGGTGGCTCTCCTCTGCCCTCTGGCAGTTGTCTCACGTGCACGGGCCGACGGGAACCCTCGAGGGGCTTGGACGGGCTTCTGACCGCGGTCCCGGCGAACCTGGGCCAGCTTGGCGGCCTGCGCAGCCCCAGCGCCCGGCCCGGGTCTGGGGGAGGGAGGGCCGCCCTGCGGACATCTGTCCTGGCTCCGTTCTGGACTCTTCTGGGTCCCGGGGGGGAGAGTCTATTCCCTGCTCCTTGGCGTCGTGGCAGGATTCAGTTCCCCACGGGCCCCCCATTTCCTCGCTGGCTGCACGTTCCCGGCTCCTGCAGGCTGGCCGCTCGCCCTGTCTTGGCGCTTCCATTGCCGAAGCCGGTGGCGGTGGCCTGAGTCCTCCTCACGCTAGCAGCCCCTCCTCCTTCCGTGTCCTCCCTGTGCTGTGGAGCAGAGGCCCGGGAAGCAAAGGCCTGGGGTGTCCGGGGAGCAGAGGCCTGGGGGGCCCGGGGAGCAGAGGCCTGGGATGTCCAAGGAGCAGGGTCCCGGGGGTCCCAGGGAGCAGAGGCCCAGGATGTTTGGGGAGCAGAGACCAGGGAGGCCTGGGGAGCAGAGGCCCGGGTGTGGGGCCCTGGTCAGTGTGGCCCACCCCATCTGCCCTTGTCTGCCCAGTGCTCCCAGATGCCCCCAGGGCAGTCACTCTAGACGTGCCCGTGCACTGCTGGGCACACGGCTGCCATGTGGCCTCTGGGCCCCTGCACGTCAGGCTCGCTCACACCCAGCTCACATGTGGCACCGCACACCTGCCAAGTGACAGAGATGAAACCGCAGAGGCAGCGTGGACGCGTCCAGGTCGGGGGACAGCCCCGGGGCCCTGCACCTCAACCCACAGACACACAGACACTGCACACAGATACACACCACACACAGGCACCGCCATGCTTACACGTTTCACACACACACACCATACGCACCATGACACACGCCACACGCACATACAGCACTGATACCACACTCACCTGCACCTACACCCACCACACAGACTCACCACACCCACACCACACACACCCACACCACCACCATCCCACACGCACACACCCCTCCAAGCCCCGTCATGCACAACTCGAGCAAGGGGGAACCCTGCTTAGGCCTGAGGAGCGTCGCCCACGTCCAATGGCTCGTTAATGGACTCTGGCCGCAGGCCTGTTTATCTCCTTCCCCCAGTGCTTGGGCACCAAATGAAGACGATGCCAGGAAGCTTTGAAATGTTCCCAACCCAGAAGCCTCGGACTCACAGGCTTTGAAGATTAGAGCAAGTTGCAATTCTCCCGCCCCCACCCTGGCTTTTTAATTATTTTTAAATCTTCCTCTGAGAGTGCTCAGCACCCCGATTCTGACAGCAGTGCAGCCTGGCTCCTTCCACTCCACGTGCCAGGACGCGAGAAGCCGTTCCGCGCCACGACCTCCCTGGACCCTGGTGACAGCCCACGAGGGGAGCCGGGGCCCCGTTACAATCCCGTTTCAGAGGTGAGAACACGAGGCCCCGGCTCAGCTCCGGTCGGAGGGGTTTGCGGGGCCAGCGGTGAGTCCAGGCCCCCGAGCTCATGTTTGCAAAGCTCGTGCGGCGGTGCCTCCGACAGACGGTGGGGCATCAACTTTGAAACAGGAAGCATTTACCCAATATTTCATAAATAAAGAAAACCATCGCAGATAAAGGTCAAGGCCACACAGTTGATAAGCGATAGAAACAGGGATGAGCCTATAGATGAGGCTCCAAAATCCATGTTCTAACCACTAGCTTATGCATTTTTGTCTCTCTTTCTTCCAGAGAATAGGAACTTCTGGAGAATTAAACTGTTTACACTTAGGTGGATTTACTTCCGAGGTTTTTGGGTGAGCGTAAACGCATCTCATCTTGTAAGGCGGCGCTACGTTCTCTCAGTGGTTCCGTGTGCAGCTCTTGCCCAGGGAATTGCTCCTTTTCAAAGACTTAAATCGGAGGGAGGAGGGAAGAGGAAAGTGACCGGCCCGGGGTGTCTGCGTCAGTGAAGCGGGTGAGCGGAGAGAGGCCTGCGGCGCGTGGTGGGGCGACCTTTCTTTTTTTCTTTCTAAAGATTTGATTTATTTATTCATGAGAGACAGAGAGAGAGAGGCAGAGGCACAGGCAGAGGGACAAGCAGGCTCCATGCAGGGAGCGGGATGCAGGACTTGATCCCGGGACACAGGGTCATGCCCTGGGCCGAAGGCGGATGCCCAACCACTGAGCCACCCGGGCGTCCCCAGGGTGGCCTTTCTGTTCTGGGGCCGGGAGGACACTGGAATGCTGTGGCCTCAGAGGGCGGGCTCCCAGGCAGCCCCCGGGGCAGAGCCTGCAGCCTGTCCAGGTGCCATCTGTGGCCTGGGCCTGGGGACCCGCGCCACCCGGGTGTCCGTGAGGGCCGGGCTCGCTGCCTGTACGCGGGGGCCCAGGGCAGTCACTTCCCGGCCTTCTGCATGTTCCCCTTGGGGAAGAGCGGAGGTGACAGGTGCCCGTGTCCACGCTTGTCCCGTGGATCGGGGCCCAGGATCTGTCCCCAGGATCTGTCCCCAGGATCTGTCCCCCTTGTGCGGGGCGAGGGAGCAGCGGGTGCAGGCAGTTGGATTGCCTGTGGGGAGGTGGATTCTGCTGGGAGGATCATTCTGGGTTCACGGCACATGCGGCCCATCAGCAGAGCCTCTGCTCACGTCGGTGGAAGCATCCAGAGCCCGGCCCCTTCGCATCTTCACGCTCCCAGCCACGTGCAGGCCTCGATGTTCTGAGAATCCCTGGCCACCGTCCCCGTGCCTGCCTGTTCCCCTTACGGTCATTCTCCACGCGGCAGCCAGAAGGGCCGTGACGACACCACCAGGTCAGGGGCCCCTCTGCTCGGCACCACCAGTGCTTCCCTCTCATCCGGGCGGTACAGACCCCCTGGTGCCTCATCTGTCCCACGGCCTCTCTGACCTCATCTCCCGCCCACCTCCTCCTCCAGCCTCCCTGCCTCCTCCTCCAGCCTCCCAGCCTCCCAACCTCCTAGCCTCCTCCTCCAGCCTCTCAGCCTCCTCATCCAGCCTCCCAGCCTCCTTCTCCAGCCTCCCAGCCTCCCAGCCTCCTAGCCTTCTCCTCCAGCCTCTCAGCCTCCTCATCCAGCCTCCCAGCCTCCCAGCCTCCTCCTCCAGCCTCCCAGCCTCCTCCTCCAGCCTCCCAGCCTCCTAGCCTCCTCCTCTAGCCTCCCAGCCTCCTCCTCTAGCCTCCCAGCCTCCTCATCCAGCCTCCTCCAGCCTCTCAGCCTCCTCTTCCAGCCTCCCAGCTTCCTAGCCTCCTCCTCCAGCCTCCTAGCCTCCCAGCCTCCTCCTCCAGCCTCCCAGCCTCCTTCTCCAGCCTCCCAGCCTCCTAGCCTCCTCCTCCAGCCTCTCAGCCTCCTCCTCCAGCCTCTCAGCCTCCTCATCCAGCTTCCCAGCGTCCCAGTGTCCCATGGAAGCAAACACCTCTGGCGTGCTTCTGCGTCGGGGGACCACACTGGCCCAGCCATTTTCTGGAGCATTCCTGGCTCCCACAACCACAGGGCTACTCCACTTTCTCAGGCCTTTGCTGCAGAGCGTCCCTGCCGCCCCTGTCGCCGATGGCACCAGCCTCCACAGCACTCCCCGCGTCGGCCTCCTTTTCCTGCATCAGTCGGTGTTGGCGACATCTAGAGCTGTGTCCAGTGTCTCTACCTGTCCCCACACTCGCACCCGCACCCGCACCCCCCCCCCACTAGGACGTAAGCTCCAGGAGTCCAGGGGCCGGATTCTGCTGGCTGCCTCCTGCCCCCGGACCGAGCAGCCCCTGCTGTACCATAGACGCTCCGTGAGTGAATGAGGACATGAGCAGCGGGAGGTAAATGGGGGAGGACGGCGGTGCCCCGGAACAGCGTGCAGCTGGGCACTGCGATGCGCGGTGTACGCTGTCGTCTCTGATCTCTTGCTCCATCCTCAGGAACCCCATGTCCCGCCCCAGCCGCTCGCCCTGGGTGCTGTTCCCTGTGGGCCGAGATGAGGTTCGGGTCCCCTTCGGTGGCTGTTGGGGGAGCTGGGGGCTCCCCTGGGGGCCACGGCCACGTCCGAGCTGGCCGGGGAGGGCCGGGGTCGCATTGCCACTTCCTGCCTGTGGGGACCGCGCGGTCACCGCTGGGAACAGATGTCAGGCCACTGTGAGGAATGAAACAGGATGGGGCCACGAGGTGTCCCGAAGCCCTGGTCAGCCAGGAAAGGGAACGTCTCAGCGGAGATCTGCAGGATCTGCACCCAAACTGGGTCGGGGGGCAGGAGGGCGGGAGTAAAATAGGACTCTCGTTGCACACTTTTGAGACTGCCCAGTGCCCCTAAGAAGAAGCATCTGGGGCATCTCCAAAAGCTGGTCCCGGCCGGCACCTGACCGGCAGCTGCAGGGGTGGGGGCCGCCGGGCGCTAAGGCCTGTGGCCCAGGGGACCTGTCCGGCGGCCCCCATCCCCGGGGCAGGGGTGAGGCTGAGGGCAAGGCACGGAGGATAAATGGCCACATTGTAGCCCGTCCGATTTGGGGTGGGTGGAAGGGAAGCTGACGGGATGTGAGCCCTCGTCACGTGCGTGTCAGGCGCTGCGTGACGAGGCAGGCAGGCGCCTCTGGTCCCAGGCGGAGAGAGGGACGGGCGGCCCCCCAGAGGGGTCGGCCGGGGAGCAGGTGCGGCGGCGGGGGGGGGGGGGGCCTGAGCTCTGCGCTCTTGTCATTTAGCTGCAGCATCATGAATTTTAATGGGCCGCTGGCACACACACACACTCACACTCACACACACATACTCACACACACATACACAGCGGAACATCATCTTGCCATCGTTTGGCTCCTGCTCTGCCCGGTGCTGTGATGATGAAAGTGCCATTTGATCAGAGGGGAGGAGTGGCACCGGGACGACTGCTGTGTCGCCTGTGTTTTTGCCGGAGAGGACGGGAGCCTGGTGTGTGCGGGGCTCTCAGTCCCCGTCGGGGCTCTGATGTCCGTGGTGGCCCTCTCTCCAGCATTTTTGATTTTTTTCTTTTTTTTTTTTTTTAAGATTTTTATTTATTTATTCTTGAGAGACACAGAGAGAGAGAGAGGCAGAGACACAGGCAGAGGGAGGAGCAGGCTCCACGCAGGGAGCCCGACGTGGGACTCGATCCTGGGACTCTAGGATCACGCCCTGGGCTTAAGGCGGCGCTAAACTGCTGAGCCCCCCGGCTGCCCCCTTTTTGATTTTCCTCTTTTTTTCTGGCCACTCTCTCAGCTTGAGGGAAGTGTTCCGGGCCCTCTCCGGCTGGTGTGCCCGCGTCCCCACAGCCCCCTGTCCCCACTGCTCGAGGCTGGCGCGTTCCGGAGCCTGGGACACGGCACCTGGCCCCACTGCCTCTGGGCCCGGGATTGAATTTCCAGCTTGAATCTCTCTTGATGTGTTGTCAAGGGAAGGAGGGAACAGAGAGAGAGAGAGGAGAGTGTTTCCAGCTCAGCCACGCGAAAAGGGGGGTGCGGAGGTTGTAGACTGTTCTGGAGGCAAAATTCTAGGACACTCGCAAGCTTTTAGGGCTGTTCCTGCAAAAGGAAGATGGAAAGTGGAGAGTTTCCCAAATGAAGGGTCAGTTTCTCAAAACACCTTCCTTCCTCGTGAGGGGAAGGCGGTTCCATTGCTAGCTTGTCCATCCTTCTGGCCCCTGGGTCTTTGCACCTGCAAGTCCCTCCAGGTGGGCCTCTGTCCCCACCCCTTCCTTCCAGAATGCTGCCCTCCTTGCAGCTCTCTGCGCAATCCTGCCTCCCCAGGAGGCCTTTCTAATCTGCCGAATGGGGAGTGTCTCCGGAGCTTGCCGAGTTGGGTTCACATCTCAGAGATGCCACCTCCCGGATGCTCCCCGGTGTCCTGGCCCCCCAGGAGTCATTCCCAGTTTTGAGGCTGTTGATGTAGAAGCTTAAGAAGCTACGTGCCACCCCCGAGGGCACTTATTAGCTCCTGAAACGCCACTGCAGACACACGGACCAGGCTGGAGTCAGGTGGAGTCCCAGAATGCTGGGAGCCCTGGCATTCTCCGGACTTGCGTTCAGGTTCCACCCCAGCTCCCTCTAGAGGCATGTTGGGCGCCCCTGGGTTTGGCCAGAGAGGCAGCCAGTGTTCTTGGGGTCACCCATTCCTTTCTGGAGTTTTCATCCTGTCTTCATGATCTGTGGCCCTGGGTGGGTGTGAGAAGTGGGGGCTGGCTGCATTTTCTCTTAGCCCTCCTTGGACCTCACACCCCCGCAAAGTCCAGAGGGGTGAGCATCCCTCTCCTTCCTCATCTCCAGTGGGGATTTCCCTCAGGCAGATTCTCTTTCCAGGGTTCAGGGCAAGAGACCAGCTTAGCTCTGAGACCCTGAACGCAGGTGCGAGTCCATCCTCTTCCAGCTCCAGGCCCTGGCTCAGCCCTGAGGAGCCTGAGTTCTGGAGCCAGACAGATACACTCAGGTGGCGACGCCTCCATGCATGGGCCCACCAGGTAGGCCCTGGGCCAGACACAAATCCCTGGCACCATGGCCCCAACCATCCGCTCTACCCCTTCCCGGCTGATCTGTGAAATGCAGAGAATTTGCTGAACTCCCGGGGCTCTCGTGATGATCAAACATGATTGGACATGAAGCACCTGGCACCTAGTAAGAGCTCCACGGTACCCACCAGTGTTAGTTCTGGATCTCATCCTCATCTAAAAGTGGAAAAAAAACCCCAAAAAACAGAAAACAAACCTGCCCTGAAAGATGAATGTGAAATTTAAGGGGGAGGATATATTTGAAAGTGAAATCATGATCCTAAAGAAATACCTACATTCCAGGGTTCACTGTGCCACGATTCAAATTAGCCAAGATGTGGAAACAACCCCAATGTCCACTCACAGACCTATGGATAGAGAAAATGTGAGATAGATATATATATATAGATATATATATATATATATGGAATGTTATTAACCCTTAAAAAAGAAGGAATTCCTGTCATTTCTAGTGACATAGATGGCTCTGGAAGACATTATGCTCATTGAAATAAGCCAGTCACAGGCCAGGACTCCATGTGCCGTAAGACTGAGTGTTGGTGTTCCCTCACCCCAGATTTATATCTTGAAACCCTAGGCCCCAGTGTGATGGCATTTGGAGGTGGGGCCTTTGGGAGGTGCCTAAGTCTTGATAGAGCCCTCATGAATGGGATCAGTGTCCTTATAAAAGACTCCAGAGAGCTCCCCTGCCCCTCCTGCTGTGTGAGGACATGGTGAGAGGACCACCGTCTTGGATCTTGGGTCTTGGATCCGTTGATCTGGGACTTGCAGCCTCCAGAACTATGAGAAATGCATTCCTGTCATGTGAAGTCACAAGGTCTGTGGTAGTTTGTTATAGCAGCTCGAACAGACTGAGCCTGACTCCACTTAAATGAGGTATCTAAAATAGTCCCATTCATGGAAGCAGAGGAGACAGTGGTGGCTGCCAGGAGCTGGGGGTAGTTATTGTTCAAATGACATGAAGTTCCAGTTCGGCTGGATGAGGAGGTTCTAGAGATCTGTTGTACAACATGGGGCCTGTGGTTAATACGGCGTTGTGCACCTAAAAGCCTCTTACGAGGGGTAAATCGATCTTGTGCTAAGTGTCCTTAGGACAAAACAAAAGCAAAACGGGGGTACCTGGTGGCTCATCAGTTAAACGTCTACCTTCGGCTCAGGTCAGGATCCCAGAGTCTCCAGATTAAGCCTCACATCAGGCTCCCTGCTCAGTGGGGAGCCTGCTTCTCCTTTTCCCTCTGTCCCTCCCCTTGCTTGTGCTCTCTCTCTGTCTCGCTCAAATAAATAAATAAGAACAAACTTAAAACAAACAAACAGGGATCCCTGGGTGGTGCAGCGGTTTGGCACCTGCCGTTGGCCCGGGGCATGATCCTGGAGACTCGGGATCGAATCCCACGTCGGGCTCCCTGCATGGAGCCTGCTTCTCCCTCTGCCTGTGTCTCTGCCTCTCTCTCTCTCTGTGACTATCATGAATAAATAAATAAAATCTTTAAAACAAACAAACAAACAAACAAACAAACAAACAAAAAAACAAAGGCAAAACAGAACAACAGCAATAGCAGCAAACCCCTATGGAAATACAAGAAGTCTTTGGGAGACCAGGGATATGTTTGTAACCCTGTTTGTGGTGATGGTATCACGGGCGTATGTGTGTCCAAATGCATAATTACATACATTAAGTGCAAACAACTTTTTGAATATTAAGAATACCTCCATACAGTTGAAAATAAATTCTTGAGGGGCGCCTGGTTGGCTCAGTCGGTGAAGCATCTGCCCTCGGCTCAGGTCACGATCCCGGGGTCCTGGGATCGAGCCCCACATTCGGCTCCCTGATCAGGGGGGAGTCTGCTTCTCCCTCTCCCTCTGTTTGTGCTCTCTCTCTCTCTCTCACTCTCAAATAAATAAAATCTTAAGAAAAAAAAAAAAGTAAGTTCTCGAGAAGACTATGAAATGAGAGCATCGGTCTGATTGTCCTAGCTCAGGTGTGTGAAGCTCCCTCCCCAGGTGAAGTGACACCAGCTGGAGCTCAGTCCCCAGAGGAGGAGTTCAGGCTGAACCCCTGGAGCCTACAGGACCTAGAGAGCTTCCTGCAACACGTGGCATTGCGTGACGTCTGTGCGGCATCGTGTGGCATCACTGACTGGAAGGCCCTTGGAGACCATCTATACAGTTTCCATGTTTAGCAGTGAGGAATCTGAGGCCCGGAGAGGGGCACTGACCCAACTCCGGCCCCCACACAGGTGAAAGGCAGGGCAGGCCCGGAAGCCATCCCTCCCTGGGGCCAGTTCCTATAGCTTCGGTTCATCCCCTGCCGCCCTGCCTTCCAATAAAGCCCAGATCGGGGACAGGAATGATCCTGTGGGCGTCTTGCAGGCCTCCCTGGGCCCCTCCACCCGCCTGCCCAGAGCTGGCCTCAGGGATACAGCAGGAGGTCCCTGAAGCCACTCTCCCAGAAGGTCCTCAGCATGTTAGCATGCTTAGTTTAAAAAAAAGAAAAGGTATTTATGTGCAAAGCCACTTATCTCTGTAGCACCTCCAGATAAATCTTCTAATTTACGGGTAAGCTGACACCCTCCAAGAGCCAAAATCAATGTGTGTCACTGTAAATCCAAGCTGGGCCTCGGCTTCGACTCCTACCAGCCAAACGATGGCCCTTGCTCTTGCACCGGGCCACCTGGAGGACCGATGGCGCAGGTCCTGCTGGGAGCTTCTGGGCCCAGACCCTGTCTCCCACCTCAGGGCTCCTCACCTCTCAGATGCGGCCTTGGCTCTGGGGGCCACACGGCAAAGCCCCAGCTGTCTGCTCGGTGATACTCAAGTCATCCTTCAAAGCCCAGCTCAGATGCCACCCATTCTTGCAAGCCTTCCTGAAGTTGCCCCCGGGGAATTACCTTCTCATGCTGCTCTGGGGGTGTGTCTGGGAAATGCCACGACCACGAGCAACCGCAGATGGTAGTAAGGTGTGCACTTGCACTTCCAAGGTTGGGAGCGCTGTGATCGGGGCTTCCTCCTTCCCCCTTTCCTGCTCACCAGCGTGCTGTACTGTTTGCACAGCATTCACAGATTGAGCACCTACTGTGTGCTGCTGTTCACTGGGCTTGGGGTCCAGGGACAGGTCAGATACAGCCCCGGACCTGGGGGTGCTCACCGTCCCATCAGGAAGACAGGCAGGAAATTAGCTATCACAGGTGCTCTGGGGAAGATGGGAGCGCAGGGACAGCATCTGTGGCAGACCGGAAGGTCAGGGTGGGCCTCCCCGGGGACCAGGAGGTGGCCAAGTGAGCAAGTGGGTCGAAGGAGGCCCTCAGTTGTGCTGTGCACTTCTTTTGGCTGACAAAAGTCGTGCGGGCCACCTTTAGAAAACATAGGCCAAGAACAGGTGTGTGAGGGTCACAGAGAGGGATGGAGGAGGAGTGGCTGGCATACTGTCTCGACCCTGCCACTGCTCTCCTCCTGCCCCTTGCCCATCCTCAGCCACAGACGTGTCCCAGCCCCGGACGACCCCAACCTCTCAGGTGGCCACTGACCCTGCTCTGCCAGCCTAGTGGAGCACCCACCCCAGGTCCATCCTGACCCAATTGGCAGATTATTACCCTCCACAGGCCAGTTCTGGGGCCAAATGAGGTGCCCCAGAAATGAGCCTGGCACTCACCAGCACTCCAGCTCTACCCCCTCAGTTCCATCTCAGGTGCGTGCTTCTGTAACATGGGTTTTGCAGCAGTTCCTGTTTGTTTGCTGGTTCTCTGCTCACTCTCCAGCCCGGGACCGAGCCCCAGCAATCTCAGGAGAGGCCTGACCACCCAGCTGGCCATTGATGCCCCTGTACACTGAGGTGCCCTCTAAGCCACCACTGTGTCCTCAGCCTCTTGCCCAGTGCCTTGGCTCAAGAAATGTTTGTTGAGTGGAGGGATGAATGGAGGAAATGGGTTGGGATGCCATGGATTCTAGAATTGCCGAAGCATGGGGCGCTGCTGGCCAGGCTCAATCTTCCTGGGATGCCAGCTTCTACGTGACTCCAGTCCAGATTTGCCAAGCTCCTGAAAATAGAATATCTGGCTATAATCACAGGCCAGTTTAAGTTTTACTTATTTAAGTGATCTCTACAATCCTCTATGGGGCTCGAACTCACCACCCCGAGACTAAGAGCCACATGCTTTTCTGACTGAGCCAGCCAGGTGCTCCCCCTTAAGCACCAGTTTTCAACCCACCCCAGATCCTGGGGCCGTCAGCCTCCTGCCTCCCCCAGTTGTCCTGCCCTGAGGTTCCAACTTGCCTCTGGGCCATAGAACAGAGCCATGCTTTGGTGTACAAGATGGCTGCAGAGTAACTGGGCCACAATTCTATCAATTGTAGGACATCTATGTGCCATGTCCCCATATGCCCATGAGTGAGCAGTCTCAGGGTTTATGCACACCAGTTTGCCTGGGAGTATCATTTCAGGCCTCTTGCTCCGGCATAATTATTACTGGGATCCCCCTTCATCCTACAAGTGCCCTGTTCTGGACCATAAACTATGGGAGCATATAGTTATATCCTCGCTCGCTGGGCGATGTTCCTCATGGGACTCTATCTTCTAGTTTTCAGGGGCTCCAAGCTACAGTGCTCTCTCATTGCCTCTTCCAGCCTTCTCTGAAAGTCTGTGAACTTCTCAAACTTTCACAAAGGCATTATCAGAGCTGAAAGCTTCCCTAAAGGCGTTAGAATTGTGGCAACTTGTTCTGGACAGAAGGTGATTTCCCAGCCTGGTTCTAAGTAAAAGCTTTCAATTCTTCCAGGTGCTTTGATTTTCTGGCTTTCATGACTGTTCCACAGACATTTCTGCAGCAGCAGACTGGGCAACAGTCAATGAGCCATTGATTAGAGCCATATTACAGCTGTACGAGTCAGTCTCTGAGATCCCCACATTTGTCATTCAGTTTAATTCAGCAGACATCGACCGAGCACGTGGTTTAAGCAAACACTAGATGACTCCAGTGGTCCTTTGCCAATTTTGAAACTTGTAGCTTATTTGAACTTAAGCTGCCATGATAGGAAGAGCCATGGTTCTGTTAACTCCTTGTATCAGGTGTCTGTTGCTGAAAGCTTGCTTCTAGTAATTGTGGATTTGTTTGTACTGGACCAGCTCTCCTGTTAATAATAATGATAAACTCTAGAAACATGCTTTTTAAAAAAAAAAAAAAAAACAACCCTCATCAGGCCTTGGAGAGTAACAAAAACAGGCAGAAATGAAAGGGGATTTGACACCTGAAGAATCATCTCTGACTACGTTTCTCATTTTTATAGGATTGTACTTGCCACAGGTTCTAGTTGTAGTAAAATTTCACACAGGTACCTGAAGTCTCTCTTGTTGAGGGATTGAGACCTAAGTTTGGGGCAACCACCATATCTCAAAAGTGAGAGGAAAAATCTATATGGAAGAGAAACACAAAAGGAGGCAGCCTACATTCTATGTATAGATTCTACCTACATTTCTGTCTTCAACTCTAAATTTTGGAGGTAAGTTCCAAGTAGTAGCTTAAATGAAAAGCACTGGGTAGAACTACTACTGTTGGCTACTAAAGGGGAGACCAGGTTTGAAGTTTGAGTTCAGCCACATTACCTGCTACAATGAAAATCTATAAACTTGAGAAGAACATAACAGAATCCAGAGTCATTACAGGATATCTTTGACAATGTCTAGAATGCAAATCCAAATTACTAGACCTACCCAGAAACAGGAAAGTGTGATCCATAGTCAAGTTATCTTTTGCTATAGTATCACATGTAATAGCCAATCACAAGAGCTTGGTAACATACAAAAATAAGCATTTATTTTTGTTTACATGTCCACAGATCAACTGATTGCTTCTGCTGACTTGGCTGGGCTCCAGACATCCCTGGTCAGTTACAATTTGGCTAAGTAGCTTCACTAATTTCAGCTGAATCCTCTTTCATATCTCAGGCCTCAGTGTGGGCAACAGAGCTGGTTTTGTTTTGCTCCAGTTGCCTTCCACTGCATTCCATTGACCCAAGGCAGCTACAGGGACAGTGGCATGAGCTGTGAGGTCACAATGATGGGACCTAGGTACAAGAAGAGGTGAAGAACTGGGAGATTTTTGTAATCCATCCATTACAGCCGTAAAATTATGATTCTGCCTTTGTTTGGTGGGAGGAGATCCCAGGAAATACCAGTAGGGAGTAAGGAGATTGAGCCAAGGGAGGGAAGAAAGCCATTCAAGATGTGCTGAGCAGATTATTGCTGAGGGCATCTGGCACATAATTCCTCTGGAGACCTCAGGAGACCATGAGAAACATGCCTCTCAGAGTTTGTCTACCCAAGTGGTGAGGGAACTGGGATATTTTTCCATTGAATCCCATTCATCATAGGGCTGCTTCCTGAAGCATTGATTCCCCAACACATTCCTTTTGACTCTTGATATTTTTGCCTGATGGACTGTTTCTTGGAAAGGAGTAGAAGGTGGGTGGGATTTTTACCCAGGTCAGGCCATAGCTGACCCAAGACAAAAAGCATAGAAATAGAAGTGAACTGGATCCACCAAGAGGAAGACAGGGCAGGGATTCGTCAGAGCTCTGGGGAGGGCCCTGGGTACACATACTCCATGCAAAGGAATGTTTAAGTCAAATATACCTACATCTCTAGTCGATGAAAGCCCTGAGTGACATCATCTGGGTTTAAAATTCTAAGACAAAGTTCTCGATGGGGGCAGTCGTGAGGCCTATAAATATTTTCAGAAGTGCATTTTCTAAATATATGTGCCTGCCTCGCATCCTCTATGAATTAGAGCTAGTTTACTCTTTTCCATCGGTGTGCTGGAAATGTTTAACAATTGGCTCCCAAGGAAAAATGTGCATACACACACACACACACACACACACACACACTACAGAAGCTTATTGTAAATTTTACTTATATTAAATATGTGTGGCACACAATTTACTACTAATAAAATATACAATATTCTTTATTATAAGTTCCCTATACTAATAGATTCCCAGAGAATACATTAGTTGGCTTTTGCAAATTTTTTTTAGAATTTTGTCCATAATCAACCTATCACTGCATTGATCAATAAGCAGTTACAACATGAATGTTAGTTGGAGGTTTTGTCTATGTCAGTAAGATGAATGGGAAACAATGAAATCATGTGTCAGAATTTCACCCATTTGTCAATGACGTAAGCAGTCTCTTTTCTGTGTCAGATAGTTTTTGAATACTAGACCATTTCCTCAAATTTGTGTGCTATTCACACTGTATTTTATTAGTAACAGATAAAGTATTAGTATTAGTCACAGATACAATATGCTTTTACGTTAACCTGCATTATTGACACTTCCTTTATCACTTTCTTGTCTGGAAATCCACAAAAAGAAAGCCAAGCACTGATTGGGAGAATTTGCCGAGTTTTGTGGTGTAAATACTTCCTCCTTGGTTGAGTTCAGGCTCCCACTATGAGGCCATTGACCGTGGAGTTGGGAAGGTCTCAGTAGAATCACTCCTGGTTTTTCCTCGTGCAGACACAATAGCCACACATAACCTTAAGAGCATAAATAGGGCAAACTGTAGTTTGCCTATTAAACCTATTAAAATAATTACTAAGCGGTGAGGTTTTAGAATTTATTATATTTGGTATTAATGTAATTTATTATAATTTAACATAATTTAATTTTCACTAATGGCTGGGTTTAGCAATCAACTTGCAAAATTTCTGAAAATTTAATAAGGCTTTTGCAAAGGCACGTGAGCTGGCTCCAGAGCATCACTATGGCCTCTTCCCTTTCTACCCACATGTGGGACTTCTAAGAGACTTCTAGGAGAAATGTATGTCTCCCTCACAATCGTATCCTCAGGACCTGGCCTGACTCCTGGCACAGGGAATGCCCTGAATAAAGGGTCAGTGAGTAAAATCTTAGGCTTCTTTTGTTTCTAAGAACCCATGATGCTAAAGGGTTGATCTTCTAGTCCTCCTTCCCCTACCCAGTGAGAGACGGTGAGGTGTAGACATTAAGGCTGCCTGAATTTGGATCCCAGCTCTGCTGCTGACTTGCTATGTGACTTTCAGCAGTTTATAACCTCCCCATGCCTGGATTTCTCTCTTGTAAAATAGGCATCATAGTACTGGTCCCCACCCCCACCCCACCCCCACACACACAGAGGTGTAATCATGTGACATGAGTGCGTGACTATGTTTCAAGGGCTAAGAACAGTACCTGGTACTTGTAGACCCCATATTGATATTTGCTATTATTATTATGATTATATTTCAAGATTTTATTTATTTAGTCATGAAAGACACACAGAGAGAGGCAGAGACACAGGCAAAGGGAGAAGCAGGTTCCCTGCAGGGAGCCTGATGTGGGACAGGATCCCAGGACCCCAGGATCACACTCTGAGCCAAAGGCAGACACTCAACCACTGAGCCACTCAGGTGCCTCTGTTATTATTATTATTGTTGTTGTTGTTATTGTTATTATTAGCTAATCATTTGCCAGGCACTCTGCTAGAGTGCCTGCTTTGTAGTTTTTAAAACAGTATTTATAGATGAGGTAACTAAGGTCCAGAGAGACCTTGTGGTGCAGCTAGTTGGGGGCAGAGCTGCAAAGGGGACCCAGACCCAGGCTGTTAGCTCCAAAGTGCAGATCTGACTCATGCCATGGGGTCGGGAGTCCATGAATCTAGAATACCGTGTTTTCCTTGTGCATCATTCAAAATAGCTGTGATAGCTCTAGACTCTATTTGGATATATCAATTTATTTCAAAGGTCGTTTGCTTTATTTTCTTTAGTTGAAGGGGTGTGTGCGAGAAAAACTTTTTTTTTATGAATTAATTTTTTATTGGTGTTCAATTTACCAACATACAGAATAACGAGAAAAACTTTTGTATCCACCAACTGGATTCAAAAGATGCAAACATCTTGTCGTATTTCTTCAGTTTTTTTACGTAACAAAGCGTTATAGAGAAGGAATCGATGTCATTTTGCTTCTGAGGTGAGGCCCAAGGGCAAACCGCTGACTCCATAGAGTTTAAGAAGGAAGGAAGGAAGGATGGGGCGTCTGTTTGCAGGTGAGGAGCCTCATGCAGGTTGGGGTGGGTGCAGCCCCTGTGTCACCCACATGGAGCGCCCTTGCTGTGCAGCCCAGGATGGGGTGTCAGGGGGACAGCCGTGCATTACCCCAGCCTGTGTTGTTTCCCAAGCGCTTCCCGTCCCGGGGTTGAAGGCCGCGAGGACCCCCAAGGGGCCTCAGATTCAGTCTTAGCACAGAATTTGCAAAGGAAAGAACACATCGATCCGGCATCTGTGAGGATGGGAATGGGGCTGAAATCTGCCAGTGGCATTTCCCAAAAACGCTGAACAGGAAGCGCACTCCGAAGACACAGCCAATTTCTTAGGCTCTTCATCCTCCTCAACTGAGACTCCCCGGCATGTGATTATTCCTTGCCCCTCCTCCCCGCCCTGCTTCCTCCCCCGAGGGCCCCCCAGCACCCCAGCCTGCAGCCCCAGCTCCCACCCTCCTCTCGGGGTGCAGTATTTTTTTGTCTATTTATTTTTATTTTTATTTATTTATTTGAGAGAGAACAGGACACGCGGTTCGATCCCTGGACCCTGGGATCATGACCTGAGCCAAAGGCAGATGCTTAACCAACGGGGCCCCCCAGGCACCCCTCCTTTTGGTCTGTTTAAGATATAGTTCACACACGGTGCAATCCATCCGTGTCAGGTGCACAGCTCAGCAGAGTCTAGGAAATTCAGAGAGATGTGCGGTTGCCACCGCAGCCAGTTCCAGAACATTCTCATCATCTCAAAGAGAAACCCTGTACCCTTTAGCGATCACCCCCTCATCTCCCCAGTGCACCCCACAGCCTCAGGCAATGTGGAAGCTACTTTGTGCCTCTGTATGTCCCGTCCCTGTCAATCTCCCAGATCTGGGGTCAGGCCTTTTTAATGTCATCAGCCAATTTTGCCACGGCAGCTCCTTCCTGTCTCCCTCGTCACCCATCAGGGGACTCTGCATGACAAGGGAAGCTCCTCTTGGATGCGGTGTGGTGGGGGGCCGGGTGGGGGCAGCTGCCACGGTCATCCACGTACACGATGACCTCCGATCGGAGGTAAATCGAATTACTGCTCTAATAGAGGCCTAATTGGCAGCCTTGGCAAAGAGATGACTTCCTCTGGGGAAGACAGGGCAGCGATCCATGGAGCAGTGAGGCCAAAGCGGAGTCGTGAAAGATAGATAAGGTGTCACCAGGTCAAAAGCAGGACAGGAATCTTCCTGGATGAGGGAGCGTGGGGGACAGAAGACACAGGCTTCGGGTGGCAGGAAGCAGGGGTGTGAGAGGCGTTGGCTCCCTGGGGTCCTGCATGATGAGGCTGGAAAGCTAATGAGAGGTACTGCTTACGGTAGCATTGCTCAGTTTTTATTTCGTTATCGCCCCCCCAGAGGAGAAAAATTAAATTTAAATATAATTTGTCCCTAAGAGAAGAAATTAAATAGGAAGGAATGCAATTTTGTCGCGTGGGGCTGAGCTCTGGAGGGCCACAGACTCCTGTGATGTCTCAGATTTTCACCAGTTTTCGCCACGCAGGGGGTGGCGTGGCGGGTGGAGAGAGAGTGGGCGAGGGCACGCTTACTGGGCACCCTCATGTCTCATTCGAGTCTCAGATTGGCCCTGACACGGGCCCTAATTCATAACCTCCTCTGAGCAGGTGCGGAAGCTAAGGTTCGCAGTTGTGTGAATCCCCCATGGAGACTCTGATGATCCAGCCCTGGGAGGGGGAGAGGGGAGGGAGGGGGAGGCCACAGCTACAGGCAGGATCTGCACCCTGGTCACCCTTTAGAATTGTCCCAGGGAGTTTTTAGAATCTGCCATGCCTTTGTTTTTTATTTTATTTTATTTTATTTTATTTTATTTTATTTTATTTTATTTTATTTTATTTTATTTATTTTATTTACTGGGATGCCCGGGTGGCTCAGTGGTTGAGCATCTGCCTCAGCTCAGGTCGTGATCCCGGGGTCCTGGGATTGAATCGGGACCTGCAGGGAGCCTGCTTCTCCCTCTGCCTGTGTCTCTGCCTCTCTCTGTGTCTCTCATGACTAAATGACTTATTTGAGGGAGAAAGAGAGAGCATGAGCAAGGGGGTAGGGCAGGGGGAGAGGGAGAAGCAGGCTCCTCGCTGAGCAGGGAGCCCAATGCAGGATTTGATTCCAGGACCCCAAGATCACAACCTGAGCCGAAGGCAGATGCTTCACTGACTGAGCCACCCAGGCGCCCCAGAACCTGTCATGCCTTGGCCTCACCCCACACCCCTTCCACCAGAATCTTTGGGGACTGGGCCTGAACTCCTAGGATTTTGTAAAGTTCCTCATTTAACTGAAATGTGCAGCCAGGCCTGAGCCCTCGTGATAGGAGCACCGCCTCTGGCGGGAAGCAGGCCAGGGCCAGTGGGCCCCCATGCTCCTTGATGCTTCTGCCTCTCTGGTCCCCCTTGGCCTCCCTGGGCACCTCTTCTCCTGTCCACCCATGTCAGCAGGGGTTAGTGAACTGCCACTAGGCCACATCTGACCAGGGCTTGGTTTGTTCATCGAGTTTTATTGGAACAACCAGGCACTTTCATTTACATATAATCTGTGGCTACTTTGTGGCTACAGCAGCAGAACCGGGCCACCCCCTGCAAAGCATAATCTATTTCCCATGTGGCCCTTCCAGAAAAGGTCACTGGCCCCCAATTTAAAATGCCGGTGTTTCCTACGGCTTCATCGTGGGCCCCCTTTTCTGTTCACTCCTGTGCTCTCTCGGGGCAGAGAGACCCACTCTGGTGTCTCGAAGGTCATCTGCGTGCCCAGGGCTCTCACACGTCTGGGTGGCAGGAGTGAGTCTGGGGACACAAACCAGGATGTAAAAATGTACGGTGTAAAGAGCAGCTGTGCAAGGGCGGACAGAGAGCCAGCTTGGCCACGCTTGGGCTGGATAAGGGCTCCGCGAACTCAGCGAGGAGAAGCAGGGAGATGCTGATGCGTGTTCCTGGGGACACTGTGCTCCCCTTCTCTACCCCTGTGCCAAGCCCTGGGATGGAGGGTAGCATGAAGCCCCTGAGAGGCTGCGGAGAACCCAAGAGGATGGGGAAGCGGCGTTGCCCATGCCCACGCGCGCTCGGGAATGTGGCCGGGCCCAGCACGTACGCCCCAGCACGTATGCCTAGGTGGGAGCAGGGAGGGACTGGCTGACCTGGGTCACCACGCTCATGGCCTCAGATGGCCCGCAACGTCCTCGTGCACCCGGCAAGGCTTGGGGAGCGGCCACAGACTCCTCATCCCCCTGGAAGAGGGATCCAGAAGGGCCTAGACCAAGCCTTGGAGACACACGTGCAGACCAGAGACCACAGATCAGCAGGACCAGGAGCTTAGAGACCGTTCTGGGCCGAGAGGAGAACCGAGGTTCCACTTTTGCCGCCCTGAAAAGTGCAGGCTGTAGCAGGAGGTCGGCAGTTTATAGAAGGTGGGAGACGCTCCTCTCTCCGGCGCCGTGTTTCAGCGGGAGATTCATCCTCACGAGGTTCATGTCTGGGCCTTTCCTGTGCATCAGACACTATCCGCGTCTCCACTGGGAAGCTTGTCGGGCCCACCAGACCCACTGGCCCGTGGCGAGCTGCCCGCCTCTTCCAGAACCTGCTCCTCCTCCTCCGCCATCCTCCCCATCTCGGGGCAGGGAACCCCAGCGGCCTCATCACCCCGACAGGCACCAGGTCATCTCCTGCCTTTGGCCCTGAGCACCTCTGTGCATGACCTGATGGTCCTCCCTCCCCACCCCCCACCCCCCCCCCCCCCGAGAATCCTGCTAGGGGATTTTCGCAAGCTGCTCTCCCTCTATTTATTGTCCCTCTTCTGTCTCCTCCCAGGCTGGTGATAACACTGATAAAAATAACACAATTAGCATTAATAGTTAACACCTCTCATTGATTGGGTGCTAATTGCTCTTAATACAGTATCTCACTTCATCTTCGCATCGACCTACTTCCGCTCCTGCTAGCACGCCCATCTTACGGACGAGGAAGACGAAAGTCAGGAAAGTGAGGGCTTCGCCGGAGGCCACAAGGACGTGCCAGGGAAGGATTGGAAACTCTGACTCAGCTGCGCTCTTCACTCAGCATCACCTTGTCCTATCATTGGCTTCAAATCTTTTGATTATTGTGTTATTGTTGGGTTGTTTTTTTTTTTGTCTACATACGTTTCCTATTTCTACCATTATCTCTTGGGGCACAGCTCCGCTCCACGTGTCTGCGGAGGAGGCCTCATGGGTCTTTTAGGAGCTGCCCTCACGTTGCCATGTAGGCCCCAGAGGACCATTCAGAGTCGCTGAAATCGATATTGAAGGGGACCTGGTTGATTCGGGGGGGGCCGGGTGGGTGGGTGGCGGTGGGTTCTCAAACTGAAAGCATAAACAGAGAAAGAAGATACAGACTTCTTTCTTTCCCAGGGCTTTTTTCTGTGTTCAGAGTCTTATGTGTTGCGTTAGTGAAGATGCTTTGGGCAACAAGTAATAGAAACCATGACTCACGCTGGCTTTGCAGCAGGGCTGACCGGCTCTCATGCCCGGAGCCCCGAGGGAGGGGAGCAGCAGGGCCCACCCGCCGAGTGGTTCAGCAATGTCAAAAAATACCTGGACTCCTGCCTTCGCCTCCTTCACGCACAGGGTCAGCTTCCCGCCAGTGGTGACTTTCCTTGGGGTGGACTCCTGTGTGCTGCGAGCAGCAGAGGCTATTTCTCCCTCATTCACAACCCAGGAGAGGATGGAAACCCAGCGTGGAGCCAAAGTCCAGCCCTTGGGCTCTCGGCTGTATTAGCTCAAGCAGAGGAACAGACATTAGCGACCTTTCCCGCACCAAGTGACCAAAGGCTGGTTTCCTGAACCAGGTTTATATTTTACATGCCATCGTATCCAACGATCGGAACAATCGGACGTGCCTCTTGGACGTGCCCTAATAAATGTCTGCAATCACATGGATAATTACTTAGCATTACTTCATTTTTATTTTTTTGAGCCCAGCACGAGGCTTGAACTTATGACCCTGAGATCAAGACCTGAGCTGAGATCAAGAGTCGGCTGCCCCACTGACTGAGCCAGCCAGGCGTCCCCAACGTTACCTTATTCTATAGGCTAGGAACCTGGAGCACTGTGAGCTGCTGAAGTTACTGAAGAGTAAGGGGTAACGTTGAGATTTGAACCCAGATCTGGCTGCACTGGACACTCCTGAGAATCTCCAGAGCTTCCGTGGGAAGACAGTTTGCCCCCCTTGAGAGTGTTCCCTTTATTTTATTTTTTAAAAATATTTATTTGTTTATTCATGAGAGACACAGAGAGAGAGAGAGGCAGAGACACAGGCAGAGGGAGAAGCAGGCTCCATGCAGGGAGCCCCACGTGGGACTCGATTCTGGGTCTCCAGGATCACGCCCTGGGCCGAAGGCAGGCGCTCAACCACTGAGCCTCCCAGGGGTCCCGAGAGTGTTCCCTTTAAAGGCTGCCTGTGTCCTCTAGGAGCAGGAGACACCTATACAAATACCCTAATTAACAAGAAGACGTGTCTTATTTGTCAGTGGGAAAGGTCTCCGAGCCACACAGTTACGGAGCTGAACGGAGGCCAAAACATCGGTACGATTTCGGGTCTGATTGGTTTCTCCCCGTCCAGGTCGGTGACTCAGTTCTTCATTTTCCCAAATCTGTTTGGCTGTGGAGCGCGCTTGGCCCATTAGAGACCCATTTTGGTGGGACGGTATTTTTGATAACCGCACAAAATCCCTCTGAGCCCACTGTGCACTAGCAGGTGAGGCCGGGCACGCGTGTTGCTTGGGTACCTGCGCTTTGCGGGGCACTTTGCATGTGCAATCAGCTGTCGGACAGGAGGACTCCCTGTCCCTCGGGGTCTGGGCAAACTTGTGTTGAACCTCCATCCATCAGCTGTGGAAATCTAAGGGTCTGTAAATTCCGGCCTGTGACCCCGGGGTCCCCAGGTGTTGAGTCCCTCCCACCATGTCAACCCTAATGTGCAACTTGTCCCCTTTCGGCTTCCACTGCAAAACCCAAGCAAAGCGTTTATGAGCGTTGGAGGGATGAGGTAGGGGTGTGGTTTGTGCTCTAACGGCTCTCAAACTCCGGTGCGAATCCGAAGCTCCAGAAGAACTAATATCACAGAACCTGAGCTCCATGAAGAAGGATATGGTTTGGACTTTCGGAACTTAATCAAATTCCCCGCTTGATTCTGATACTGAACAAACTCTGAGAACCCTTGTATTTTTTTCTTAAAGATTTTATTTATTTATTCATGAGACACACACAGAGAGAGGCAGAGACACAGGCAGAGGGAGAAGCAGGCTCCATGCAGGGAAGCTGACGTGGGACTCGATCCCGGGACTCCAGGGTCACGCCCTGAGCCAAAGGCAGATGCTCAACCACTGAGCCACCCAGGTGCCCTGAGACCCCTTGTATTATAGGAACAGAATCCTTTACGGGGGTGGAGGGGAAGAGGTATTGTGGGTTCTTAAGTGTCCCTCTGGCCACTCCATCACCCTTCTCATTTCAGTTTTTCTTTTTTTCCCTCTTTTCTTTTCTTTTCTTTTCTATTTTCTTTTCATTTCTTTTCTTTTCTTTTTCTTTCCTGCTCTTTTCCCCTTAAGAAAAAGAATAAAAACTCTCCAACTCCCTGTTTACTGCCAGGAGCTTTATGGGCCGCTTTACAGAGGGGGAAGCGGGCTCTGAGAAGTTGCGTTCTGTATGCAAGGCCTCCTCACCAGGCCAGCGAGCGCTGCATCCGGGTGTTGAATCGGGCTTGCCTGACTCCAGAACCTACACATTTTCTGTTGTAAGAGAGCAGCCGGGACCAGAGATAAGAAAGCCCAGCAGAGCATTCCGGGTGCTAACGCCTGCCCGGGCTCCTCACCCCCGGGGCAGGACGAGGAGGTCTGACGGGAGAGGGGAAGCGCGGGGAGGCTCGTGTTCAGAGCTCACTCCGCTTGGGAGCCCGGAGCCCTGAGCCTGCTTGGCTGCCAGCCAGCTGCTACAGACATTAGAGAGTCACTACCCCGCCCCATGCCTCAGTTTCCACTCTTTCAGCACAACTTCCTGTTTGCCCCCCTTGGTGCCTTCAGCCCCATGCACCTGCTCTCAACCTCCCTGAAGGAACAACCCCTTTCCCCCTGGGCTCTCAGAGCCCTGCTGGCCTTACATACCTCCTGGCAGGCTCCAGACTCCTTATTTGAACATGTAAACCATGTCCCTCTCAGTGCCCGATCCCCTCGCCTTCTATTCCTTCCTTACCCCCCACGCAGCCCCAAACAGGATTGACGTGGCCACCTGTCATCCCAGCCCGAGTGCGTCCCGAGTGCACACCGTCCTCTCTTACGCTGCGGTCCTACAGGCAGGTGCTTTCTGCAGAGATGTTTCCCTTGTGCCTCTTGTTTAGCTCTGCGTCCCCTGCTCCTGAACATTACACCCAGCGCGGGGCCTTCCTGCTGGAGGCAGGTGCCCCCCACCATGGCTGCACTTTAACCAAGAGCTTTGGTTGTCACCTCCCAGCATGTGCCCCTCAGGCTCAGGGGCTGTATTTCTGCTGGCTTTTTCTAAGGTGTGCACCTGAGGTGTCCTCTCCTGCTCCCTCCTGTAGATCTGCCTGCTTTTTGCAGCCCCTCTCCCATTTTGGAATTTGGAGTTTTTGTGTTTCTTGGTTTTAGGATGCAACACTCCCAGTATTAGGGCCCCTGGGGTGGGGGGGCTCAGTTGGTTGCATGTCTGACTCTTGATTGCAGCTCAGGTCATGATCTCAGGGTTGTGAAATCAAGCCCTGCCTCAGGCTCTGCGCTGGGCATGGAGCCTGCTTAAGATTCTCTCTCCCTCTCTGTCTGCCCCTCCCCGCCAAAAAACTAACAAAACCTCACATTATTCCTGTGTCTCGCAGTGTCCTGTCTGCTTTCATCCCAGCCTACCTCTAGCCTCATCTGCTCACCTGCTGCTCCCATTGACGTTCTATGTGTCACACACACTGGACCTCTTTATATTCCTCTGATGTTCCAAGAAAGCACCATGTTCCCTCCCACCCCAGGGCCTTTGCACATGCTGCTCTCTCTGCCCGGAATGCTCTTTCTTGCTCTCTTGCTTAACTCCTGCTGTGTCTCATGTCTCAGCTTAGTTATGCTTCTTCACAGAAGCCTTCCCTGACGTTTTTGCCTCGATCAGAAGCTCCAACAACTCTACACCCTCTTGGGACCTTCTTTCTTCATCGAACTCATGAGGGATGTAATTTTGCATTCATCTGTCATTGCTACTTCATGTGTGCCTCCCCATTTGGGGATAGACTATGTGGCTCACTGCTCTATCTCAGTTTCTGCCAGTATGTCGTTCATTGTAAGGACTCAACAAGTATTTGTTGAAAGAAAGACAAAAAAAAAAAAAAGAGGAAAGAAAGTCAGGAGAGAAGGAAGCAAAGCCAGGTAAATGGGTCACCCATGTGACAGTTAGTGACGAGTTGAACTGGGACATGCCCCTGGGTCCTCGGCATCCAGAGCTCTTGTTCTTTTCTCTCCATAACAGCCACAACCCAGCTCCCAGCAGTTTGGGTCTCGGGCCCAGGCTCTGTCTGCCTTGTCTTCAGGACCTGCTCCCTTCCCTGTGGCTTCTCCAGATGGTCCGTGAGAACGTCTCTGGTCCCATTTATACCCTGCATTTTCCTTTTCATCATTTTTACTGCAGATGACACTTGATTTAATCATTTTAATCAAGGAATTAATGGCATTTGTTCCCCTAGGCAGTTTTTAAGGAAAGGGTGTGATTTTCTGAACATAAAATAGGTGATAGAAGGGTGCGCTCAGTCTTGTGCCTGGGGCAGTGGCTTCCCTGCTCCCCACCGCGTCCAGCTGAAATGGTATTTCTATTCACCCCCAGCTCTGCTGGCTTTTGGGAGCTTAGGTGTCTGGGTTACTTGTGTTATTATTGAATATGGCAACGGTGACTCGATGGGCCTATTCTCTGCCAGAACGCACTCGCTCATTCATTCGGCTGCGTGCAGGGATAAAACAGTCTGGGTTGAGCAGTGGTCCTGCCTCTCACCCCCCAGCCTCAGAGAGAGGCAGCGTTCCACAACCTCTGGATTTTTCTCTACCACCTGTGAGCACTGTGACCTTGAGCAGGTGACTTGACTCTTTGACCCTCAGTTCCCTCCTCTGTCAACTGGGTTAATAATGTCTAGCTCTGGGAGGCATTGTGATGAGGGCATGGATGCTGCTCTGGACCGAATGTTGGTGTCCCTCACCCCTCAATTCATATCTTGAAATCCTAACTCCTAATAAGATGGCATTTGGAGGTGGAGCCTTTGGGGGCATTAGGTCACGAGGGCAGATTCCTCATGGTGGCATTAGAATCCTTATAGAATAGACCCCAGAGAGCTCCCTGGCCCTTTCCTCCATGTGGCGACCCAGCAAGAAGGTGGCCATCTGGGAACCAGGAAGCGGGTATCACCAGACACCAGGTCTGCTGGACTCCCCACCCTCCATGGGTGTGAGAAATACAGTTCTGGAGTTTCTAAGCCCCCCAGCTGATGATGTTTTATTATAGCAGCCCAAGGTGACCAAGACAGGGAGCAAGGGTGTGGCGTGCCTGCCCCAATGCTTGGCTCAAATAATGAATTTAAAGCATTTCCTGTATGTCATTCTCAAAAAAGGTGCATGTGATATGTCATAGTGGTGGTGGGGGAGGTCATTGAGAGGATATGAACACCGGTTGACCCATGAGCTAGACTTGGGTGATCGGAGGCCCCTCGCCCCTTCCCCTGTCCTTGGAATGTGCATTCTGCTTGCCTTCCCTGCTCCAGAAACTTCCCCAAGGACACAGCCTTGGGACAGTGATGTGATGCTAAGACTAACTGGATGAGTGACTTGGCTGAATCACATTAAGGCCTCTCTGTAGACTTAAGGCTTGGCAGGCCGGTGTGGAGACCTCCTCGCCTTGTGGTGCCCAAAACAAGCCTCAAGGGCAGTTCCCTTGCTTATCCCACCTGCCACCTACCGTTCAGGAGTGGCCCCCCTCTTCCTATGGTCTCTCCCTGCCCTCTGGGGCCAGGGGCCAGAATCAGGTCATCACACTCGGAAGCCCCCAAGGAGGTTGGCAACCCACACGGGGCCTATGTCACTCACCAGCTAGGTGACCATGGGCATTTATCCCACATGTGCCTCAGTGTTCTCATTTGTGTAGCGCACTTATAATTCCCATTTTTGATCAAAGTTAGTACGAGGTGATGGAATCAGGGGAAAGTGGTGAAATGTTTTTGAAATGTGCATTCTAGAAGCGGCTGCCTCTTTTCAGCAGCGCGTGGTGGTTTCTGGAGATACCTGATTGGTTTGGCTAATTACACAAAAGTGTTTTCCAAAGCCCTTTTGAATGACATCCCCGACGCAATAAAAGTACACATTCTATTGTAATTCAACCCAAGGAACTTTTACTGATTGCATGGTATGTCTCAGACACATTTGTGTGCTTTGTATTCCTTAAAACAAAAATCAATAAACGGCCCATGGAGCATTAAGTAGGGATTAGATGCAGAGAAATCACACTTCTATTTTATTTTATTTATTTTTTTTCATTTTTTAAATAAATTTTTTTTATAAATTTATTTTTTATTGGTGTTCAATTTGCCAACATATAGCATAACACCCAGTGCTCATCCCATCAAGTGCCCCCCTCAGTGCCCGTCACCCAGTCATCCCCACCCCCCACCCCCCTCCCTTTCTACCACCCCTAGTTCATTTCCCAGAGTTAGGAGTCTCTCATGTTCTGTCTCCCTTCTATTTTATAAAGGACTTTAAAGTGTCCCCAGTACCCCATAACAAGCTGCCGCTGGAGAACATCACCCATCACTTGAACTCTGGAAGGTCTTGAGGGTGGCCCTGCCTTAACATGACCGTTGGCTTCTGGAACATTGCTTTGCTGCCTTTACTTCCAGGATAAGTCCCTCACCTTTGGCCGCTCATCACTCTTTCCTCCCACATAAGGAAGCACTCAGGTTATTTCTGAGAGGCCCCAAAGTTCTCAGGGACTGTTCTTGCACGTTACTCTCTCCATCAGCAGAGCCTTCTGGGACGATACGCAAGCTTCTGTCATGGGCAGGGTGTTCTTGCGCCTTCTGGATGCCTGTGTGGCACCATGGCTCTCCCAGAACCACACTGAGTGTGGGCTTTATTCCGGCCAGGCTGACTCAGTCCTTCATCGGCGATGAGCTGGTGGGACTGGCCACGCTGCTCCTTTATGTGTACTTGTTTTACAAGTAAGGAAACAGGTCCGGATTGGCCAGGTGACTTGCCGTCATCTGCTCCCTTAGTCAGGAGCCAAGCTGGGGTCTAGGCTTATCTTGTATCACACCCAGTAGTTCAGCCAAATAAATTCAGCCTCTTCCTAGAATGCCACCGTTGTCTCAAAGGCCGAGTGTGCACGTGTGCATGGAGCATTCCAGAAGCCACTGCCTCCATGCGTGGGTTCCTGTGACCCCGGCCTGTATCATCCCCATCTCCACGTGCGCCTCCACAGCCTGGATGGCCCACTGGTTCTGTTAGCGCTTTCCATTTTTTTTTTTTTTTTGTTAGCGCTTTCCTAGTTGGAAGGCATGGAGGATGTGATCCTGCTTGATTCCACTTTTATTAAAACCCTAATCCCAGGGTTTGTTCCTGACAGTTCCAGCCTACGTGTGAGGCTGGGGCAGAGAAATCCGCAATCGGTTCTAAGTTTGCAACAAACGTGTCAGACAGAGCCGACTCTGGGCTGCTTCTGTGATTTCCCCTCCTCCGGGGGAAAAGTTGAATTGATAGACTCAGAGCTCTTCAGGACACAGCACTCTGGACAGGACCCAGGGAGCATTTAAACCTCGCCTTTGCAAGTTTACCTCCAGGCTTTGAGGAATCCATTTCTGTTTGTCTATTAATTAATTTATTCATTAATTCTTTCAACAAATATGTCTTAGGGCCCTGCACTTGCTACCATAGGGAGGCACCGATGAATTAGGCATTACTGTTGTCCTTTTCTTGGTCTTATTTTTGGATCATTCTGTTTCTAAAATGATCCTTAGTGGTGCTCTCTGTGCCCCAGAGCAGCTTAGTCATAGGTCAGAGGACACCCAGAGAGCAAGTGACACAACTAGGGGCTGAATCCAGATCATTTCCATGGCAATTCCAAGATTCTGCTGCCTCACCTCTGAGCGTTTTCCTACTACACAAACCCTTTTTCATTAATTTTTTTTTAATTTTTAAAGATTTTATTTATTTATTTATTTATTTATGAGAGACACACAGAGAGAGGCAGAGACACAGGCAGAGGGAGAAGCAGGCTCCATGCAGGGAATCTGATGCGGGACTCGATCCCAGGACCCCAGGATCACTCCCTGGGCTGAAAGCAGACGCTCAACCGCTGAGCCACCCAGGCGTCCCAACCCCTTTCCATTTTTAGACTAGAGAGAGAGGGGGCACTGGTGATCCTTCAGGTTGGAGAAAGGCACCAACCATTGGCGCAGACTCTTCGCCTTCCTTCCATCCCTTCAGTGGTTACTGGTTTACTGAGCATGCGCGCTGGCCTGGCAGGTGCAGGTGCCACGGCCTGGCCCCTCCGAGCTTTGAAGGGGGAGAAAGTGGGCGAGGATGGCCACGGGGCTGAGGCAGAGACCTCATGCACCTGGCTGTGGAGAATGTGAGAGAAGTGACCATGGAGTCCCTTGGTCAGGCCCGACAAAGTCCCCGTTGCGGGGGGGTGGGGGGTGGGCTGTGTGTGTGTGGACAAGCTGGGGTCGTGAGGGGCCCAAGTGCCACCACAGGGAATTTGAGCTTTACCCTGCAGGAGAAGAAGAAACTCTAGATGTTTCTAGGGTGCAGTGGGAAGGCAGGGGCAAGTATGTCACCCCTTGAGGAGGTCAAGTTATTCTAGGGGGATGTTTGGGGTGAACTTAAAAGGATGAGTTTTAGACTCATCCCTCTAAAGGAGGGGTTTAGAGGGTTGAGTTTAGACTCAACCCTCTAAAGGAGGGTTGAGTTTAGACTCAACCCTCTAAAGGAGAGTTTAGAATGATAGACCTTGGGCTGGGAGAGGGATCTGGGGGTGACCTTTGTAGGCAGCCTATCACCATGTGCACAGTGTAAGGGGAATAAGCTAATGCACAGCTTATGTTAAATTTATAGTTTTCTTTTTCTTCCAAGTGGGTCCTCCTCAATTAACCTATGCTTGATTAATTGAAGTCCAGTAGCAATCAATACAAGCTCATGTTTATCGAGACCTAAATTGTATGGAAATACTAAAAAGCCGTGTTCTCTAGGACTTTCCCTCGGAGCATTGGTTCTATAGGATGTTAATGGGTGTCACGTCCTGAAGGGCTGCTCGCCAATTATACTTGGGGAAGTGCTGGGAAGCAAATACATGGCCGTCGGGCAGTGGAGCTTATGCTCTGAATCACTGCACCAAGTAGGTTTGAACAGGTAAGAGGGAGTCCTTGCCAGGTGGGAGGCCCTACTCCCAAGCCCGTACTTCCTCACCCCCATCACACGCAGAGGTAACTGCTCTGTGTTTTGTGTCGCCACTAGGCCTGCAGACATGGAGTCTAGAACCCACTGCAAAGCATGCATCTCCTCCAGTGCTGGACTGGCAACTTCTTGAGGGCCTAGAGTCTAGCCTAGAGTTATCTCCCATCCTGCAGTACATAGCTGGGTGCCTGGGGCTGAGACTTGGCCCATCTCTGATCATTTCCAAGGCCTGGAGCATCCCTGGACATAGCACGGTCCTAGGCCCTACCAACTTCCCAGTCAGTGAGATCCCTTAAACACTGTATGGCCCTTGTCAGTGACCGTTCCACCTTGGGACCATCGCCACAGCTGGCGCAATTCTCCCCCTAGGCTGGTCCTGTCAGCTCCCTGTTCCCTCTTAACTCTCCGTGGACACAGGCTCCAGCCCGCTGTGGCTAGGCAGTTTGTGACAGAAGCTGAAGTCAGAGGGAGGTCCTTAGGATGCAGAGGGAAAGACCCAATCCTTTGACTGCTGGCCAGAGTCCCTCGTGCGAAGCACAAAAGAAAGGCCACGTGGGGGAGATACTGGGTTGATCATGTATCCCTAAAATAGCTGCTATAATAGCATTGTGCTGTGATTATTGAAAGCTTGAGTTAGCAATTGATTTCGGGCTGAGAGATCAATGTGAAAAGAGATTGCAATGCGGGATTACGAAGAAGCCATCCGTGACCCCCACGCTTATGAAGCAGCCACGTCTACCTCCACCACACTTCTGTCACCTTCTTGTGATTGTATGTCTGTTAGTCTGTGCCATGGTGAACCCCTAGAGGTTAGGGGCCACAGGTGGCTCATCTTGAACAGCAGCTGGCTTATGGTAGGTGCTTAATTTATGATGCTCACAGCATTTCCTACTTTATGATGAAGAGACAGGCCTAGCACAGTTATATTCCCTTGGCCACAAAATCAGTAAGTTGGAAGAGTGGGGATTTGAACCCGAGTCAGTCTCACTGAAAAGTCAAAGTCTAAAAGAGTTAAAGAGAGTCCGTGTATGCATGTGGGGCTTCAGCTATGTCCACACGTTATCCATCAGTTTTGCTCCAGGGTCCAGACAGTTCTGGTGCCCTCTGGTCTTGGAGGCATTCTCTCTCCTGACCCGGACGCTGGATCATTGTCCCAGCACCAGATTTGTAGAAGGTCCTGACAAGACGTGCCCAAGTCCTCATATGTCTCCTTCCTTTGACCTTGGGCTCTCTTTGTGGAGTCCTTGCAATGACAAAGGACAAAGCTGTGACTGTTTTCTGAGCATTCCCAGGTCTAGGAGAGCACGAGAAGGCAACATGAAGGCCTGGATGTGGGGCAGGCGGTCTGCTTCCTTCACAAGCCCAGTAACCTGCTTTTACAGGCCAGCCAGTAAAATTCAGGCTCAGGTTTGGGGAGATAAATAATTTTCTGTGGGTTTTGACCAGGAACAGTTCATAAATGGTTGACACAGAGTTCCAGTGTTGCCTCTGCTTCTCATGAACTTTTGGGGTTTGGTTATGCTGACTCTTTTAACCACCATATAAATGATACATGGAGAAAGGGAATGAATCCAAGTAGTGACCACCCAGCAAGGATCCCAGACCTGAATCCTTTACACCCTGATACTAAATCTCTTGAATTCTGTTTTCTTTATTTATTAGAACTTGGGCTTGACGGGGTTCCTGGGTGGCACAGTTGGTTAAGTGTCTGCCTTTGGCTTAGGTCATGATCCCAGGGTTCTGAGATAGAGTCCCATGCCGGGCTCCCAGTTTAGCCGGGAGCCTGCTTCTCCCTCTCCCACTTCCCCTACTTGTGCTTTCTCTCTCTCTTTCTCTTTCTGTCAAATAAATTAATACAATTTAAAATTTTTTAAAAAAGGAAGTTGGTCTTGATGGACACTTCCTTTCCCACAATTTCCCTTTAAAATGCTCTCTCTTATTTGGAGACAGTCTCCTCCCTTCACTCCACAACATGGCTACAGGCGGGTAAGCCACACTTGTGTAAATCAGCAAACTGATTTAGTGTCTTGTGTGTGTAAGTGGATTCAGTCCCCACAGTCTTGTGAGGCAGTTGCTATTATTTTATCCATTTCACTTCTGAGTAAATGGAGACCCAGAGGTTAAGTAACTTGCCTGAGGTCACAAAGCAAGAAAAGATGTGGAGCGGGGAATTGAACGTGAACCAAACATGAACCGTATTGCAGCACATGGCGACACTCGCTGGTCACGCTCTCGCCATTGTTGAGGGGTCTAGATGTCACCCACCCCAAGTTGACCACTCAAAGTCCTTGCCTTGAATTTGGAATTGGATGTAAGTAATTGTTGATATTCTTGAACTTCTACACCACATCATTCTACCTTTATACTTTTCCCTGAATAGTTCCTTCACTCTACCAGGATTTTAGTCCATCAATCATCCAGTCCCATCAGATTTCTCATGTGAGAGTTGATTGGGAAAGGCTGGGATCCTGAATTTGGAATGGGGACATACTGAAATCTGAAATCCACATAAACCTGATCTTTTCCTGCCAGTAGAAGTAGCTTGCTGTTTGGTGTCTGAGGTTAGTGCCTTCCTTTGCTTGAAAATTCTGTGGTCATCTCACCTGGGGCAGATGCCAGTTCTCCTCAAAACCCGCAGTAGCCATTCCTATTGCTTGTAAGCACAAAATAAGGTTAAATCACACTCCGGAGGGGGGGGGTGTAAGTAAATACTATGGCACAGGAAGAAATGAACTGTAAGACATTGCTAATGTATATTGGAAGTGTGAGTGACATATGTGGGAGTGGATTCTAAGGATGTTAAACAAAAGAGAGCAGATTCTAACACCGAATCAGGCTGAATTCATTGATATGATACTTTTACTAAGGACTCAGAATTTAACAGATTTCCTCACATAGTTGGAGATGGATCTAACAACTGGTTGAGTGATTGGAACTTACATTAACTAGTGGGCTATGTTTAATGAGGTTGAGAGGGCAGCATTTCGCTGGCAGGAGATGGAGGAGAAAACCCAAAAGATTGGGAAAAAATAGTGTTGGAGTAGATGTATCATGTGTGGCTTGTACTCACCTCCGACTATGTTCCACACAACAGTTGTGGTACCAAGAAACAAGTAAGGTGTTGAGAGGTACACTCTTGAGGGAAGCACCTGTGTCCTTGAAAAGCTGTGATTGCTCTTTTTTCCAGGTGTGGCAATTAGGCATACCTGTTGAGATGGGCTCTTTGATTTCATTAGGGATGAAAGGAACCTGAAGTAGTGGAGGTCAAGTGGCAGCACTTCATGGTCAAAGACAAGATGGGTGTATTAACCATAAAGGGCAGCAGAGATATGTTGGTAATCAGAAACCTGTAGCCTCTAGGTGTCTTTGGCGATGGCTAACTGATCATAGTGTTCCTAGGAATCTAGGAATGGAAAGGATGCATTGGATAAGAGGACTGCAGGATCTACATGAAAGAAAAAAAAGAACTGTACATCTAATAGCCAATAACCTAACTTGATTTGAGGTCCCTTGGCGGAGGTCCTTACTCACCAAGATCATAAACCAGGTAAATACTGCATCCATGAGGGGAGTTTCAGAGCTTGATATCACCATCAGAGTCCTGAAAGGCACAGAGGTGGTGATATCTATCACTGCCTCATTAAACCCGCCAGTGTGACCTATATAGAAGGCAGATCGTTATTGGAGAATGACTGAACTGTCATAAACTTGATCATGTTGGGTTCTAATTGCAGTTGCTCTTCCAGCTGTAGTATCTAGGCTGGAGTAAATTGGCAGGACCTCTTGCACTCAGTATATAGCCGTTGACCTGGGTAATGCCTTTTTCCCAACATCTATTTGCAAGCACCACCCGAAGCAGCTTGCTTTTCCCTAGCAGAGCCAACAGCACTCCATCGCAAGTTTGCCACAGGGCTACATCGGCTCTCTTGAACTTTGTCATAAAATGATACACAGAGCTTTTGATGATCCTGACATTCCATGAAACATAATACTGGTTTGCTATATTGATGGCATGTGATAACTGCAGCTGGATAGCTAGAAGTCATAAGTTTTTTTTTTTTTTTGATGCCATAGGGAGACATAAGTGAATGAAAGGGTAGAAGGTACAAAAACTGAGGACTTTTCATCTCAGAGAAGTTTCTGAGTGTATATTGGCCTCGAGAATGTGGAAATAGCCCCTGTAAGACGAAAGACATCTTGCTGAATCTCATCCTACCTACCATGAAAGAAGTACCTTTGGACTGTTGTAAAACATTCATCTGTGCTACTTTGACACATGTACACAGTCATCTGAAAGCTGCCAGTTTAGCTGGGTACCAGAGCAGGAGAAGGCTCTACAGTGGGTGCAAGTTTCTCTACTGCCTGGATCTCATGATCCAGCAGATCCAATGATACTCAAAGTGTCTGTGCAAATAGACTGTATGAAGCCTCTGGACAGCATCAGCAGAGGATCGGGTGCCTGGGTGGCTCAGTCGGTTAAGCGTCTGACTTTAGCTCAGGTCATAATCTCTGGGTCTTGAGATTGAGCTCCACATCAGGGCTCCCTGCTCAGTGGGGAGCCTGTTTTTCCCTCTCCCTCTGCCCCTCCCCTGCCTTGTGTACATGTAAGTGCTCTTTCTCTCTTTCAAAGAAGTAAATAAAATCTTTTAAAAACAACAAAACCAAACAGGATCGTAATGAAGCCTGCTAAGATTTTGGAGCAGATCTATCCCCTCTTTGGCAAATATCTATTATCCTCTTGAGAAATAGTTTCTACTTTGCTCCTGGGCCTTGGCAGACACTGAATGTGTAATCATAAGATAATCTGGGAACTGCGTGGGTTGAGCTTCCTGTTATAAATTGAGTGTTTCCAACCCACCTAGCCACAGGTTGGGAGTATACAGCAGCAATCTATCATCCAGTGGATTTGATACAGGAGAGACTGAGCTTGGGCAAGTCTGGAAGGGGAAAGTGAGTTCTTGAGCAGATGGCTCAGGTTCCCATAACATTAGTTCCCACTGCATTACCTTCCTTCCCTCTGTCCGTGAGCTTAGTAACCTGGACCCAGCATTACCAAGGCTGACTGAGCTGACACTACTGCTTAAGTGCCTGATTGTCCAAATGTGGAGAGTGCCAGTAAGCTCTTGGTGTTGTACCATTCCCTGAGGGATCGTCTAGCTACTAGCAGTATGTTGATTACACTGGACCTCTTCTATCATGAAGGAGACAGAGATCTGTCCTCACTGAGACAGACACATATTCTGGGTTTAGGTTTGCCCTGTCCTCCTTCATGCTATTCTGCACCGCATGATTTCTGATCAAGGAACACATTTCACAGCAAAGCAAGAGCAACAGTGGGCTCATGCCCATGGAATGACGAGGCATCACTCTACCCTTCACCAGTCACAAGTGTCTGACCTAACTGAAATGTGAATGGCTTACTGAAGCTATATTTGGTTAGGAGACAACACTTTGAAAAGTTGAAGTTCTCTATTATAGGATGAGGCATCTATTTTTTGAAACAGAGGTCATTATGTAGTCCTATCTTTTCCATAGCCAGAATACACAGATCCAGAAACCAAGTGGTCAACTTGGGAGTAGTATCCCTTTAATAATCCACTGCAGACTTTTTGCTTTCCATCCCTAAAACGTTAGATGGTCTGGAGATCTTAGTCCCTAAGGTGGGGAATTCTGTCCCTAGGAGACACAACAGTGGGATACAACAATGGATGGTGAGGAGAAAATTTCTGTAACTGCACTGAAACTGTATAGTTACCTATAAACAGCAGGTGGTGTTACCTAATGTCATATACCCTGACTAGGAGCCGCCCGAACTCGTCTGATGCCCTCTTGGGGGAAATACTGTCATGGGGAAAACTAACCATACATCTGAGGGACACAGTCACTATAAAAGAAAGGCAAGAATGTGAGATTCAGCTGTACTATAAAAATAAAAATTAATGGTCTAGACAGGTCATAAATTCAAAATAAGGATAATAATTTTCCCTACAGAGATAAAAGAGGATATTGGTTACAGGAAGCAGGAGTGAGAAGTTAATAAAAGAGAATCGAATTGAAATGCATGGTGAGAAAAGTATTTTAAAATAAAGAACACAACAATGGGCTGCTGACAGGATGCAGAGTCAAGAACAAAATAGCTGGAAGCCAGCTTGAGGAGCTCTCTTGGAAGGCATTGGGAAGGAATAAAGAGTTGAAGAAAAGTCAATAATCTTATACTCGAAGTCCCAGAGGGAAAGTCAAAAAGAAATGGACAGGAGAGAATAATTGAAAAAATAATGATTTTGGGCATTCCAAAATTAAGGAATGATGAAAGGTCTTGATTGAAGATCTTCACAGAGGGTGAGACAGGACGGAAAAGGAAAAACAGACACCTTTGAATGTTAGAGAAAAATCTATCAAAGAAAAAGGGAAAGTACAGCTATCCACAGCAGGTAACATTTATCCAGCATTGTTATCCGGGAGCCATTGTTCCAAGTGTTCACATGAATGAACTTACTGAGCCCTTGTAGCAAGTCTAAGATGTGGGGACTCTTATCCTCCCTATTTGTACAGGAGGAAACAGAAGTATAGAGCATTTAAGTAACTTGTCCAAGATCTCAGAGTCAGGACATGGAGGAGAGGGCTCTTGAAGCCAGAAATGTCTGGCTCCGGAGTCTCAGTTCTTAAGCACCAAGCCCTCCTTGGAAAGTTTGTAGAGAGAGAAGACAGATCACTCAGGAGTATAAATCACCCCTTGGCATTAAACATCTCAACAGTACTGGTAGGGTCAAGAAGGCAGCAGAGAAATAATTTCAAAATGTTACAGGAAAAAAATAACTGGTAATGTAGAATCAGCTAAACCAGATGTAAAGAGGTTAAGTAAATTGCATGGAGAAATACATACAGTAAGGGGAGAAGCAGTCTTTGCTGTGGTCCATTAATCTTCTTAAATATTGCCTCTGCTAAATGCTGGGAGAATTGTGGCTCTGACAACCATTTTCTCTGAAAGTATAATTGCCTGCTTGGGAAGGAGGGCAGAGGATAAATGGTGCTCCCAGGTGGGCTTGCACTTTTGCCCTCCCTGCTTCTGAGAGCTGCTGAGCCAGGGCCATGGGGCCAAGAGCTGAGGCCATCACTAACGTTCGATAAAGTGAGACACCGACCCTCCCCTCCAGCTTCACACAGGTTGGAGGACAGAGGTAAATGCAAGGCAAGATCTTATGGATACATGAATTTTATGATGCAATCTCCAGGCTGTAAAACAGACGGGATGGATGCTCTCGAAAGCCCCTGAGATGGTTATAAAGTCAATGATTGGGTGTCATCTCGACTCAGAGGAAATATACTCAGTTGGGTCTGTGCTAACCAACCTTGACTTCAGACGTGTGCAATTTTAGAGTCATTAAAAAGTTGTCCAAGGCCAAGTTCCCCCATTCTAGAACCCACCAAAGGCCCACCATCATGGAACCATGCCATTTTGAAGTTGGCTAGCATTGGTGACTAGGGTTCTTAATTTTTATAGATGATAAACCAGAGACTAGAGACAATGTGTGATTTCCATCTCCCCCAAGGTCATCCAAATAGTAAAGGACAGCCAACACTTGAACTCCTATTAATTCAATGATTCCACTTGTATTTTTTGAGAGTCTATACTGCATATAGGGGGTATAGCTCAGGGGTAGAGCATTTGACTATACTGCATATAGCAGACACTGTCCTGGGTCCTGGAGTCCATCAGGAAATGATGGTCTCTGCCATCCAAGAGTTTCCATTCTAGAAAGAGGCTAGTGAGTAGAGGCTGCACACTAATAAATGCTCACAGTAAGTAAGGTGGGGGCAGGTGAGAACCAGTGGGATGGGGGATGGTATCAGAAGTGGTAAGGATGGCATCAGGCTACCGTAGACTGAGACAACGGGGCACACCTTTTGAAGACATGCTATTTGAGATGAGATTTAGTCATTTGAGAATGAAGGTTGAGAGGAAAAACAAGACAATAGCTCCAAGGCAGGTACAGCTTTAGTCACTTGAGGTGGAAGGAAAGATGTTTTTGGAACAAAGTGAATGAGGGGGTAGGTGCCCTTGGCCACATTTTGGTAAGATGTTTGGGTTTTATTCTGTAAGCAATGGAAAGCCATCAAAGGGTTTAAAGTTAAATGATATCATAATATAATTTGTATTTTCCAGAAAGATCACACTGGCTGCTCTGTGGAGGTAGAGCTGCTGCAGCACAAGAGAAGATGCAGGGAGATCAAGGAGGGGGCATTTACCCAGCAGCAAGGACCACACTTCCAGTTACTCTCAGAAATTCTTCCCAATCCTATTATCCCATGATGCTATGAAATTTATCCAAATGAACCCAGTTTCCATCTTCTGGTTTCTGGTCAGGTTTTCCCCCACTGTGATGGGTTCCAACCATCTTTCATGGCACTGGAAGAAATGTGTAGGGCAAAAAATGATAATTTGAATTGTTTGCTTACACGAGAAGCTTTGCTTGTATTTCTGCCAACTGTGAGGCTCTCTGCCGGAGAGCAGGGATGAAGAAATTAAAGACGGAGTCTTTGCTGCCGAAAGTGGTGGTGGGTGGACTGTCAAGGGAACAGTCAGAGTGCTCTGTGCACAGAAGCAGGTCTTGCAGGGTGGAGGCAGCCTGAATCCTGGAAAAGCCAGGGGCACTGGCCTGGGAGCCTGAGTGGGAGACATGAGATCCATGTCGGAGCCTTGGCAATGCTTTTGAGTGTTGTGTGATGAAGATGAGTGTACATGTCCAAAAGGGAAGGGATGTTGAGGCAGAGGGATCAGCATTCCCAATGGCAGGTGGATAATAGCCTGTAGGGAGGGTTCAAATAACCGCCAGTCATTTGGTTTGGCTGGAGTGTAACTAGAAGGTATGCGGGAGAGCTTCAGGGAAGGGAGCCTAAGAGGCTAAGAGTGGTGGGTAAGCACCCAGCCCTCATTCTGTCTGAGAGACTGTTTTGAATCCCTGCTTACAGTCTAGGTGGGTGATGCATTAGTTAGGACTCCTGGTTGCAGGAAAAGAGACTTGCTTTAACAGGTTTTACCAAGTAGGAATCGTTATTAAGTTTCAGGGATAGGAAATGGGATCCCAAAGGAGGGATAGAGCTGGGCCTCTGGTAGGAGCCCAAACCAGGCTTGGTAGGACTGTAAAAGTGTAAACCTTCCCCTCCTGAATCATGCTCACCACAATATAATTTCCTGGTTTCTCAGTCCTCAAGGCCACAAACAACTCCTGAGTTTTCATCTCTGTTGTTCGGGAGACCAGACAGTGTGGAGCAAAATTAGCAGACTTAGATCCAAATTCCCAGGAAAAGCATTTTCATCAACCTGTTTTGAGTAAAGTATTCACTCCACTAATCTGTTGCCAGGAAGGGTCAGGCCAGGTGGTAAAACATGGCTTCTGGGAGCCATGCTGGTACTCCTGTGGCTCGTGGGCTAATTTAGATCAAATCCTTAGCAATATGCCTGGCATGTGGTGATTTCCACAAGTGTAATTTCCACGAGGTAAGGGATGTGGGCAGGGGTGGGGATAAACAGGATCCTGGTGAAGACTTGTGTTCGGTAGTATCAGGCCACAGAGGATGCCCAACACACTGGCACAGAGCAGAGGCTCAATAGATGGTGAGGTTATTATTACATCAAAATGCTCTGCTTATGTTTTTGTCTTCCCTTCTGAAATGTTAGTTTCTTGGCCACAGAGACAGACTCATGCTTGTATTCTCAGCACCGCAGACAGTAACCAGTGCTCCCAACCATTGGCTGGGGTCTTCAACCCAAATGAATTACTCCTTCTTTCTCACTTACTGTCCCCCACAAGCTTGGACTTTCTTGAGCATTATGGTCCTGAACACTACATTTTGGACCACTGTAAACTCTCTTTATCCTTCCGACCCAACCCACCTCCACAAGACTCCAGCACGCCTTGCAGCCAGCCATGCCTGAGTTATCTCAACACACAGACACATTTGCTAGCTAGCACATTTGCTGCTTTAATTAGACTAGTTTTGACAAGCTCCTAAAACTTTGTTTTTGATTTTTATCTTTGGGATGATTTAAAGCACCATAAAGCCGTGTAATTGTTGTGGGCAGGTCACATATTCACCAACATCCATCTGCTTCCTCAGAAAACCAACTACCCCCAAGCTCGGAATAGAGCATGGAAGGCAGACAATAAAAAGAGATTGCCATAGGTTAATGCTTTTCCTCTTGGCAAATGTTTTTGTTTTTGTTTGTGTTTTCGTTTTTCTATCTCTTGGGTTCTTGGCAGTATACTTCCATAACCGTTGTGACCTTCCTTTCATTTTCAACCAATAAAAAATAATGAACAGGCTGATATTTTGGGCACGTTGCTTTCAGAGAAAGTGAATATGTTTGCGTGGTGCCTGAGACTTTACAAAGAAAACTGCTATGCATTGTCTCATTTAACATAAACCTAGGAAGCAATGCGCATGGCCTGTTCTTGGTCCCATTTACAGGTAAGAAGCCCAAAGCTCGACAAAGTTCTTTGGACATTGTGTGGTCAATGAAGCTTCACGGAATGAGTGTTTATTGAGCCTCCACCTGATGGCCATGGTCAGTGAGGAGATACCACACACAGTACGATATTACTTGGGGCTTCTCTAGCGTGTTCTCTGGCAGCTCTATGCTTCCTTCTCTGCTCTCCTGTCTACTGACTTTTGGTCACTGGATAGTTTGTGTCAATAGAGCATCTCATTGAACCTAGTAAGGCCACATGGAGGCCATCGGTCCCAAGATGTGGCATCTGGGTGTGTGTTTTCGGTTCTTCTCCTAGCTGTTAGTGAATTCATAATTCTGCAACAGAATGCTCAGCGTGATCTCCACCCCAGGCATGAGCAGAAGCTCTTCTTTCAGTGCTCTTTTCCCGGAACTACACAGTTTAGCTCTCAGCACCTACTCATCCTTACATAGATAAATACAACTTTAAAAAAAAAATCTTCCCAGGAATATTCATTTTGGACTGTTTAAAAAGGAGGCTGTAAGATTTACAGGTTGACTGGTGAAGCTGTAGGTCACCCTGACTCATTCATTGACTGTAGGCATGCTGCTTCTCTCAGATTCTGGGTAATAGAAGCCCAACAGAATTGTCTTGAGTAATATACACTATTACTCACAATTATCCAAAACATGTGCAGGCCTCTTCCCTTTTAATCAATCTGCTACTTATTGTCTCCCTCACCTCCCTGATCCTATTCCAACGCTCTTCCCCTCATGTCTCCTTTTCGGAATTAACCTCTGGAATTCCTTCTTTCAAGAAATATTCCACGGAATACAAATACGTTGGGGAGATTGTTTTTCTCCATTTCTCTATTGAGGGTAAAACATTGTCCTTCTCCTCTTTCCCTTACATGGATCTGAATCTCCTGGGTCTCTGAATCTCCTGGGTCTCTGAATCTCCTGGGTCTCTGCCATGGGCACCATGGGAAGAAAATTGTGACTCCACTTGAGCCTGTGATTTAGGACCAGCCATGACATGATGGAAGGATGTGTATTGGAAGTAGAAACAGAGGAGGTGCATGTTTGTTTTTTTAAGATTTTGTTAACGTATTTGAGAGAGAGAGCGAGAGAGTGAGCATGAGTTAGGAGGGGAGGCAGAGGCAGAAGCAGGCTCTCCACTGAGCAGGGAGACCAACTTGGGGCTCAATCCTGGGACTCCAGGATCAGGACCTGAGCCAAAGGCAGACACTTAACTGACTGAGCCACCCAGGTACCCCCAAGGGGAGATGCATATTAAGTATTTCCCTCTTTCTTCTCTTAATGTCTTATCTGTTCCATGCTCCTGTTATGCTGTCCTGCCTCTGGGCCCTTCCTCACAGAGATCCTTCTGCACGTCTCACCTCCTCACCTCTACCTGTGAAATCCTATCTATACTTCAGTGCCTCCATGAAATGACAACTCTTCATGTATAGTGTGATGTGGCCTTTTCTTGCTCTGTGTGATCACAACATTGACATTTGGGCCCAGATTTCTTAAAAGCCAAGTCTGAAAAGTTCTCACGCAAGCAATTTGCTGAGGGATTGCTCAAAAGAGAGACCTGTGATGGAGTGGGGGGCAGGAGAATGGATCAAGAAAAGGAGGTAGGCAAAACAAAACAAAACAAAACAAAACAAGATATTGATAGAGGAAGATGAATTTCTAGCTGTAAGATGAGAAGGTGGTGGGGATCCTAAGTCCAGTGTGATAACTATGGTTAATGGTACTGTCATATATACTTGAAAGTTACTAAGTGGGTAAATCTCAAATTTTCTCATCACAAAAAAGAAATGGTAATTGTGTGCTGTGGAGGCTTCTTAGCTAACCCTGTGCTGATAATCACTTTACAATCTTATGAGTGTTATCAAGGCAACACTTTGTACCCTTAAACATATATAAGTTTCATATCAATTATATGACAACGAATCTGGAAAAAAAGAAAAAGGAAAGAAAACTAGGCTTCAGGGAAAGTAGGCCTCAGCCTGACCCTTCTGAGAGCTCAAAAGTATGAGTTGCCCCCAGTGGTTGTCTTACCCCAAAGAGAAGGTGGCTTTGATCAGCCATCTAGGAGCTGCTTCCTGCTCTGGTGGTAACTCACAGGCATCCCCAGGGAACTGTGCTCTCATGGAGACCTGGGCAGAACACCAACACCATCCACTATAAATAATCGATGATGTCACCCTCACCTTTAGCAAACATATGATGGACCTCAGTTATCTCCGAGGTATGAGTCTACACAATTTGGAAACAACAAAGACTGAGCTGTGCCTGTGTAGAAATTTCCTGAAGGCAAATGTTCAGGCAGAGGGGAATGAGACAGGACCCGGGCTCTACAACTGGAGACCAGGTAGGAGCTTGGTTATACGAACAGGCAGGGTTGTAGTTATTGACACTGGGGCCCACGGTGGGATCAGCCACGTGTAAAGTCCTCAGAGCTTTTGAATTACCATTCTTTAACTCCTCTGTGAGTCTGAGTTGGAACAGGCTTGTTCCTGGGTTGGTGGAGGACGAGCCTAAAGACTTGAGTCCATGGCTGCAGCTCGGAAAGAGTTACGGGAGGCTCAGTCATCACATCAGGCAGGATGCTCATCAAACAAGCTTAAGGAAAAAAGGATAAAAGGGGAAGAATTTAAACCAGCTTGTGGCAATGAGCAGGGGTGGGTCTGATGAGTCAGGGCAGAGCCAGGGACTTCTGAATGTGCCCTTGGTCCCTCTGCTCTGTCACTCAGGTCTGCTTCCCTCTGGGTTGTCTTTAGCTCTACGCAGCTTCCATCCGTCACTGGCTTCCAGAAGCTCCAGGTGACATTCTGTTGGCTTAGCAATCCCAGAGATGAGAGAGACCTTTCCCAGTTGTTCCAGCGGAAGTACAAGGACTGGCTTCACTGGGTGGATTTGAGTCCCATGATGTAAACCCAGGCAGTCGCTGTTGCCCGGGGAGGGGTGTTTGCTGAGGGTCCGTGTTGGCTACGAACCTCCCACCCATGGAGCGGAGTCATCTGCCCCAAGAGGGCCAGGAGGGCTGACAAAGGCAAAGGGGAAGGAAGGGTCTTTCATCAGGAGAGACATGCAAAGAAGGCAGGATCATCACGAACGCCCTCCTGCGGCCCCCTTCCAGGGGGTTCGCACATTTTCTGCCCTGCGAGCACACCCGTGGCAAATGACGAGGCCCTGAGTTCATTGCCACTGGCAAGCTCAGGACACGACTGATTTGACAAGTCATATTTAATGCTGGGCTTGTAAAGAAGTTTCTCATTTTCATCTGACAGTTTTTATGATGGAAGTCAAGCTCACTCGTTTATAATTGACAGGGTTTTTATTCATTTTGGAGAAGTTACAGCAGCCAGTGGCTTGCAGTTTGCAATCTATACAGACATTTTCTCTTAACCTCGCAAAGCTGGAGAACTTAGCTTCGACATTTTGTCACCGGGCCTGTCAATTTCTAGACAGGTGACTTCACCCCAATCTCGTCGGGCTGTTTCTCTCCTTAAATTCAAGAGTTATTTCCTTGGACAAGGCCAGTGCCAGAGGCTTGAATATTGTTGTTTGTTGACTTGTGTAACGTCTGGGAAAATGATTTTCTCACTGTGATGTGAAATTGACTTTTCATCTTTGGTGCCCAGCCACTCCAGCTCACCTTTCCCATGTCTGGAGGCGCACAAATCTATTCAGGGGGTATACGTGTGCTTCGAGAATCAGAGTGGTTACTGGGCAGAGAGCTGGAGAGCAATGATTGATCTCTGAGATAGTTTGGAAAGAATTGTTCTAAAATTTATTTTTCATTACTTTATCATTTTATTTTTTTTTAAATTTTTATTTATTTATGATAGTCACACACACACAGAGAGAGAGAGAGAGGCAGAGACATAGGCAGAGGGAGAAGCAGGCTCCATGCACCGGTAGCCCGACGTGGGATTCGATCCTGGGTCTCCAGGATCAAGCCCTGGGCCAAAGGCAGGCGCCAAACTGCTGCACCACCCAGGGATCCCTACTATATCATTTTAAAAAACAAGGAGTTGTAATTTATAAACTCAAGGTTTTTGCTTCACATTATTGCCAGGTGGGGGTGGGGGGGAGAGAACCTCCTTTCTGCTCCTAAATGTCCCACCATGTTTCTCTGTGGTAGCACCCTACACACCATCCTGGGAGTATTAAAGAGTTGTACTTTCTCTCTAGTCTACGTCATGAACTTCTCAAGAGGACTCATTCACTCAACTATGAATTTGACTAGCGTTTTTTAAAATTTAAATTCAATTAAACAACATATAGTACATCACCAGTTTCAGATGTAGTGTTCAGTAATTCATCAGTGACATACAACACCCAGTGCTCATCACATCATGTGCCGTCTTTAATGGCCCTCACCCACCGCCCTTCCAGCAACCCTATTTGTTTCCCAGAGTTAAGAGTCTCTCATGGTTTGTTTCCCTCTCTGATTTCTTCCCAATTTTCCCTCCCTTCCCCATGGTTCCCTGTACTATCATATTCCCCATATAAGTGCAACTATGTAATTGTCTTTCCCCGATTGACGTATTTCACTTAGCATAAGACCCTCCAGTTCCATCCATGTCACTGTAAATGGTATGTATTCATCCTTTCTGATGACTGAGTAATATTCTTTATCCATTCATCTTGGCTCCTTCCGCAGTTTGGCTATTGTAGACATTGCTGCTATGAACATTGGGGTGCAGGTGCCCCTTCATTTCACTACGTCTACATCTCTGGGGGTAAATACCCAGTAGTGCAATTGCTGGGTCATAGGAGGGCTCTATTTTTAACTTTTTGAGGAACCTCCATACTGTTTTTCAGAGTGGCTGCACCAGCTTGCATTCCCACCAACCATGTAAGAGGGTTCCCCTTTCTCCACATCCTTGCCAGCATCTGTTGTTTCTTGTTTTGTTAATTTTAGCCATTCTAACTGGTATAAAGTGGCATTTCATTTTAGTTTAGATTTGTATTTCCTTGATGACAAGTGATGTGGGCCATTTTTTTATGTGTCTGTTGACCATTTGTATGTCTTCTTTGGAGAAATGTCTGTTCATGTCTTCTGTCAATTTCTTGACTGGTTTATTTGAATTTGATAAGTTCCTTATAGATCTTGGATACTAGCCCTTTATCTGTCATTTGCAAATATCTTCTCTCATTGTGTAAGTTGCCTTTTAGTTTTATCGACTATTTCCTTTGCTGTACAGAAGCTTTTTATCTTGATGAAGTCCCAGTAGTTCATTTTGTTTTTGTTTCCCTTGCCTTTAGAGACATATCTTGCAAGAAGTTGCTGCAGCTGAGGTCAAAAAGGTTGCTGCCTGTGTTCTCTAAGATTTTGATGGATTCCTGTCTTATATTTAGGTCTTTCATCCATTTTGGGTTTATTTTTGTGTATAGTGTAAGAGAATGGTCCCGTTTCATCCTTCTGCATGTGACTGTCCAATTTTCCCAGCACTATTTGTTGAAGAGACTGTCTTTTTTTACATTGGATAGTCTTTCCTGCTTTGTTGATGATTAATTGACCATAGAGTTGAGGGCCCATTTCTGGGTTCTCTATTGTGTCCCATTGATCTATGTGTTTTTGTGCCAGTACCATGCTGTCTTGACGATCACAGCTTTGTAATAGAGCTTGAAGTCAGGCATTGTGATGACTCCAGCTTTGGTTTTCTTTTTCAACTTTCCTCTGGCTATTTGGGGTCTTTTCTGGTTCCATACAAATTTTAGGATTATTTGTTCCAGATCTGTGAAAAACATAGATGGTATTTTGCTAGGGATTGCATTGAATGTGTAGATAGCTCTGGGTAGCATAGACATGTTCACAATATTTATTCCTCCAATCCATCAGCATAGATTTTTTTTCCATCTCTTTGTATCTTCCTCAATTTCTTTCATAAGTGTTCTGTAGTTTTTAGAGTAAAGATCCTTTGTCTCTTTGGTTAGGTTTATTCCTAGGTATCTTATGGTTTTTGGTGCAATTGTAAAGAGGATCGATTCTTTAATTTCGTTTTCTCCAGTCTCATTGCTAGTGTATAGAAATGCAACTGATTTCTGGCCATTGATTTTGTATCCTAACTTGGCTAGCATTTTAATTTAGGCTTGGCTAAGATTAAGCCACATGGATGATGAGATGGTTTTGGGTGCTCTGTAGGGTTTCAAGGATGGTGGGGATCAATATGCTGACCCTAAGGAGAGTGGGATTTGGAATGAAGTCCAAGTTCAGGACTCCTTTTTGTCACATACATTTATTGGTCACTTGTGCTGGGTGCTGGTACACAGAGGTTACCAAGTCATGGCACCATCCCTGGTGGAGCTCAGTGTCAAGTTGGAGAGAAAGACAAGTAAATACCTCTAACAGAGTGCAACAGACCAGGCTTTGACACAAGCTGAGTAATGTGTTCCCTTGGTTCTCCACCAGGGCTGATTTTGGCATCCTAGTGAACAACTGAAAATGGACAAGGGAAACTTGGTTATCCCTAGCGATTGGATTTTGAATGGCTGACATTGTTAGATAGCCTATAATGCATGGGATAGCTGAGCAAAATAATGAATAATGCCACCCAAAATGCCAATGGTGAAAAAAAATGTGTTGTCTTATAGTATCCTGAGGATGTGCTTTGTGTCCACTGCTGTATTCCTAGAGCTGGCCCAGGGCTGGTCCAGAGTATTTATTAGATAAGGAAACTCAGTCACATGGAAGAGCCCACATGGGGTGGAGGAGGAGTCAGGTAGCCATGAGTGGGGAGGAGGGACACTTGTCTTTGAGACTTTTGTCAGGCACATGACACATCAGGCCCAGGTAGCAAGACTCTTCTAGATGCTACTTCCCTGTGACCGTGAGGTGTTTGCAAGTCTCCCTGCTCAGGCCTGGATGGGCTCAGGACTTGGGTGGGGCTCTGCCTGTGAATTGAAGCCCTCAGAGCCTGAACCAAAGCAGGACTGTAGATGAGACTAGCTCACTTACAGATGTCAAACTTCTTGGTCCCCATCCAGCACTTAGCTAGAGCAAGTTCCTTAGAGATTCAGTGCAGTATTCTTATTAAGAACAGATGCATTAGACTCCCTGATTCCATGTTTTTGTTTCCTTCAACAAACATTTTGTTGATTATTAACATGATTAAAGCATTGTTCTGGGCACGTAGGAGATAGTAGAGAACAAGAAGGACACGTGTTCTGGGCATGTAGGAGATAGCAGAGAACAAAAAGGACAGAGTCCCTGCCTTCAAGGAGCTCTCATCCTACTTGGGGAGACAGTGAACCAGCACCTCAATGAACACACAGCAGGTACAATGGTGACAAGTACACATGGGACAAGGGTGAGGGGAGGGGCTGCATTCTATAGGCTTGTAGGGAGACCACTTTAGTGGTGGAGAGGGGAAGCAAAGGAGGCCAGAGGAGTCTCTGGGGAAAGAACACCCTGTTAGGAGCAGCAGCCAGGGCTTGGTGAACTTGAGGAGGAGCAAGGAGGCTCATGTGGCTGCAGTGAGAGGCAGTGATGGGATGACATCAGAAGGGTGGCAGGGGGCCTTGTAGGTCATTGTTAGGACTCTGATTTTGCTCTGAATTATATGGGAAGCCGTCAGAGGCTTTTGAACAGAGGAATGAACTGAGCAGGCTTGTTTTGAAAGCATTCTATATCAGTTGTCTGTTGCTAGTGGCTTAGAAAAACAGTGGTTTGTTATTTCTCCCAGACTCATGGGATGACGGGGCTGGCCTTGTCCTGGTTCATCTGAGCTCACTCAGCTGGAGGATGGGCTCCTCTAGGACACCAGGCCCTCTCTTTGCATGAGGTCTTTCATCCAAGGAGACCACACCTGTTTGGGCTTCCTTCTGAGGTGGTGGCGACATTCCTGAGGAACACACGCTAAACTTTTGCTTGCTCCCCATGTGCTAGGTCACATCGCCAGGCCAAGTCACTGCAGGGGTGTGCGTGGTATGGATGTGAAGACATGGCTTGTTGGTGCAGTTAATGTAACAAGCTACTGCTCCAGCTGCTTTCTAGGGAATAGATTTATAGGGAGGAGGAATGGCCGAGCAAGGAGGTGAGTGCAGTGGTAAGAAATAGCACAGTTATGATGTTTTTGGTAGATGAAACCCAAAATTAATTTGTTGATGGACAGTGCATGAGATGTGACATAGAGGGTATTTAAGGATGACTCCAAGACACCTGTCTCTGGTGACTCCAAGAGTAGCGTTGCTATAGAGGGAGAAGCATAGACTGACTGAAGGCTGGATTTTTGCCAGTTGAACAGTGGGACCTGTTTTGGAAGTGTCCAGTGTAAGATATCTATATCAGGTGTTAGCTGAACACAATCTTAAGGATTTGGGACACGAGTCTGGGGTGGAGGAACACATTTGGGAACTGTCAGCCTACTGATGGTGTTTAAAGCCCTGAGCCTGGAAGAAACCACCAGGGGAGTGAGTGGTTAGAGCAGAGAGAAGGTGTGAGGACCCAGCCCCGGTTCACCAACATTTCAAGGTTCGAAAGCTGGGGAGGGCCCAGCAAGGTGACTGAGCAGGATCAGCTAGTGACTGGGAAAGTTGAGAATCACAGGAGACCATGGAAGCGTGTGTGCTGAGAGTGGAAGAGTAGGATATATCAGAAGCTGCTCATGGGGGCCCCTGGGTGGCTCAGGGTTGAGCGTCTGCCTTCAGCTCAGGTCATGATCCCGGGGTCCTGGGATCGAGTCCCACATCGGGCTCCCTGAATGGAGCCTGCTTCTCTCTCCGCCTGTATCTCTGCTTCTCTTTCTCTGTGTGTCTCATGAATAAATAAATAAAATCTTTAAAAAAATAAAAAAGAAGGTGCTCATGAAGTGGAGGAAGGCAGCTGAGCACTACTGTTGTGGGTTCAGGAGAGAATGAGAGCAGGGTGCTCCCAGCCCCGCCTCTTGCTAAATATATGTGCTTGGGCTCACGTTCCCCGTACAGGGCTGGGTCTTCTCACCTGTCAAATGTTGGCCATCGTGGTAGATAGTTCATAGGGTCAGTGTGATAAATGGGTGAGGTAATCCATGTAAAATGATGAGCACAATGTCTGGCCTCCGGTTAGCATGCCGGGAAGCTAGCTATTCTTATCAGTGTTATGTGCTTATTAAAAGTTCCTTTGATTCATTCTTGACTGGGAAGGTCATGGATTGCAGGAATGGGCTAAGGAGGGGCCATGTGGGTGTGTCAGAGACACTTGAGGAGAAAATGTACAACTAACCCATTTGAGGGGGTTAAAAATGGCCTTGACTAGTGGCAGGAGATCCAGTGACTGTGGTTCTTGATGGTCTGGCTTCTGAAAGAGGTGCTGGGATCTGAGTCTATCATTTAATGGATGCTTAACCTCTCTTCATCAAGATTTTACCTTCTGGAAAGGGGGCATATATTCATATTCACTTTATGTGACACTCTTCTTCTTCCTGGTATAAAAGCAGGTCTCATTAAGTACCAACTGGCATCATGCTGGTGGTAGTGATGACATTGATGAAGATCATATTAGCATTTAAATATCTCTTTCTGTTGCATCAGCATATATGGAAAGAAGAATATTGCCAGTCCTTCGTTAGAGTAGTTGAAACATTTTGCGTCTCTCCCCTGTGCAAGGCCTTGCCTTGGAGCTGCGTATTCAGGATGTTCAGGATGGGGATGATGGACAGACTTCCTCTTTTTCCTGAAAAGTAGTTTTAAAGCTTCTAAAAAGTAAGCTATGCCACTGAACCCCGGCTGAAATTTTACACTGGTGAGTAAATCTTTAGGGACAAGGTTGAAGGAAGTGACTTCGAAAACACGCCTGGCTATCCCCTTGGTTAAATTTATTTTTTGTCTAAATAGAAATCTTCAATTTTTATACTTTGTAGCCTGGCGGTAATAAATTCAGCATCAGGAAGAACATTTATTTGCAAGAGTGCCCTTGCTTTGCTGACTCTGCAGAATGGGGGGAGGGGAAAAAAGGGACATTGTGACACTATTTCTATTTGCCACACTGTTGTTTTTCGTTTTTCAGGGTGAAAGTAGACCCCACCTGCATTTCATTTGTTCTTCATTTTTGTGCACGTTCCACTTTCTCTTCTCTGAGCCTCACGCTCCGGATTTAACAGGGCTCCACTGGCCATACGTAATATGTATTCCACATCCTCTCAATCTGTTAAGGCATTTTCCGTGTGCATTTCACGGCAGATTCTGATTGTAAATTGGTTGTAGAAACTTCATTGGTTTCCTGTCTGTGACATTTCTGATGGATGGTCCCTATTTATACAGAACAGCATGGTGTGTGCAGAGTTACAGGCTCCACGCCATGCTTAATGGATTGGAAGGAGAGAGCTGGTGGTCCCACTGTGAAGAGAATCATCTGCTTCCTTTTCGTGCAGCAGTCAGAAAAAGCCAGTGAAGGAACACAGGCTGGAAAAGCTCATGGGGCTGCCCCAGGTCGTGGTGCCTCCTGGGTTCCTGAGAAACTCAGTCCGGTCTGGAAATAACATGGGGGACTGCAGGGTTGAGGGTATGGTTGTTGGGGTGCACCATTGGTGGCCTCAACTGAAGAGATGGTGGTGACCTGCTTTGGGGGGTGACCTTTGTGATTTGGGCAGGGCTGCCCACCTCTGGACCATAGTCCACCTGGGGGCAAAATCTTAGAATAAGACTCAGGGCCCTTTGTTGTTAAATTAATGGCTGAGAATTGGGGACGGGGATAGAAATGGAAAATTTCTTTCTTTTGTTAAAGGCTGATGAGGTCAAGGGTATGTTAGAAGGAAGAGTAGGAAACTTGTGTAGACCTGGTATGAGTTTTATCAGGAAATGAATCTTCCTATTTGAGGGATTTCTGATTAACTTTTCATAATTGGCACATGGGATATACGAATCCTTCTGTTGCAGGCCCTACAGAGTATGCAACCAACCTCTCAAATGGCTTAGTATTAAGGGGAGTTTCCTGGCTCACATGATCAAGAACTCTAGGTAGACTCAGATCAAGTGTGGTTTGATTTAGACCTAACAAATTTCAACAGGACCCACTTCTCTCCTTATTGCTTCTCAGCTTCTTTTTCTCTCCACTCGCGGATAGGTTCTCTCCACCTGGCTACAAGGTGGCTGCAATAGCTCCAGCTTCATGTTCCTGTAATTTCAAATCCAGTGGAACAAGGTTTCCTTCCCAGAAGTTTCAATGTGTCTCAACACTGCCTGGGTTATGTTCTACTAATCACCATAGCAGAGTAGGGGGCAGTGCTCTGATTGGTTTAACTGAGTCCCGAGCTCTGTTTCTGGAGCCAAGAATTGAGTTGTGCTGCCATAAGCATAAATATTAGGAGTAGGGTGGTTTGCCAGAGGGAAATCAGGGTGCTGGTAGCAGAAAAGGGATCAGTGAATTCTGGGTATTTAAAACTGACCCACTTTCCATCATCCCTGGGGAGAAAGCTAACTGAAATCTAGAATGGGGGAATCTCCACCCCATAATGTTCTTTATTCCTTTCCTGTTTCTGGACTCATCTACTCTAGCTGGAGGCAGAAACTTAACAAAGGAGGAAAGAAAGGAACATGCCAGATGCTCAGTGAATATTTGTTGACTGAGTGAATGAGTGAGTGAATGAATGAATGAATCAGTGAATGTTTTTACTCATGACATATGCCAAAGGTCATGCAGTTTACATGTCAAATTTAAGAATTTCTCAGAGATGGACAGTATGCTTTGTCAATTGTGAGGAATGCATTAAAGGAGAGAGGATGTGTGCTTGGGGAGAAGGAGAGAAGACAAGTATACCATGAGGGTCAACGTGTACAAGTAGGGGGTGATTCTAGACTTTGGGCAGGAAAGCCTTTCATGGAATCTTCCATTCCATGGTGCATCAGGTTATGGTGGCTGGCTAGATGCAGGCCATATCCCTTGATTTTCCACCCTCTGACTCCCTTGGATCGATCCCATCACCAGTGTTTGAGTATGCAACCACTTAAAACTTAGGATTGAATGTGCCTGTGTTTGTTTCTGTGCATTTAGAACAAGGGGGGACCAGGCCCCTGTCTCCTTCTCCAGTTCCCCTCATTGCCAGAGAATGGCATTCTCTTCACCTCTCCATGGAGTGGGAGGAGAACACAGCAGCATATGATCCCCTACAGGAAAAGAGTACAGGGGACCCTCCTGTGTTCTCTTCCCTAGCAGAAGACAAACTGTATGGAGCCAAAGAAAAGATGATTGCACCCTTCCTGATTTAGAGCTGTGTGGGGGCCAAGTATAACCAGCTTCGAGGAGCAGCTTGGTAAAAGGTCGTGAGGGCTCAACAGGAGCATGTCTGGTGGTCTGTCTTGGTTCTGAGTTATGGGCAGCCCTCAACTTTCATGCTCTCTTTCTTGTTTGAAATAATTCACAAGTTTCTTGTTACATTTTGACACCCTTAACTGGTTTTCCACGTGTTGAATATGGCCTTTCAGGTGCGACCCTCCTAATGATGACTTGGGACCATTTCTGGAGGTAGAGGGGGTGAGGTGCACCACTTGCCAATGGCTGTGTGGTGGAGAAAGATCTAGTCTCAGCTGACTCAGTGGTATTGGTGGTGGGTGTGCAGGGAGGGAGTGCTACCTTCCCTGCTTCTCCCCCGCTTTAGACAGGGACGCAGGGCTTGTTCCCATGTCTCCGATTCCAGTTCTCCTTAGCCCATGGGCCAAGAAGCACAGTTGAGTCTACAGATCATTGAGATCCTAGAGTCTCTCTCCTGGACCCAACTCCTCTGTAACCTCCCTGCCCATCAGACCACATTGCCCTCATGCCTTCCATCGACAGATGGCGGGCAGTGCTGTGTTGTGGGTGCGGAGACACACACAAGGACTTGTTTGAAAATGGCAGGGTCTGAAAGTTCACTCAGTGGCCTTGGGGTATCACCTGTTTTTATTTTTATTTATTTTTAAAAATATTTTTATTTATTCATAAGAGACACACACACACACAGAGGCACAGACACAGGCAGAGGGAGAAGCAGGCTCCCTGAGGGGAGCCCGATGCAGGACTTGATCCCAGGACCCTGGGATCATGCCCTGAGCTGAAGGCAGACGCTCAACCACTGAGCCACCTTGTGCCACCAGGTGCCCCTTGCCTATTTTTTTTGAGCCTTGCTTGTTTTTAAATAAACTTTTTATTGAAGCATAATACACATATAGAAATATACAAATCTTAGGTATACAGCTTGGTGGATTTCAACAAAGTGAACACACCTGTGTGACCAAAACAGACTTAATCATAACTGAAAAATTAACCACTATTCCTCATGTACCGTCAAATACCTTCACCTATTTTGGACTTTATGTAAAAGAAATTATGTATTATTTACTCCTTTGTGTTTAGCCACCTGGGATCAACATGCTATTTATGAGGTTCATCCATGATTTTATATGTAGCAATGGTTCATGTTTATCACCGCACCATTTGCTACTAAATGGGTCTATCACTATTTATTTATTTGGCTGTTGTTGGATTTTTTTCTCCTCCAGTATTGGAGTATTGTGAATAATGTTGCTTTGAACGTCCTATTACATGCCTTTTGGTGCATAGACGTATTTATTTTTGTTGGGTATATACCTAGGCATGGAATTTCTGGATCTTAGGGCATACGTTTGCTTTTGTAAGTACTCGAAAAACAGTTTTCCAGGGTGACTGTGTTAACATAAGTTCATGTCAGCAGCAGGGTAAGAGCTTCAAGTTGCTCTACATCCTTGTCATTAAAAAAAAAAAAAAACTCTTCTGGTACAATGTGTTGTTGTTTCTTATCATGGTTTTAATTTGCATTCTCTTGTCACCCTCGCTGTGGAGAGTCTTTTCCTGTGCTTGTTGGTCATTTTAATAGCCTTTCTGTAAAGTGCTTGTTCAGGTCTCTTAGCCATATTCTATTGGCTTATCTGTTTTTTCTTACTTATTTGGAGTTATTTCTAGTTATATTGGACATGAGCCCTCTGTTGGGTATAGGTACCGAAAATGTCATATTCAATGATGATTTTTGACTTCAAAAAAGTTTTGCATCTTAAAAATGTCCACGTATCATCTTCTACTTAGTGGTTACTGTTTCTCATGTCCTGTTCAAGAAAATTTTGCTTCTTCAAGGTCATGTTTATATTCTCTTCTATTATCATCTAGAAGCTTTATTGTTTTGTCTTTTCCATTTAGATATCTAATTCATCTGGAATTGAGTTTTGTATATGGTATGAGGTAGGGGGTCAAGATTTATTTCTTTACCTCACATGGATAGTCTTTACCATGTATCCATGATACTGTAGTCCCAGTATCATCTGTTAAACAGAACAAAACTCATCTCTATGGCTCTGCATATTACCTTTATTCTAAATCAGGTGACTTTATATATGTGTGTGTGTCTACTTCTGGACTCACTATTCTGTTCCATTTGCCTTTCTTCTATCCTTGTACCAATATCACACCATCTTAGTTTCTATAATCATGGTAATCTGCTGTCTATGTTCTTCAACCTTGGTCTTATTCCAGATTTTCTCTTCTATCGTGGCTCTATGTATTTCCATATAAATGGCAGAATCAGATATCAATTAATTGACTCTTATAATTTTTGATTTGCCCTTAGTCTAGCCAATTATTTTATTTCAGTTTTCTATTTCTAGAATCTCCATTTGATTCTTTTATAGAGAAATAAAAGACTGAGTATACTAATGATAAATCCTCCTCATGGAACATTGTTAGGTACAGAGAAATTTGCCAATATACCACAAAGCCATAAATATATGAATACTCTTTAACTCAAAGGTTTCAATTTTATGGGTTAAGGATATTATCATACATGTATAAAGAAATATTTATAAATGTATGATGTGCATTGTTGTCTGTAGGAATTAAATAGTTGGAGGTCCAAATGTCCATCATCAGGGGATCCACTGAAACAGTGAGGGCACAGAACAGACTACCATTCATCCACTTAAAATGACTGATTGAAACTGGTGAGTGGATAAACAAAATGTGGTATATCCATATAATGGAATGTTACACAGCAATAAACAGGGTTGATATAATCCACGCCATAACATGGATGAACCTTGAAAACACTATGGTAATGGAAAGAAGCCAAGCACAAAAGACCACTTATCTCCTGGCTCCATTTACATGAACGGTCCTGAGTAGGCAAGTCCATGGATAGGTTCTTACTGATATATTTTTGATGGTATTTTATTAATAGGAAGTAGTGGGTTTTTAGGAGGAACAACCTGTATTTGAGTCTCAGTCTGGTTGTTAACTAATTAGGAAGCCTCTGGAAACTCATAGTACTTGCCTGAGCCTCCATTTCTTCATCTGAAGAGTAGAAAAGGTGCCACATGCCTCATGGGTTGTCATGAACATGCAATATAGTAATGAACTTGCAAGTGCTCTGTAAATGAAAGGATTATATATTTGCAGGATTTCATCACACAACCACATGGCCCATCTCTTAGCCCTTACTTGAGCTTTTGTCTTATATTTTGCAGTATGTTTTGTTTAATATTATCTGCGTCCTTCCATTTGTCATATAGGAAGCATTGGCCAGACTTGGCTGCGATCCAGGGAACTATGATTTGAAGTTGTGTATTATTTCTTTTACATTGGTGGCCTTCCTTACAATTCTGTCACTTTCAGAAAATGAAATGAAAACACAAAGCCATCCTTCCCACCTGGATTTTGGCACTCCTCCAAGCTTCCTATCTCCTTTGGTGGAAATGAGTTTTCTGAGTCCTGGACCCAGATTTCCCTGGGGGCCTCCAGGGCTGATTGTACTAAATGGTACTTGTGGATCTAAAGACATTAAGTCGAGTTTGAGCAGTGAAGCTGGCTCAGATCCAGGATTGGCTTGTGCAAGATTTTTTTCTTCAGCCCCTTCCACATTTTTTTCTGTGTTTTCACTAACCTGTGTTGTCATCGTAACTCTTCCCCATCCCCTGAATATCATCACCCTGGGGAATCCCAGGATTGCTCACTCACCTGACCTAACTTCTCCCAAGAAATGCCTTGGCTGCATGTCCAGGCTGTAGGGGGCTAGTTCCCAAAGTGACTTCTCTAAGACATAGTTCTGTGATATGCTCCATGGTAGAAAGTTTCTGGGGTCAAATGGCAGACTTTGCATATGATGGTATGTTTTGAATATCTTATAAGTTTCTTAATGTACATAGGTTTTTAAGCGCTCTAAGAATTCCTACTTTTTTTCTCATTTTCACCTCCTTTTGGAATTCTTACTACACACGTGATGTTGTCCTCTAAGCCCTGGTCATTTCTTTTATTCTCCACTATTTTTCTCACTGTTCATATTAGAGAATTTCTGTTGATTTATTTTCAAGTTTATTGACTCCTTTGTAACTTTTGATCTGCTGGAAACCCATCCAATTATTTTATTTCAACTTCTAATTATAGAATTTCCACTTGGCTCTTTTATATAATTTCCATGTCATTGCTGAGATTCTTGATCTGTTCACCCATTTAGATTATATTTTCCTTTAACTTAATGAACATAATAGCTGCTTTATAGTTTTAGTCTGCTAAATAATACATGTGTGCTAAATCAGGTTGGATTTTTAATTGACTTTCTTTTCCTTGACTATAGGTCATATTTTCTGTTTCCTTGCACATCTAGTACTGTTGAACTTTTTTACTGAACCAAGTGGATAGAGAGTATTGATTTTTTTTTTATTGCAGGTGATGCAGTTAATAGCTGACCACCTTGAGTTTGTGTTGATTTGGTTTTGCGCTTTGTCAAGATTAATCTGTGAAAATGCCAAGATATTTCTTAAATCTTATCGTTTGGGAGGACCCAATCTCTAACTGATGTAGATCTTATCATGTCTTGATTTTAGGATCTGTTAGGATGTGTCTAGTATGGGCCTGACTCTAGGCTGTGGTCTTTAAAACTAAACCAGGGGGATCCCTGGGTGGCGCAGCGGTTTGGCGCCTGCCTTTGGCCCAGGGCGCGATCCTGGAGACCCGGGGTCGAATCCCACGTCGGGCTCCCGGTGCATGGAGCCTGCTTCTCCCTCTGCCTGTGTCTCTGCGCCTCTCTCTCTCTCTCTCTGACTATCATAAATAAATAAAAATTAAAAAAAAAAAAAAAAAAAAAAAAAAATAAAACTAAACCAGGGTACTCTGTTACCTCAGCTCGATTCCTGGAGTATTAACAAGGTTTTATTTTATTTTTAGATTTTATTTATCTATTCATGAGAGACACACACAGAAAGAGAGGCAGAAACATAGGCAGAGGGAGAAGCAGGCTGCCTGCGGGGAGCCCCATGTGGTACTCGATCTTGGGACCCCTGGATCATGACCGGAGCTGAAGGCAGACGCCTGACCACTGAGCCACCATTAACAAGGTTTTAATGAGATGTTACACCTCTCTGGCTGGGCTGAGGTTTCAGCTTCCTGTGCCCTGCTCAAGCTCCAGGGTCTCCAGCTCACCGTTTGGGTGAGGCTCTGGGGGTCTCCCTCTGTGTTTGTGTAGCCTGTCCTCACCACGGCCTTACAGCTGACCTCCCCCTGGTGCCCTCCCACTCCTCAGCTTTTCCCCTCCAGCGCTGTGACCTGCAGATGTTGGCCACTCTCCCTCTTCAGCCCAGTAACTTCATCATGCTGAGCTTGGACTCCAGTTCACAGCCAGCAAGTTTTCTCACAGAAATCTGGAGTGATTATGTGGCTCACTTCCTCTTCTTGGGGATGTCAACCTTGGGCAGTCCATTTCACAGGTCTGCAAACAGTTGCCTTATATACTTTTCTCGGCTGTATGACTGTTTATGGTAGGAAGGCAAGACTGATGTCAGCTGGACCATCATAGCTGGCAACTCAGTGGTCATAACTGATGCATCTGTTCTGCCCCTGTGTGCTGGGTAACTCCTCTTTGAATGGTAATGGCATTGCCCTGCCTTCAAACCCAGGAAGCCCAGGACAAAAATGTTAAGTTCACATCTTTAAGCATTTTTTTGGTTCTAAGTCTCATATCTGTAAAAGTTGAGTGCAACAAATAGAAATCAATTTAAGTATTTTAAGAAAAGGCAGAAAGGCGTTTAGTGAGAGGAGTTCAATGCTAACAAAATCATTGGAAGGAAACACTTTCAGATCAACATAGAATCAATTCACCAAGGGTGCTTCTCTTTCTGAGGCTTGTAGGTGAGCTTTTCTGGGAAAAAAAGGACTTGTGTTACCATTTCAAATGCCTACAGGAAGGTGCAGACATTGTACCTCATGTCATGTACCTCATATACCCATTACAGTGTTTTCCCAAATGGTTTTATCAGCGTTTATGGTTCTCTTCTCCCTATTAAAGAAAAAAAAAACCCTCAGGGGGAAGGTTGCCTGCAGGTCATTGACTGAGGGTTTGAGACTAGCGTGTTCATTCTGAATCCCGATATCTAGGCCAACGACTGGCCGAGTCCATGCTTATTAACTGAGTGGGTGCATCCTCAGGAGATAGTGACCATTCTGCATCTTCAGATCATATCACATAGGAGGACGTCCCTGTGGGGGAATGACCTTGGACAGAGGCTGATTTTTCTTGCCCTATATTCAGAATCTGTGTGAACCAACTGACAAAGACTGAAAAATTCTACATGACCAGTTATCTGGAGGCAGGACAGAAGAGATAAATGATGCTCTGATTGAATTCTGCAAGACTTTTTCAGATTAATTCAGTAGCCAGGGGTTGGTGTGTGTAATTGCAGCCTCGGGTCCCTGGGGCCATTCTGAGTCCTGGATCCAGCTTGTGGAAGGCACAGACTAAGGCACTCAGCACCTGAAATGTTTCTGATCTGTGAACTGGAAGGAGTCCTCCCTCGTGGGGGGATACGTCCTTGTGCCAAGCCAACAGCTTCCCTGGCAGTGGCTGGGACGGATGACTTGCCTCTTGTAGACACCCGCCTGTCCCCAAAGGAGCCCCTTGCTCCCTGGCCTCTCACTAGATGTGGCTCATTAACAGCACTGGCCCAGATTCTGCCTCCGAGAGCCCAGCCGTGCTGCTGGAGCTCCCTTCCAGCCTGGACCAGCTCATCGAGCAGGAGTTCGGGCAGGCCCGTCATGCGGCAGGGAGCTGTGTGTCTGTGCATGCTCCATGAGTCCCCAGCCTTTGTCTCTTCTACGACAGCCTGCCACAGACTCTTAGCACTGAAGGGACCTGGGAAAACCTGGGGTGACTAGGAGAGCCCTGGGCTGGGTGCTAGGGAGTCAGGATCTTGCCAGCTTCTTGAGCAAATCACATCACCTGTCAGCCGGACGTGACTCCCTAAGCCCCTTGAGGCTGGTTGCAGCCACGTGGGAGCCGTAGCCACCCAACCTTTTTTGGTAGCTTGTTTTGCAACAATAATTCTGCAAATGGTGGGGAAGTCTTGGGTGGAGAAAAGTTGTGTTCTCGTACCTGGAAGCTCTTCTCCCCCAGTCTGAAGGGTGGCTTAGAATTCATAATTCCTTATAATCATGCATTTGTTCTTATGGGGGTGGGGGGTGAGAGAAAGGGGGTCATTGGTGTGACTAGGGCCCTGAGAGACTGCTCAGTTCTGGAAATGAACTCCAGATGAAGTCCTAAGTTTTAAATATGTAGTACAGAGAACATGTTGTGTTTGAGTTTAGGAAAAGGAATGTTCCATAAACAATAGTTCTTAGGAAAAGTCTTCATGAAGAAGATGGGGTTTGACTTGGTTGATAATCATGATGATCTTGATTATAGTCACATATTATGGTGATTTATAGTTTATATTATCTTAGGGATTTTTTTTATCTTAGGGATATTAATGCTGCCACTGCTTCTATAATTTCTTGGGTCCCTACCAGGTGCCAGGCTTGCACAAAACACTTTACATTCATTTTCTTATTTAATTCTAGCAGCAGTCCTTGCACTAATAGGCAGGTCATCTTTGTATCCCTACTTAGAGATGAGGACACTGCAGCCCAGAGAGGTTAAGTGACCAGCCCAAGGTCACACCAAGGGGTGGAGTGAAGATCCAGTCTAAGGCTACCTGCCTCTGGACCATGACACTGTACTGCTTCTGGATGTTCTTGGTAAGAAGCCAGGTTTCAGGAAAGCCGGATGATTTCCCCAAGGCCCCTGAACTAGTCAGTAGCACAGCCAGGTTTGGTCCAGTATTCTGAATATATGTCATTTTAGTTTGGTTTAAAAGTTAGAGGCCTGGGCAGCCCTGGTGGCACAGTGGTTTAGCACTGCCTTCAGCCCAGAGTGTGGTCCTGGAGACCCGGGATCAAGTCCCACATCGGGCTCCCTGTGTGGAGCCTGCTTCTCCCTCTTCCTGTGTCTCTGCCCCTCTCTCTCTGTCTCTATGAATAAATAGAAAATCTTAAAAAAAAAAAAAAAGTTAGAGGCCTAGGACGCCTAGATGGGTCAGCAGTTGAGCGTCTGCCTTGGCCCAGGGTGTGATTCTGGGGTCTCAGGATCGAGTCCTACATTGGGCTCCATGCGAGGAGCCTGCTTCTCTCTCTGCCTGTGTCTCTGCCTCACTCTCTCTGTGTCTCTCATGAATAAATAAATAAAATCTTTAAAAAAATAAAAAATAATAAAAAAATAAAAGTTAGAGGCCAGTACATGCACTCAGTAAATCCATTCGGCTCCTTTGGGTGACTCCTGGGATTGGGGGGAGAGGCTGCCGGAGGTGGGAGCCAGTCCATTCTCTCGTCATGATTTCATCACGTAGACCTGCGAGTGGGGACAGCTGGGCCCAATATTTATTTTCAGTGGAGTGTGTCAGAACAGAGCTGGGAAACATGTTACGCTGCGGACGGGGAGTGAAGCAAATGGCAGGAAGAGCAGTTTGGAGTGTTGGAGCCTCACTTTCTGAGAGAATCCATTTGGACTCCTCCCCTGCAGCTGCGGGGCATTTAGAAGCTCCCCTGCAGCTCGTGGCTCATTCCAGAGGGCCCGCGCTGGCCTGCACCCACCAGTCCGTTTCTCGGTCCCCGGCATCGAGCAGCTTCTGTGTCTCCCCTTCCCCGACACACGGACCAAGACACACACGTCCACAGTCTGTGCGATTACACCCGGGAGCACCCTTGACACCACCCCTGTCCCCCACTGTCCTGCCAGATGGCTGAGATTGGGGTGGGGGGGGAGGATTTTTCTCAGATTTTTTCTAAAAGAACAAAACCTGAGATTTTCCCCCCCTCGTCGAAAAAGATGATGTGCTTATGAATTCTAAAAGTCTGGGCAGTCCGGGTGGCTCAGTGGTTTAGCACCGCCTTCGGCCCAGGGCCTGATCCTGGAGACCTGGGATCGAGTCCCACGTCAGGCTCCCTGCATGGAGTCTGCTTGTGTCTCTGCCTCTCTCTCTTTCTCTCTCTCTCTCTCTCTCTCGAATAAATAAATAAAATAAAAAATAAAAGTCCAAGTGATTTTCAAGGTTATCTACCCTGAGATCCTTCCAGTGCCTCCTTCTTTCATTTAGCATATTTTTCATTTATTTATTCAATGGACACAACATACTTATGTACTATAGCTCGATGAGGACATTGGTGCCTGGTGGGCATGATGCCGGGCACGGGGCTGCCTTGATGGAAGCAACAGGGCTGATCAGTTGATGCCCACATAGTCAACATAGTGAGGGCAACAAACATTAGATAAATTATAGTAAAAATAAAAGTACAGTCATGAAGTGAGTTTATGTCATCAGATGCATCAAGGAGCTCTGACAGTGTGAGACAGGTAGACCTCACCTGGCCCCCCCCCCTTTTTTTCAGGATGTTATTTATTTTAGTGTGTGCACACTCAGGTGAGGGGAAGAGCAGAGGGAGAGGGACGAGCAGACTTTCTGCTCAGCAGGGAGCCCTACACGGGGGGCTCAACCTGGGACCCTGAGGCTGTGACCTGAGCAGATACCAAGAGTCCAGGGCTTAACCGACTGAGCCACCCAGGCACCCCAGCCCACACCTGTTCTTGAATTTGAGATGAGAAAGATGGGTGGGTAGGAGGTCAGGGGGAGGAGGGTGGCACTCAGCGGCTGGGGGAGGGAGGAAGTTCAGGTGTAGACACCCACAGGTGGAGGCTGTAAGGTGGAGAGAAGTGGAGTCTTCCGTGGTAGCGAGTCGAGAGCAAGCCCGTGTGGCTAGAGCATGGCGGGGAGAGGAGCAGGTGCAGAAGGGAGTTTGCAGGTGTCGAAGCTTATCACTCTGGGCCCCTGGAGTCATGCTGGGGGTTTGGGGATGGAGCTCACGAGGAGAGTGTGCAGAGTCCCTGGGCAGTGAGTAGGGTAAGTGGTCCATGAAGCCCACCAGGAGGTCCCCGTCGGGGGATGGTGGTGGTCCTTGGACCTAGATGCCCGTATGGGAGATAAGGTAATCTTCACTGTTTACTGACCACAGGCTTTGAGTGGGTCCCCTCCCTCTGGCCCTCGACCCCCTCGCCTCTGCCCACGCAGGGGGTGGTGCCCACTGGGCCCACTGCTGTGGATGGAAGTGCTGCCTCCCAGGGAGCGAGCTCAGGAGGACCTGGGCTCAAGTGCAAAGGGAAGTTGTGCCATGTTGTGGGTCAAGGGGCCGAATGCTGTGGGGACTGAGTGGGAATGTCACTTCCACGGAGGGTGGGAGGGGTAGAGGCACTCAGACTGGGTGTGGTCAGGGTACATGGGGAGGCTTGAGTGAGGGACACGGGGATAGGAGGCATCCTGGGCCGAGGGCCTAGCGTGGGTGCAGGCAGAGAGTGGAGGGGCACGGCCGGTGGTGAGGTGAGGTCAGGTGACGAGCCTCTAGGACATTCAGAGCCCTTTGGTGCTTGGGGTCCTGTTGGACCCTACCTGAGTACCGGAGAAGCAAACCTGTAGATGTCTGCAGGGTGGTTGATGAGAACAAGGGCTCACTCTTGTACTTAAAAAGCAAAAAAAAAAAAAAAAAGGTTAAATTTACAAAAAGTAAAATCCCATGCACAAAGGCTCCTCATTCCTGCAGCTGCATCCCTGGGGGTCCTGGACCCTGCAGTTGGTGTGAGGGGGACGTGCATCCCGGGGTTCTGAGCCCTGGCAGGTGTGTGTGGGGAGTTGTGAGGGGGCCGTGCATCCTGGGGTCCTGGGCCCTCGCAGGTGTGAGGGATTTGTGCATCCCAGGGTCCTGGGCCCAGGGAGGCATGAGGGGGCCGTGAGTCGCCTCGGGCCTGTCCACCCTGCCCGCCAGTCCCACCTGGCCCCCATGCCATGCTGCTGGCTCTGGGGCTGGGCCTCCATCCTGTTCTGCTCCTGTCTCCCTGAAGCAGCCCCTCAGGCCCTCATGAGCTCTGGCCAGCTTCCCTGCTCGTGCTGTGGAAAGAGTGGAAAGAACCCATTACACGTGGCATTCCTGTTGAATTTCCCCCTGTTCTAAGAACTTGGTGTGTGTGTGTGGTTTTTTTTTTTTTTTTCCACTTTTCCAAGAGACACAATCGTCTAACTGCTAAGATTGTAACCTGTGGAGGCCGCTGGCTGGGTTCAAATCTGCCCTTGGTCCTGTGCTTGCTGCGGCAGCTGGGGAGGCTACCCTGTGCCTCAGTTCCTCCCCGTAGTATGGAGGATCCAACACCACCTTTCTCCTCGGGTTGTTAGGGAGATGCACGTAGCTCATCTGTGGAAAGTCCTTAGAACCGAGTCTACAGGCAGGAAGCCCTTCATCGACCGTGGAGGCTGGCGAGTGCTTTCCACCAAATGTGGCTAACTGCCCTTCCATTTGGGCCAAGGGCCCCCCACCCCGCTTAGCTCAGGGAAGTAAAAAACAAAAACAAAAACAAAAACAAAAACAAATCCCTCTTTCTGTTTTCTATGGGAAACAGCACAGTGACAGAGGAAAGGAGAAACCCTCAGCCAGCCCAGGTGGGGTGCTGGTCCCCTGGGAGAGCGGGGCCCCGGGTGGGCTCTGTGGCCCTGCCTCCAGGCCACCCTCCGCCTCCCCTGCTTCTCTCGTTGGACCTGAGCACAGCTGAGTCAGGATGGATGTTTGAGACAGAAATTAATGAGGACTTCGGGAGCACGGTGGGAAAATCAATGAAGAGCCACGTCCCGTGTACCGAGGGCAGCCGTCTTCCCCATCACATCGCAGATCATCTGCTGACAGCTTCGTCTCTTCCCGCGCTGGCATCTCGCCGGGTCCCTAACTCAGTTAGGGCATCACATCTTGTCCCTGATCCCTTGAGGATCTGGACGGTGAGCTGCAGAGGACGAATTATCTGAGCTGTGCCCAGGGAATACCTTGACCCCTGCCCAAACCCACCCACGTGGTAGAGACCCGTAGCTGTATGATGAGCATAAAGCACACCCCACAAGAACTACATAAATACCTAAATAGGGGCATTGCTCTCAAGTACCAAGATCTTTTCAGTTTACAAAGATAAAGGAAAAATTGGGCAAGGTTATTTCCCCGCAGCAGAGCTCTAGAATTGCCTTGGAGCGCCCCCCCCTTACCCCCAGCCCCCACCGCTCCCAGTAACCCCGACTTCAGCAGGGCTTATGTTCTTTCTGGTGTGACCTATGGAGCCTCCAATATGGGCAAAAACTTCTTGACCCATCGTGGAAGAATCACAATCAAAATATAGTCCTTTATTTTGATTCTCCAAACTCAATAGATCCCATTTATCGAGTACCTCCCGCATTATAGGCTTTAGGCTAAATGCTTTCCCTGCCTTATCGCATTTAATCTTCATGGAAACCATACAAAGTAGGTATTTTTTTTAATCTCACTTTTATGAATAAGGAAAGAAAGATTCATGGAGATTGAGTAACAGAAAAGCAACGTGTAGAGATTGAAGTTGCTCAGCCAAGAGGCAGCAGAGCTTGAGCACGAACGCAGATTTCCTGCATCTGAGCCAGGCCCCTCTCCAGGTGTCCTCGGCCAGTGCCGAGAGGGTCATTTGCAGGCTGTCCAGTTCAGACATGACAGCGGTACTGAAGAGACCGGCCTCCCGAGCATCGGTGTGACGTCAGGCTGGGGACACAGGAGAGAGAAGACAGAGTCTTCATCCTCTAGGAGTTTCTCACCCTAGTCATCCATTTGGGGAGCAGGCTGGTGCTCCCACCCTCACCAGCCTCACATTATACATCCATTCCTTTCACTCATTTCTCTTTTTAAAAATATTTCATTTATTTATTTATGAGAGACACACAGAGAGGGAGAGACACGGGCAGAGGGAGAAGCAGGGTCCCTGCGGGGAGCCCAATGTGGGACTTGATCCCGGGACCCAGGATCATGCCCTGAGCTAAAGGCAGACACTCAACCACTGAGCCACCCAGGTGCCTCTCATTTCATTCATTTCTTCCCCCAAACTTGAATTGAGGACCCACTAGGACTGGGTGCTGGGGATACACAAGTGAATCTGCTGTGCTCTGTACACAGGGAGCTTGAGGGTTCAATGAAGAGTGGGATCGGGAACCGGTTAGTTGGAACCAAGTGTGCTGTGTGTGTGTTTGGTGGTTGAGGGTTGGGGTGGGGACAGGGCTGCAGGTGGCAGAGAGCTGGGAAAATATGAGGCTTGAATAGTAATTCCGGGGCTGGTCCTGGGAACCCTAAATGGTGTTCATTTGTTCAGTTCTTATCCTATAACAATATGGTATCATTAGAGAATTTTTAGCAGGGGAATGTCATGGTCAGCTCTGTACTTTAGAAAGGTTCCTTCCAAGAAGGGGAGAGAGAGGATCCTGAGCCAGACAAGAGGTCCCTCAAGAAGAGATCCTGCACCCTCGCCTCTGTGGCCCCAGACGGGGTAGAGGCCACACTCCCTTCCAGTGGGAATTCAGGGTGCCTGTGGTTAAAAATAAGTGGACTTGGTTTCTTTGTTCCTCAAATCCATTTGGAAGGACCCTTGAGAATTCAGGCAGCGCCCTTTGGGGAGCCAGAAGCAAGCACTTGGCGGGGGGATGGGGTGGAGATGGTTCTGTCCCCAGGGCTGGGATGGTGTGGTCTCTCCCATCAACGTCAACGTCTGGTGCTCGGCCAGAGTCGGGAACATTACCAGAGGCCTGTTCTGGGCATAATTAATGAAGCTCGTGTGGAGGAAAGGCAGGGGGTGTTTTGAATCCTCCTGAAATCCCATTATGATTCCCACAATGGCAGTTACATAGTATATTTGTTTGAGGGTTTCTGGGTCTTGATCTCCTTAATCCCTTCTTCCAGAGTCTACGACAGCAGTGTGGCATCATCTCACTCAGGGTGAACTGTCTTTTCATGTCTAGGACCCATTCTTTTTTTTTCCCCCCAAGATTTATTTGTTTGAAAGAGAGAGTGGGGGAGAAGCAGAGGGATAGCCTCATGCAGACTCCCTACTGAGCCCGGAGCCCGACACGGGGCTTGATCCCAAGACTCTGAGATCATGACCTGAGCTGAAGTCAGCTTAGCTGACTAAGCCACCCAGGCGCCCCAATTGGACCTATTCTGTGGGCATTTGCCCCATGACTTGGGGCCTTGCCAAAGCCATTGCTGAGTCCCACCAGAGCTTCAGAATCAAGACACCCACCCGCACCCAGCTTTATGCTCTGCCCTCTTATCAGGCACCCCCAGAATGCATGCCCATGGGTGCTCTCCTGGCTCTGGCTGGAATGTGGAACACACTAGGTCAAGAAGCTCCTGAAGTAGAGTCTTTTTCTTCCCTTACCAGGTGGGTTATGTCGTGACTTAGTCTTAGCCTAATTAGGGACCTACAGGTCAGGAGGGAAGATGGGGCCAGGTCCTGAAGGGGGTGCATGTTTTCCTGTAGGTGGGAGGACTCTACATTGCCTTTTTTTAATGCCAAATTTAAGATTAATTTTTTATTTAAGTACACATACCATATACAAGTTATCTCATAAAAATATGCTCCCTATTAAATAATTTCAAAGATACATAATTATATATAATGCTTCACAATGTTATTTATGGATTATCATGAATGCTTTGACCCCTAGGGCTGCCTTTGCTGCCTCTCCTGACGCTGGGTGCGGAATATACCCTCTCCCTTTTACACATTGGGTGAGGCTAACATGATGGTGTAGGATGTTGTGGGGAATCTGGGAATTCAAGACTCGATGTTTATTTATTCAGATACTGCCCATGCGCAGAATGGTCTCAGTGCTTTGCACTCAAGGCTCCCTTCCTTGGTCCTTGGCCCCTCAGACCTGCCTCGGTTGGAGGAAGCTTAACCTTTTGTGGAGGTTAGGGACTCCGATGACTCGAGCCGGGGTGTGTGTCTCCGCTTTCTCTGCCCCTTTGCTGCAGGAGGGGAAGGCCTCTGGACCTCACAGTTACCTTTTCGTTGCCGTTTCATTGCTCTCAGCTGTTCACTACTTTTAGCAGCGCATCCATCAAAACTTTAGCGACAGCACCCAATTCCACTACCCCTCCAGTCCCTGGTCCCTTCCTATTTTTCAAATGTCTGATACAAGACAGTAGCTAAGGAACTTTTTTCCTTCAGTACCCCATCCCAGCTCATGAGTGGTGAAAGTTTTATCAACTGCATTGCCCCTGTGCCAGAGCCCATGTGTCACTCCCACCAGTGGTGGTGCCTCTTTGCCAGCCACGTGGAGGCTGATCCAGTTCCAGATTCCTATATGAATATCTGCTTTCTTGGGCTACTCCAAGCACCAGTGTTACAAGTTAGATTCCCTGGGATCCAGACTCTGAGTAGGGGATTAGCATGCAGGATCTTATTTTAATTTTTAATTTAATTTAATTTTATTTTGAGAGGGAGAGAGATGGGGGAGGGAGGGAGCAGGAGATGGAATCTTTTTTAAAAAGTTTTTAAAATTTAAATTTGATTTAGTTAACGTATAGTGTATTATTAGCTTCAGGGGTAGAATTTAGCAGATTATCAATTGCATATAATGCCCAGTGCCCATTCCATCAAGTGCCACCTTAATGCCCATCACCCAGTTGCCCCATCCCCCACCATCTCCCCTCCAGCAACCCTCAGTTTGTTTCCTAAAGTTAAGAATCTCTTATGGTTTGTTTCCCTCTCGGTTTTCATCTTATTTTATTTTTCCTCCCTTCCCCTATGTTCATCTGTTTTGTTTCTTTTTCTTTTTTAATTTTACCATTTCATTTATTGGTGTTCAATTTGCCAACATACAGAACAACACCCAGTGCTCATCCCGTCAAGTGCCCCCCTCAGTGCCTGTCACCCATTCATCCCCACCCCCCGCGCTCCTCCCCTTCCACCACCCCTAGTTCGTTTCCCAGAGTTAGGAGTCTTTATGTTCTGTCTCCCTTTCTGATATCTCCCACACATTTCTTTTGTTTCTTAAATTCCACATAAGTGAGACCATATAATTGTCTTTCTCTGAATGACTTACTTCACTTAGCATAATACCCTCCAGTTCCATCCACATCGTGGCAAATGGTGAGATTTCTTTCTTTTGATGGCTGAGTAGCATTCCTTGTGTGTGTGTATGTGTGTTTGTGTATCTCACATCTTCTTTGTCCATTCATCTGTTAATGGACACCTGGGCTCTTATTTTCTTTAAGATTTTATGTATTTGAGAGAGTGAGTGAGCAAGAGAGAGCACAAGCACGGAGCACGATGTGGGGCTTGATCCCAGGACCCTGAGATTATGACCCAGGTGAAGGCAGGGGTCACCTTAACTAACTGAGCCACCTGAGTGCCCCAGACATCTGTGCTCTTTCCATAGTTTGGGTACTGTGGACTATCCTGCTATAAACATTGGGGTGCAGGAGCCCCTACGAGTCACTATGTTTGTATCCTTTGTATAAATACCTAGTAGTGCAATTGCTGGGTCGTAGGGTGGCTCTATTTTTAATTTCTTGAGAAACCTCCATACTGTTTTCCAGAGTGGCTGCACAGTGGGCATTTCCACCAGCAGTGGGAGAGGGTTCCCCTTTCCCTGCATCCTCACTAACATCTGTTGTTTCCTGAGTTGTTAAGGTTAGCCATTCTGACTGGCGTGAGGTGGTATCTCATTGTGGCTTTGATTTGTATTTCCCTGATGCCAAGTGATTTGGAACATTTTTGTATGTCTTTTTTGGAGAAATGTCTGTTTACGTCTTCTGCCCATTTTTTTTTGACTGGATTATTTGGTTTTGGGGTATTGGGATTGAGAAGCTCTTTATAGATCTTGGATACTCGCCCTTTATCTGATATGTCATTTGTGAATATCTTCTCCAACCTGTAGGTTGCCTTTTAGTTTTGTCGACTGTTTCCTTTGCTGTGCAGAAGCTTTTTATCCTGATGAAGTCCCAATAGTTCATTTTTGCCTTTGTTTCCCTTGCCTTTGGAGACGTGTCTAGCAAGAAGTTGCTGCGACTGAGGTCATGGAGGTTGCTGCCTGTGTTCTCCTCTAAGATTTTAATGGATTCCTGTCTCACATTTAGATCTTTCATCCATTTTGAGTTTATCTTTGTGTCTGGTGTAAGAGAATGGTCCCGTTTCATTCTTCTGCATGCAGCTGTCCAATTTTCCCAATGTTTTTTACATTGTATATTCTTCTCTGCTTTGTTGAGGGTTAGTTGACTACATGGTTGAGGCCCCATTTCTGGGTTCTCTTTTCTGTTCCATGGAGCTATGTGTCTGTTGTTGTGCCAGGACCATACTGTCTTGATGATCACAGCTTGGTAATGCAACTTGAAGTCAGGCATTGTGATGACTCCAGCTTTGGTTTTCTTTTTTCAACATTCCTTTGGCTCTTTGGGATCTTTCTGGTTCCATACAAATCTTAGGATTGTTTGTTCCAGCTCCATGAAAAATGCTGACGGGATTGTGATAGGAGTTGTACTGAATACGTAGATTGCTTTGGTTAGCAGAGACATTTTAACAATATTTATTCTTCCATGGAATATTTTTCCATCTCTTTGTGTCTCCCTCAGTTTCTTTCATAAGTGTTCTGTAGTTTTCAAAGTACAAATCCTTTACCTCTCTGGTGAGGTATATTTGAGGTATTTCATAGTTTTGGGAGCAATTCTAAGTGCGATTGATTCTTTGATTTCTTTCTTCTGCCTCATTGTTAGTGTATAGAAATGCAACTGACTTATGTGTGTTGATTTTATATCCTGTGACTTGGATGAATTTCTGTATCAGGTCTAGCAGTTTTTTGGTGGAAACTTTTGGATTCTCTACATAGAGTATTATGTCATCTGTGAAGAGTGAAAGTTTGACTTCCTCTTTGCCAATGTGGATGCTTTTTATTTCTTTTTGTCGTCTGAGTGCTGAAGCTAAGATTTCTAGTACTATATTGAACAACAGTGGTGAGAGTGGGAATTCCTGTCGTGTTCCTGACCTTGGGGGAAAATCTCTCAGTTTGTCCCCCTTGGGGATGATATTTGCTGTGGCTCTTTTTGTATATGGCTTTTTGATGTTGAAGTGCATTCCCTCTATCCCTACATGGTGGAGGGTTTTTATCAAGAAAGGATGCTCTATTTTGTTGAATTTTTCCCCCTGAATCTGTTGAGAGGATCCTATGGTTCTTGTCCTTTCTTTCATTAATATGATGTATCACATAGACTGATTTGTGGATGTTGAACCACCCTTGCAGCCTACGAGTAAATCCTATGTGGTCATGGTGAAGAATTCTTTTCATGTACTGTTGGACCCTATTAGCTAGTATCTTGATGAGAATTTTTGCATACATGTCATCAGGGATATTGGTCTGTAATCCTCTTTTTCAGTGGACTCTTTGGTTTTGAGATCAACATAATGCTGGCCTCATAGAATGAATTTGGAAGCTTTCTTTCCATTTCTATTTTTTGAAACAGCTTCAGAAGAATAGATATTAATTCTTCTTTAAATATTTGGTAGAATTCCTCTGGGAAGCCATCTGGCCCTGGACGCTTGTTTCTTGGAAGATTTTTGATTACTGGTTCAATTTCTTTGTTGGTTATGGGTCTGTTCAGCTTTTATACTTCTTCCTTTCAGTTTGGATAGTTTATATGTTTCTAGGAATTTATCTATTTCTTCCAGATTGCTTATTTTGTTGGCATATAATTGATCATAATATTCTCTTATAATTGTTGTTATTTCTTCAGTGTTGGTTGTGATCTTTCCTCTTTCATTCATAATTTATTTATTTGGGCCCTTCATCTTTTCTTTTTGAGAAGTCTGGCTAGGGGTTTGTCAATTTATATGTATCTATTATTAATTCTTTCAAAGAACTAGCTCCTAGTTTCGTTGTTCTGTTCTACTGTTTTTTGATTTCTGTATCATTGATTTCTGCTCTAATCTTTATTATTTCTCATCTCCTGCTGGATTTAGGCCTTATTTGATGTTCTTTTTCCAGCTCCCTTAGGGGTAAGGTTAGGTTGTGTATTTGAAACTTTTCTTGCTTCTCAAGAAAGGCCTGCATTGCTATATATTTCCCTCTTATGACCAACCTTTGCTGTGTCAAAGGTTTTGGACTATCATGTTTTCATTTTTATTTGCTTCCATGTATTTTTTTATTTCTTCTTTAATTTCCTGGTTAACTCATTCATTCTTTAGTAGGATGTTCTTTAACCTCCAGGGATTTGTGGTCCTTCCAGATTTCTGCTTAACGTTGACTTCAAGTTTCATAGCATTGTGGTCTGAAAATATGCATGGTATGATCTCAATCTTTTTGTACTGGTTGAGGCCTGATTTGTGACCCAGTATGTAATCTATTCTGGAGAATGTTTCATGTGCACTTGAAAAGAATTTGTGTTCTGCTGCTTTGGGATGAAATGCTCTGAATATATCTGTTAAGTCCATCTGGTCCAGTGGTCATTCAAAGCCCTTGTTTCTTTGTTAATCTGCTTAGGTGATCTGTCCATTGCTATGAAGGGGGTGTTAAAGTCTCCTACTATTATTGTGTTATTATCAATGAGTTTCTTTAATTTTCTTATTAATTGGTTTATATATTTGGCTGCTCCCAAGTTAGGGGCATACATATTTACAATTGTTATATCTTCTTGTTGGAAGAAAACTCCTTTATTATGACTTGGTGTCCTTCATCTCTTATTACAGTCTTTGGTTTAAAATCTAGTTTGGCTGATATAAAGATGGCTACTCCAACTTTCTTTTGATGTCCATTAGCATGATAAATGGTTCTCCCTCTCACCCTATCGCTTTTTTTTTTAAATTAAAGATTTATTTATTTATTTTAGTAGGGGAGAGACAGAGGAAGAGAGAGAGTCCTGAAACAGACTCCTTTCTGAGCATGGAGCCCCATGTGCAGCTCAATCACAGGCCCCTTAATCATGACCTGAACCAAAATCAAGAGCTGGCCACTTAACTGAGCCAACTAGGCATCCCTCCACCCCCTCACTTTCAATCTAGAGGTGTCTTTAGGTCTAAATGAGTCTCTTGTAAGCATATTGATAGGTCTTGTGTGTGTGCATGTGCGTTTTATCCATGTTGATACCCTATATCTTTTGATTGGAGCATTTAGTCCATTTACATTCGGAGAAATTTTTGAAATATGAATTTAGTGCCATTGTATCATATGTAAAGTCGCTGTTCCTGTATATTGTCCCTGTTCTTTTCTTGTCTTTGTTAGTTTGGGCTTTCTCTCTGCTCAAAGGATTTCCTTTAATATTTCTTGCAGGGATGGTTTAGTATTCACAAATTCCTTTAGTTTTTGTTTGTCCTAAAACTCTTTGTCTCTTTCTATTCTGAATGAGAGCCTTGCTGGATAACGTATTCTTGGCTGCATACTTTTCCCACATAGCACATTGAATATACCATGCCAGTCCTTTCTGGCCCACAAGGTCTCTGTGGACAGGTCTGCTGCTAGCCTTATGTGCTTGTAGGTTAAGGACTTCTTGTCCGGAGCTGCTTTCAGGATTTTCTCTTTATCTTTGTAATTTGCAAGCTTCACTATTATATGTCAAGGTGTTGACCCATTTTTGTTGATTTTGAAGGAGTTTGTCTGTGCCTCCTGGACTTGAATGCCTGTTAACTTCATCAGATTAAGGAAGTCCTCAGCTATAATTTGTTCAAATCAACTTTTGCCCCCCTTTTTCCCTCTCCTCATCTTCTGGGTCCCCTCTAATATGGATATAATTTCACTTTATGGAATTGCTGAGTTCTTGAAGCCTCCCTTCATGATCTGATAGTTGTTTTTCTCTCTTCTTTTCAGCTTTCTTGTTTTCCATCATTTTATCTTTTATATATCATTTATTTGCCCTTATGATTCATTCATACTTGTATTTATGGCCTCCACTTGGTACTGTGTCTTAGTAATAGCATTTTTAATTTTGGCCTGGCTGGATTTTAGTTCTTTTATCTCCATAGTAAGAGAGTCTCTAGTGTCTTTTATCTTTTCTTAAATCCCAGCTAGTATCTTTATAATTGTTTTAAATTCTAATTCAGACATCTTACTAATATCCATATTGATTAAATCCCTGGCTGTGATACTACCTCTTGTTCTTTCTTTTGGGGTGAATTTCTCCATCTTGTCATTTTGTTCGGAAAAGAAAGGGAGAATGAAAAAGAAAAAACAACTACAATAAAAACAACAACAGAGGAAACCCAACTAGATCATGGGTGTGTTTTGGTCTGCTTATTAAAAGAAGCTTCCAAACAGTGGTTGCTTTTTTTATGTGCAGGCTTGCAGTATTTGTTTTCTCTGATCTCCGACTGATTTCTCAGGCATCCAGAATGATTTGATAGCTATCTATTTGTATTCAAGAGATGAGACCAACTTAGGGTCCCCCTACTCCTCTGCTATCTTAACTCTCTTCAAGAGAGAGAATCTTAAGCAGGTTCTATGTCCAGCATAGAGCCTGACATGGATCTTGTTCTTACAACCCTGAGATCATGACCTGAGCCAAGGTCAAGAGTTAGATGCTCAGTCGATTGACTGAGCTACCCATGCACCCCAGCACTTAGGATTTTTTTATTAAGGGGTACTCTTGGGAAGGAAAAGGAAGGAAAGAAAAGGGATTGTCAGAGAGAGAATCTGAGCTGTGAAGCAATCCCATTGGACTTTTGGCTAACCCCAGAGAGCTCTGAGCTTTAAATGGCTTTTTCAAGTTGTCCTGAATTGGAGCAAGATGTTTGGCTTTATACTCTAGTGTGGACTATTCACTGATGTGGGTCATCCTGGGGAGCAAGCCAGATCTTCGGTGAGGTCACTCTGTTCAGCTGAAACCATCCTGATATGGTTATTTAAAGTTAAATTTGAACTAACTAAAATGAACTAAAATTAGAAATTCCATTCCTCAGTTATAATAACCACATTTCAAGTGCTCAATAGCTACAGGTAGCTCATGGTCACCACACTGAACAGCACAGATAGAGGGTATTTCCATCCCTGTGGAAAGTTCTGTTAGATAAGGGCAGTTTATCAAATATGGTTTCAGCATTTGTGAGAGGTAGTCTGTTCCCCACATTCCCCAGCTCTTAAGGCTTTGTCCTTATGGGTTTCAGCTAAAAACCTGGGGTGTTTAGCTAAGGAAACTTATCCTTTCCTAGCTCTGAACTCTAGCTTTTGTTTCCTCAGCCTCACAAACTTCTTGGAAGCTCTGTATTTGAATCAAGAAATGAAATGAAGGGAAAAGTATTATATATTTTGGGCTCAGATTCCTGAGCTTTCCTTCTTGGGGTTTTGGTCACTATATTCTCACTAAGTAGTTTTCCAATGACTTTAAATAGTTATTTTTAAGAAATACATTTATCTCGATTTTGCTTTATTCTTGGCAGTAAGTGTTAATCTACAATGGGCTAGCTTGCCATTGTCTGGAATTGCTACCTACTGTCTTTAAAATTTATACCCTGATTTGGCTACCATGACATCTTTCAACATGTCGTCGTCTTCTTCTTTTGACTCCATCTCTGTCTCCCTTGCTGGATCCCACTACTGGGAGTTCTCTTCTTGCTCCTCTTTTTATCCTTTACAATTTCTCAGGTTAAAATCACTTAATCCCATGAATTTGCCACATATACATAGAAAAATCCCCAACGTTTATATTTAGACCACAGTGGGTTAGGACCCACTATACATTCCCATGGAATCCCGTATCATCTCCCAATTATAACATTCATCATGTATTAGTTACAGATAATCAGGAAATGATTTGATGCTATGATGTAGAATTTTGGTTTAGAATTACCTAAAGTGGATCAGGATTTAACTGGGGACTCCATCATGACTGGCAGTATTAAGATTCAAGAAACTCCTAATAGGAGGGTGGAACCTGGTTGAGCTGACCCTCTGAGAGCTCTGGATTATTTATAAAACTCATTGGAGAAATGACCAGGGTGGTTTTGGCATGAAGTACAGTATCTTCAGTGATAAAACTATGTTACTTGCAATCACACACCTGCACCAACTACATGCACCTATTTATACCTTTGGTTTTATGACTGCCTTTGTACTCCTTATGGCCTGGTTAACTTGCTCCAGTTCTGGGGATATCATGTGTACAAGTTTGGAAATATTGTTTTGATGGAGTGTGATTCAAGTGCTTTGTGAAAGTTCAAGGTTGGAACTATTCATAATTGTCTGAAAGGCATCATGGTGTTCTGGGAAGAGAAATGAATTAAGAGATAAGAGACCCAGGTCCAAGTCTGGGTTCTGCAACTGATAGCCCAGGTGAGCTTGTTCTTATCTTCCCATGTTTGTATCATTGATTTATCTCTCAGCTCTCTTTCCAGTAGACCAAGGCAGTGTAAGGTAGAGAGGAAAAGTATTGCCTTTGCAGAGGCCAATATCTTATTTCCTAGGGAAATAGTGGAGGCCTGCCCACCTTCTTGGTGGGAGGAGCTATGAAGTCACAGTGCAAGAAGAATGTCTTGTTTTGCAGTCCATCAGGGAGAGTGGGCCATGTGTGTCGGTAAGATTCACTGAGAAGGTTACATTCAGATGTATAAAGGGAGAAGGGAGAGCTACATCTGTACATCTGCAAAGGTGAGGCAGTAGCATGAGTAGTGTGTTTGACAAACAGCAAGAAGATGGGGAAGGATGAATAGGGTGAGAGTAGAAGGAGCTGAGGTAGAGGTGGGTGGAGAAGTCATAGAAATGGGGCCTCTGAATAGAGGCCCTTGTAGGACACAGTAGACTTGGGTTGAGATGAGAAGCCACTGAAAGGTTTTGAATAAAGGAATAAGATGATTTGACTCCCTTCTGACTCACTCTGACCTTTGAGTCAACAGTGGATTTTAGGGCAGCAAGAGGAGAAGCCGGGAGATGTGTTGGGGGACATTTGCAATTATCCAAGGTGGTGGTTGCCTGTTGATGTGGTGGTAACCATTGGGAACTGGTGGATCTCTTTGTGGATGCTGAGATAGACAATAGCATTCGCCAACATTGTGAATATGGGAAAGGAAAGAGAAGTGTCAAGAGAGGCTGAAACCTTTTTATCTTGAACAGCTGGAGAGACAGTTACCTTTCATGGAGTGGGAAAGCCTGTAAGAGGAGCAGGCTGGACCCTGGTGGTGAAGATCAGGAATTTGATTTTAGACACACTATCTCCAAGAGGTTGATGAATGTCCAATATTAACATAAGTAGGATCTGACTGTATATTTTTTTAAAAATCTACTTTAACATGTAAGAGAAGTAAATTCATGCCCCAGCTCTGTTATGTGCATATTGCAAATGTGTTATATCTCTTCTCAGTGTCCCATTTCCTCCTCAGAAAAATGCCAATAATATGGCAATAATGTTTTCTGGTTTTCCATTTGGCTTTTAGAGAGTCGATAAAATGTGTATAAAAGATACTATTACTCATTAAAATTCTGGATTTAAAAGAAAATAGAATTCTGGATTTGCTACTTTGAGTCATGAACATTACTCTGAAGGAAATGATGTTTGCCTTCGCCTCTCCTGAAGAAGAAATCAAGTCCCAGGCACTGCTAGGATGGGGTGTGGCAGGAATCCCGTGAGTCTGTTTAGCCCTTGGTTTTGCACTCACATCTCAAAGCACTAGTATCACTCATTATCACAGTATGATTTTCTAATTATAAGATTTGCAAAGGTTGCTGGAAAGAGTGTTGGAATGGCCAAAATGCTTATGGAATCTCTCACTAGACTTGGACAAACAGAAGGCATTGAGTGGAGCTAACAAGTGTCTTGTTAGATGCAGAAACCCAGCATGTAGTTTGCCAGCATAGATTGCCAGGGGGGGTCTTAAAATAGAAAGCAGCCTCATGCGCACCTTGCAGTCATAATGACATACATGTCCAGGGAATATGTCGTGTCCAAGGTGGTGGAAGCATTTATTTATTTTTCAAATGAAGAAATCATGCCTCATTCCAGACATGGAGAAAGTCGGCCTTCGTGTTACAGACACTCATCTATCTGTTCATTTTCTGTGCTTAACACATGTTGGTATTTTACCATAGTCTATTTTTTGTTTTATTGTTCTCTTGACAACTTTATTGAATTATATGTTATATAAAATAAAATTCACACCTTTCAAACGTACTCTTCAGGTATTTTCAGGAAGTTGACCGTGTGGTGCAACCATCTTTATAAATCGGTTTCAGAACATGTTAATTCCCCCAATAAGATTGCTCATTTCTGTTGCCTCTCCCAGCTGTCAGAAGCTGTACACCGTCTCTGTAGAGGTCTACTGTGATGTTTAATATACAGGATCACACCATATGGGGCCTCATGCATCCGGCTTACTTCACTTACCATAATGTTTTTTTTTTTTCCAGCATCATGTTTTTGAGGTTCATCCATGCTGTTGTATGTCTCAGTACTTTTTTTTTTTTGGTGGCTGAATAACATTCTATTGTATGGATATACCACATTTCGATTACCCACTTACCTGGGGATGGACATGTGAACCATTTCTAGCTTTTTGCTATTATGAATAACACTGCTGTGAATATTTACATACAGTTCGTTGTTTTTGTTCCTCTTGAGATACCTGGGCATGGAATTCCTGGCTCTTATGATAGTTTACGTTTTCCTTTTTGAGAAACTCCAAATAAGGCAGGAGTGTCCCTCATGACTGGCAATATGTGAAGTTTCCTGTTTCTTCACATCCCGTCAGCATGTGCTCGTGTCTGCTTTTGTAATTATACTCATTCAAGTGTGTGTGTCATCTTACCATTGTAGTTTGGGTTTGCATTTCCCTGATGACCAATGACATTGAACATTTCTCACATGTGTACTAGTCATCTGGAAATCTTAATAGGTGAAATGTCTGTTCAAATCTGTTGCTCATTGTTTGATTGGTTTGTTGTCTTCTTATTATAGAGTTATATGTATTCTTTTTTTAAAAAAGATTTTATTTATTTATTTAAGAAAGAGAGAAAGCAGCGAGAGAGAGCAAAGAGGGAGAAGGAGAAACAGACTCCCTGGTGAGCAGAGAGCTGGACACAGGGCTTCATCCCAGGACCCCCAGATCATGACCTGAGCCAAAGGCAGATGCTTAACTGACTGAGCCACCCAGGCACCCCGAGTTACATGTATTCTTTTTAGATTCTGACTTGGATTTGAATTTTGAAAATATTTACTGCCGGTCTATTGCTTGATTTTTATTCTCTTAAAGATGTCTTTGAAACTGTGAAAAATTTGAATTTTAATGACATCCAATGTATATATATACTTTTTTCTTTTGTGGACCATGGTGTTGTGTCTAAGAAAACTTTGTGGAGCTTGATTCTCAAGGATGGCCCCTTATTTTTAAAAAAAGTATTTACGGCATTGAAGTATGTGATCCATTTTGAGTTAATGCTTGTGTATGGTGTGAGGTGAAGGACTGTGTACCTTTTTATGCACCAGTTATTGGATTGTTCCAGCACTGTTTGTCAAGCGGGCAATCTTTCCCCCCATGGATTTCCTGTGTTCCTTTTCCAAGTTCAATAGACTATGAATGTAAAGATTTATTTCTGGACTCTGAATTCTGTTCCATTGATCTGTCCTTATGCGGACATCACAACGTCTTCATAACTAGATAGCTTTACAGTTAAGTTTTGAAAGTGGAAAGTGAAAGTTCTCCAACTCTGTTCTTTTTCAAAACTATTTTGGTTACTCTAGGTGTTTCATGGAGTGTCCCCATTGTCAGGGATGGCCTCATTTGGGTACCTGAAGTCCTGGAAATTCATTAGCAACACACACACTCCACTGATTCGGTTCTGAAAACCAGCCATTCCCGAAACATTCCTCTTTTGGAATATCCCCTGATCCCCAAACTCCATTGTTCACCAGACTCTGCAAAATTCAGCTCACTGCTTTGTTCAGAGAGACTGATTTGCAAGTGCAGCTCTATAGCAAGGAATGACTATAGCATCTTTGTTTCAGACACTGTGAGAGATAGCCTCTTCCCTCACCTTTGAAGGCGCTGTCATATTGGCTTGCAGACCCTTGCTTGATGGCGTTACATGGAAATCTTATATTAAATAGTATGCTCATTGAGCCCCTTTTGTTCTACCCTTGTTATCCTCCACAGTCCCTGGACATGAGTCCTTCTCACTGGTGCTCTGAGTCCTGAGGGGTTTTACTGAGGTCTCATTGCTGACTTTACTATGCCTATCCTTACATTTGTAAGCAAAGAGGTATTTGCTGATTTTTTTTTCTTTTTGAATGTTACAAGGGAGTGCTCCATAGGTTACAAAAGGAGGCATAATCTTGTTAAGCTGCTGGTCCATTAGACCCCTGACTAGTGGTCATTAGACCAGTGATCATTTCAAGCAGAAGCAAGTGGTTAACATTTACCTTGAGTCCCTCACCAAAACTGTCCTGAGGATGCTCCTTGTGCCGTCAAAATGTGATGTAAGAGTAAGATCAGTGCAAATCCTTCTCCCACTCTTCTTGGCTGAGAACCAGAGAAATCATAAGCACATGATTTTGATTAGCTGTTGTGGCTCTTTGTGTGTCCGGGGCTCATGTGCGTTCATATCAAAGCCTCTACCAGGCAGTGCTTCCTGAATGTCCTGCCACCACGATCCTAGTTCCTGCATCTTTCTTGGTAAAAGGCAGCATTTCCCTAAGGGTGAGTTAGAACTCGGTGCTCATCACGGGAGACTTTCAATATGTCAAAAGTTAATGGATTTAAGAGCATCTCTGCAGGAGAGGCCACATACCGACTGCTCAGCTCTGGCTTGATCTTCTGAGGCCTCAAAATGAAATACTCCCAAATAACCTCTCTTAAGGACTTGATAACAAAGGGAAACACGTAATTACTTGCAGTGGGAACTTTCTGAAACCACCCTCGACTTCTAGCTCTATTATACCACGTACTTACATCCCTCTTCTGACTTCTGCTCTTTCCCCTGATTCAATTAACCAACTCCCTTCTCTTCAGGTAAGGGAAGGGCACTCCATACAATATATCCTTGAAATTGTTAGTTCTCAAGATCTAGAGACAATTGAGGACAACAGTTAGGGATTTTTCTGAGATTCTGGAAAACGGACAGCTATTGGCTACAGAATCCAAGATTACGTTAGGTGCTTACTTTTCCAGACTTCGGGAGCTGTTCCAACTGTTCCACTGATTTGTTTGCCCCTTGGGTGGGGAAGATGCTTCAAAGTTGCAAGAGAGGAAAGACCCCAAGAAGATTTGAATGGCCCGTCTGTGCACAATCACAGAACAAAACAATTGGAAGGCCTTCAGAAGGCAAAACATATAGGAAATGTTCTTCCTGTTTCCTAGAGCCATTTGGATGGAGATTTGAAATTATAAGCAAAATAAAAATGACTCAAGGGAAACTTTAAAAAGAGACTCTGTGACATTTTAGAACAATATTCTAGGTTGATCCAGCAACCTAGGTCAAGAGAGCTTTGTGTTCTTTCTGTAAATGGCCTCAGTTGTGAAGTAGGAGGCTTGGAGAGACACAGACACAGATGACTTCAAGTTGATGATCAAGTCTCAGCTCTGGTCACAGTGTCACTCTGCTGCCTCACCCACCCAGCCAGAGGCAGAGGGATCAGCCTTACTGTTGGGTGGCCTCAGGACACAGTGTTGCAGCACCTGGGAGAGCATAGGTGTGGGGGAGCTGAGGCCAGAGAGAGGCAGCGTGCAGGTTGGCCAGACTGTGTTTGATTGCTGGCACACCTGCTGTATTTGCATGTGCAGAGCCCCTGTGCAAGGAAGGCAGGTCATCAGTCCTCCCAGACCTAGGTCAGTCTGCAGAGCTCTACCTATCTGAAGAGGAAAAGAGGTGGGGGGTAGGAAGGAGAGAAGGAAGGGCGGCCACACGGCTAATCCAAACCAGGTTTGGTTCAAACAGATTGAAAAGTCACATCTACATTTTGAGGATTGACATGCCACTTGAAGAACAAGGTGACCTGGAAAAACACCCTCTAAGAAAAGAAGAAAGGTAAGGTGATTAAGTTGCATCTTTCCAGGATGGTTTGTCTCTGAGAGGGTTGAAAGAGGCTGGGGGATGCTGGAAACATGTCACAGCAGGGGTAGGGGAACCCTCCTTTCTTTTTTTTTTTTTTTTGACCCTCCTTTCTGAAGAGACTTCTGTCCTCCCCCCTTTGTGTGGTAGACAGGTGTCGTTGGTCATAGGAGCCGTGGCCACCAGGCTGGGGTGACTCTGCACTGGCAGCTCCTCTCAGAATGTGTCCCAAGCCATCTCCTTCCCTGAGTCCCCATCCCTGTCCTTGTGCCTTCAGCTTGCAGCCCCTGGGTGCTCCGCCCTTGACCTTGCTCACCCAGCTGTCATTATGGAGGATGAGCGCCAGCTGCTCGCATCAGCAAGGAGAACAGAGCCCGTGGGACTTAGTGAAAACCGGCCAGGTTAGTGCAGCAGATCTCCCTGCTGGAGGCTGCGTCCGTTTGCTGTGTGGGGAGCACCAGCAGGGCCACACCGTGATGCTCTCTGGGGCATGTTTGCGGAGGGCTCCTGCCCGCCCAGCCCCGTCATGTGGGGCAGCCCCCTTGATGCAGCAGAACCAGCACGTGGAGTTTAGGGACAGACTCTCACTTGCTAGGGCAGAACCCCAAAGCTGTTCTGCATGACGTCTTGAAAAGTATGGTTTTTTTGATCACCTTACAGGAAGGCAGCCTATGAAAGTGGTTGAAAGCAGGAGCCGTGGAGTCAGACTGGATCATCACTTCCTAGCTGGCTGCCTGGGGGCAGCTCACTTAGTCTCTTGTCTGGTTTCCCCTTTTGTAAAATGGGAAGACAGTGGTGTTGGCTCACAGGGCTCTCGTGAGAAGCCGATGAGCCCCTGCTGGTGAAGTCCTGGCACATGGAGGGCACATGCAGGGCACACACAGTACTCATGCAGGGCATATGCGGGGCACATGGAGGGCACATGCAGTTCATATGCAGGGCACACGCAGTACACATGCAGGGCATATGAGGGGCACATGGAGGACACACACAGCCCACATGAAGGGCACATACAGCCCACATGCAGGGCACATACAGGGCATATGCAGCACACACACAGGGCACATGTAGAGAACATGCAGCACATGTGGAAGGCTCATGCAGCTCACATGCAGGGCATGTGGAGGGCACATGCAGAGCCCTCGGTAACAGTTGGTTCTTCTCGTGATGTTGTCAGTGACTCTCTTGGCCTGCAGGAGCCCTTCACAGATGGCTCCAGGGGTGCCCTCCCACTGAACTCAGTGAAGTCCAGCAGTCAGAAGTGTGGAGCTGTGCAAGAGCTCACTGGTTTTTGTCCCCCACCAGCCCAGCTTGTCCAGTTGGGTGCATTTTGGGGAACACACTTGGGGAGTCCTGTGCTGTCTCCACAAGTGGCCAGAGTTGGTAAATCTTCATCTTCAAGTCCTCATCCCAGCCATGGTCCCGTTCTCTGCTGAACCCGCTGGCCATTTGTGCTCTGCCACCTACGCCGGACACCTTATTTGTAAGTAGCTGGGACTATACTGCTGATCTTGGCAACGTGGCCTCTGGAGTCGGGAGTCAAAGCGAAAAAAGAGAAGCAAGTCAGTCATAAGAGCTCAATGACCGTGAAAGAAAAGCTTCTCTAACTCAGCAGCAAAAGTGACAGTGATAAGACACCTTGATCCAACCAGTTACATCTTTGTATTGGAGCCCCTGAGTGACGGAGTGGACAATACTTTTCAATTTTCCACATGGGAGATGCAGATTCTTGTCTCAGAAAATGCTATCTCATAATGTGGCTGTCTTACAAGCCCTGGATAGGAAGTCGAAGCCGCCTCGCTGATGGCATGTGAAATGGCACGAGGAAGAAGATTGTCAAGGAGAAGATTGTTAAGCAGTCATGTTTCCAAATCTGTGCCATCAGACCACAAGAAACTGTGGTCTGGGATCACAGGACACGGGATTCCCTACAGAATTTGCTCTTTCTGTGTTGCACTTTAGTCTGATGCCATTAGCACGTGGTTTGGGAAATGGGCATCAGCAGAGGTCACTTGCCCTTGGTTCCACTGGAGGCATATGATGAAAATGCTGGTGATCATCACACTGGCCCTTCTGAGGATCTGCGGGGACATGCCTTTTTTCTTGGTGATTGTACCTCAGGCTTGATCTGCTTTTACCTAATGATGTGCTTCCTGGGGACCTGTAATGGACCAGGAACGAGGCTAGGTCATGTGGGTACAACAGTAAGAAAAGACAGTATTTGTTTTTCATGAAGCTTCCAGTCTATGGGGTATATGGACGCTTGACTGGTGACTTTCAGAAACCGTAACAGCCAAGGAATATTACATTTTGATTCGGTTTCCAGAAAGCTCAGATCTAAATTTGTGGCAAGTGTGTAAGTCATTAGTGACTGCATATTTAGCCAGATTCGTGGCTCCATTTCATATCCCACCCTGTTTTTCCTTTTCCCTTCATTTTCATTTTTAAATTAAGCTATCTTGTAAGCGGTCTTAAATCTTGCCTGGAACAAAGAAAGCTATGTATTTAAAAGTAAATACATTGAAACTCAGTGAAAGCCACTCGATGAGAGTGGCTCTAATTTGCCTGGCTTTTGTCCCATTGGATGGATAAATGAGGCTAGGATGTGATATTTCCTCTGCTGAAAGACAGATGGTGTGATTCTTAGGCTCCAGCCAGCGCTATTGCATAGTGGCTGGATACCAATCGGGGAGAGGAAACATGTCTGTCCTGTTCGTTACTGGTTCCCCAGAACTCAGTACATGCTTCGCCTATAATGACTGCTCCATTAATAGCTGCTGAATAATTAATGCAGCAGGAGTGTTACTCAGGGCATTATCATTTATAAAACACTTTGTCAGCCTTCTGTCCATTGATCCTGACAGCCACTCCTGTGAGGTCGGTATCAGGGTAATGCTAGTTGCTGTAACACAGACCCCAAAAGCTGCAGGGGCTCAGATACAATGGAAGCTTGTTTCTTTCTTGCTGCAAGGAACCATGCAATGTGGATGTTCCTGTTGCTACCTGGTTTTGCTTGATGTGATGACTCAGGGTCCAGGCTGCGTAGCCCCCAAGGATCTCAGTGTGCTCTGCAGCAAGCTTGTGGAAGGGAAAAAGGGTGAAGGTACGGACACTGCAAAGCTTTGGCCTGAGCCTGAACACATTGCTTCTGCTCCCATTGATCTTGGTGAGGAGTAGTCTCACAGTTACATGTTAGTGGGCACTGAAGGTCCAGAATGAGTAGCCACTTTCTAGAGACAACTTCATGCTTTGGAAGTTGAGTACATTTTAGTGTGGGGCCAGCCATCTCTGCCATAGGTTTAAGGGACCTGATGTTTATTAGAAGAACAACCAGAGAAGGCTGCAAATCTCAAAAGAGAAGGATGGTTTCCTACACATCAAAGCAGGGCCAGCAGGGTTTTGACACCAAACATGACAAATCAAGGCCTGATGACATGGAATTGTCTTATCTCTGGCCACAGGGAGATCGCACCCTATTGCTTATACAAAATGCCTAAAGAAAGGAGATGTCACTTGTGGTCTAAGAATGCATGTTCTTGTCATTTCCCTATTGAAGGCAGATTCTTTGATGTTTCCATGCTCTTTGCCTGCCTGTGGAAGCTGGAACACCTGATTTACCTTCAAGGCACTGTGACCCAGCCCCAAACATCATTCAGGCTTTACCTCTCACGATGTCCATTTGGGCATCTGAGCACACGAGGCACTCTCCTGCTGTTCTACTTCATTGGATCCCCTCTGCTCGGATGGCATCTGCCTCCCCTTCTCTACCTGGTGAAATTCTGCTCCTTTATCACCATCTACTGAACATGCCTACGGTCTCCAGGAAGGCCACGCTGGTTTTCCAAGTCTGAATAAGTTGCCTCTACTCCTTCCTGTTACTCATCTAGCAGTTGGACTTAACGTTCTACTCCTCTGTTGCTCCTCAGGGGTTGTAAACTTTACAGGGGCAGGGGCTGTCCTACCGGAAATATTTTTGGATGGCCCATCGCATACACCATCTGCTTCCCATTTAGGCAGATTGCTTTGGGCATCGCTCCAGTTGAGCTGGTCAACTCTGCTGTTTCCTTGTTGGGGCGTACATTGATCAGGTGTGACTGAATGGATCAGCTGCTTGGCTAGATGGACCCTTCCTCTTCCTCCAGTAGAAGCTTTGATCATGGGCAAATGCAGACCCCGCATCCCAGCTCAGCACCCCTCAGGCCTTATTTTGCTTGCAGATCACGTGGGGATCTTATTAAGATGCGGACACTGATTTAGTAGACTCTAGGGTGGGACCTGCGATTGTGCATTTCTAACGAGCTCCCAGGTGATGCAAACCACATCTTTGCATTGCAAGGACTGATGTCTGGTGAAGACTTTGCCTCAAAATAATTTGAAAGATATTCTTTTGAATGTGACCCAGTGTTTTCCTTTCCTGATGTGTTTTAATCCCAGCTGCTTTTATTAGAGATGTACATGTCTGATTAAAAAGAGGAAAATTCAGCCCATCTGGTTTTTGTTTTATCCTTCTGCAGAGCTCACGCAACAGACTGGCGACAGTAACAAAGGTTGTAATAATGGACGAGATTTATTAATGACTTATTCTGTAGCTGGCATATTACATACATTAACTCACATTAACTCACCCAGTCCCCTCAGCAACACTCTGGTTGCTATTCCTATTTTCCACACAAGGAAACCAAAGCTTAACAAAATTTTGGGGGGAATGCGTAGTTAGTGTCAGAGCTGGGATTTGAATGCATCCATTTTGAGTCCAAAGAATTGTGTTCTTAGAATGACTATCCTGTCTTGGCTATACCATCTCTTCTGCAGATGTTTGTTTGATTGATTCCATTCTCTCTCTCTCTCTCTCTCTCTTACACACACACACACACGCATGCATGCATACATGCCAAGCCCACAACAAACGGCCTCAGACAGATGCTTGGATGCTCCATCCAGATGCTTGGTTTCGAAATAGAATAAATATCTGGATAAAAAATTCTTCTCTGACAGATGCCACGTGTCTCTTTTGATTACAAACTGTGATCCCCTCAGATAGCTCCCTGCCGACTTTATGGACCATTCTCACCTTTGCTCCTCAAGGTTCAGACGCCTGTTGGTCATGTTTTCCAGAATTAATTGCCTCGCAGGGTGATTCTCTCCCGCTTGAACATCTTCAGGCACTAAATCACTCTTGGAGTTCCTGTTTCATCAGGGATGTTTCCTACCTGGGTTGGTGCCATTCAACATTAAATCATCTCTCCTTGGGAGTAGAGCTTAGTTTTCTCACGTTTAATGGACAGCCCCATGTAGGAAAGAAAAAAAGCGTCGTGAGGGGTTTCATTACTTGCCTTGCCAATAATTCTTCAGTGCATTAACAATTTTAAATCAAGAAGATGGTGACAATGGTAGAGAGGTACCAAGAAAATAATGTGAGCGCTAATAATAAAACTGCAGACACTCCTTATGTGTTGTTTATAATTATTGGCAATGCGCTTCCATGTTGTTGGTCTTGTGGTTTTATTATTATTATTATTATTATTATTATTATTATTATTATTATTATCTTGAGATAACCCAGAGAAGTTATGTGGGCAGATGTCAGACAGGCTCACTGATGTAGGTCCCAGAGACCTCCAGCCTTTAGGTCACCCTGTCCCCTGTGTCGCAACTGGGGACGTGCCACACGTGAGGTTGAAGAAGCCAGGGTCTGAATTCCAGCTCTGCCACGTACTGGTCGTGAGAACTTGGGTACAACATTGAACCACTCTAAACTCAACTTCCTCGTCTGTAAAATGGGGAAGGACATACATTTCTTTGCCTGGGTGAAATAGATGTAAGAAATAGCTGTAAGGGGCACTTGTTCTGCATCTGCCTTCAGCTCTGGTCATGATCTTGGGGTCATGGGATCAAGCCCCAAGTCGGGCTCCCTGCTCAGTGGAGAGCTTGCTTCTCCCTCTCCCTCTGCTCCTCCTCTCTACTTGTGCTCTCTCTCTCTCTCTCGTTCTCTCTTTCTCTAAAATCAATACATAAATAATCTTAAAGAGGAACAAATGTAAAACGTATGGAACATAGTAGGAAAAAAAAACCACCAAAAACAAAACCATTGGCAGCCAGTACGACTAGCAGGTGGCTGTCAGGCACACCATCCTCTCCAGCAAGTGAAGGGTCACACCTGCGCTAAACTTGAACGCCCACCCGTGAATGGGACTTCAGCTTCCCCGTAGCATCTACTCTGTAGGCTCCATCCTTAGGATGATCTCTGTTTTGGTAGCTGAACGAGTATCTGTCCTTCCAAACCAGAAGCATTGAAGTGCAATTTTCGAGTCCCACAAAACTGTTGTCCATGATCCTACTGGGGTGGAGGAGGGGTGGGTGCCTCATTTGGCACACATGTGTCCCTCCTTCAGCTACCCTAGTCTCCATCCTGAGCATCTTCTGCTGTGTGTGGGGGGGTTATTTCCGTTCACACTCTCCCCTCCTACTAAACAGCTTGACCTGCTCTCTGCTCCAGGTGGCTGGCCACCGCCTTGCTCACACATGACCTGCCATCCTCTCTCTCTGACTCTCTTTTGCCATCTGCAAATCTCCACAGCACCTGATGCTCAGATCAGATGTTTTGTCTGTGAAATCTTCTTTGGATCTCTCTTTAGAATGACCCCATTTTTTTTTTCTTTTCTCCTTTGTCATTTCCTTTGCTCCTGGAGGAGACTGCTTAGTTACTGGAATGAGTACAGGATCTGGATGCTATGTGTATGCTGGAATTAGAGCAGCACAAGTGAGAGCAGCTCTCCTGAGGGTGTTGGGCCGGAGGGGAGAACGTGCACAGTAGGATAGGAGGAGATTATTGATTTGAGGGCCTTCTCTTATGATTCAAGATTTGCTGTCCTGGCAAGGCCAATCCTAATCTGCTGGGATACCTCCCTGGCTTGGGAACAATGATGGCCTAATGAGATGGAGATGTCAGTGTGACCTTCACAGAGAAATGATGAGGAGGTCAGAGGGCTCAGAGAGATGGGAAAATAGACTGGATTTATTGTGTGAGGTTGGAGAGCACACTCCAAGGTTATGTTCCCTGGGAGCATGCTCTTCACGTAGCCAATAAGGAATAGAATACACTGCCAAGGCGGGGGGGGGGGGGCGGAGGTGGGCAGTGGTGGTGGCAGAGCACAGAATCTTTGAAGAGCTCAGGGTCCTTTATGGGCTAGGGTTGACAGTGGTGGATAATACCCTGGTACTGGGCTTGATAGGTTCTAGATCAGTAGGAGCCAGGTGCCAGCCCTTAAGCATGACATTCAGAGGGACATAATTACTCTAAGAGAGCATCAGGGTGAGGGGTGTCCAGTGTGTGGGGTGCTTTGTGCTCACAGGATAGCAATGGCTAATAGACCACCATGGTCCTAACAGGACTAGAGATGAACAGATAGCTTCCAAGGATATAGCTTGACTTGTGTGATTGGAAAAAGCCAAGAGCTGGTGAAAAGAAGGCTGAAGCTAGCCATCACCAGGGACACACTAGTCCGTCCCCCAGTTTCAAGATCTGAGGCAGTTCTCAGACCCTACAACCAGTCTATTGTCTGAAGGGGAGATGGAGTCCCTTCATGGACGAAAAGACACCTGAAAATGGTAGCAAGCACACAGAGTAACAATTCCTCCAGCGGTTCCCCAAGGAACTGGTGTCTGCTTTCCAGAGGAACCATATGTTGTAGAAAGGGGTCAGCCGCTCTTTCCAGCTCTGACAGTTAGCTGATGGCGGAGGACAGATGCTTGGCCTGGTTAGTAGATGGGTCAGCATGAGACAAGTGTGTGAGCTGTAGCGATCTGCTGTCATACTGCAGCCCTACTCGAGTGACAGTGACAGTGAGAGCTCGTCCAGCATGCAGAGCTGCTCCAGCGCACTTGGTCGTCTAAGTTGGGTGGAGGAGAGGACAGCTGAGGTAAGCAATACTCCCAGACTTGGGGCCAGTGGCCAAGGGCTGGATGGGAACCCAGGGAAGAGGCTCATGGAGAGACTTTTGATAGTATGTTCAAGATGCGAGGATCTCTGTCCTTCTCTTTAAAGCCCTCCTGTGGGCATCCACAACCGAGGAGGAAGTCCACACCAGGGGACAGTAGGGTTTTCCAGGGAGGCTGCTGCTCCAGTGCATTTTATCTAGAATATAGGCTGGGTAGTGCTGAGGTTTCTGTTTTGTGCTCCACTGTCATCCTTATCACACAGAACAGCCCTGGGCACATGGTATGTGGTCACATGGTATGTGGTCAACACACTTTTGTCCAATGGATGACTCTAATAGGCATGCATCGAGTTCTTGACATATGAGTCCTTACCTCATATGTGAAGTTCTAGCTTCCTAGAACTCCATTTATCAGATAAGGAATTGTTTTAAAGTTTACAGTTTAGGGACGCCTGGGTGCTTCAGCGGTTGAGCACCTGCCTTCTGCTCAGGGCGTGATACTGGAGACCCGGGATCGAGTCCCACGTTGGGGTCCCAGTGCATGGAGCCTGCTTCTCCCTCTGCCTGTGTCTCTGCCTCTCTCTCTGTGTCTCCCATGAATAAATAAATAAAATCTTAAAATACAGTTTATTTTAGCAGATTTATTTCAAGTATTACTACATGCTTACCTGGCTATTAAGATGTTCTGGAACTTGTGACGTATTGTACAACTGGGTCTGTGCCAACCCGTACTTCTAACCAGCATCTCTAACTCATCCCTTCTTCCCATCAAAGTACTCTCTTGTAAATATTTTCCAGCTGGATAGGTGGGAAAAATGCTACCACGCTTTGTTATTATTTATAAAACTGAACATCCATTAGCTCTTTGATTTTCTTCTGTCTGTTAATATTATTTATTCATTTTCCAATTAAGGGTTCATCCATTTTTAATGAACTCTAAACAAAAATATTAAACACTCGTGTGAAGAATTTATTAGGTACATTTTGTTCAGTTTTATTGCTGTCCTTTAAATTTTGTAGGCATTTCTGTTCTAGAGATGCTTATTTATATTGTAAGATAGCACATCTTTCAATGTTCTAATTTGTGGCTTCTGTTGCTTTTATGCCGAGAAAGTCTACCCTCTTCTGCAGAGCAATAAATACTCTGATGTTTGCACCTAGTTTCTTCATACATACAAATCATTAATCTAAACAGGATTTATTTTGCCGTGTAATGCCAAGAATCTAAATTTGATGTATTTTTTTTTTAGCAAAAGCCATTTTTTACACTGTCTTGAATAATCTATTCCTCCCTATTTATTTGTTATTCTTCTTTATCCTATATTCTTCTTTATAGGAACTTCTGTTTCTGATCTATGTGCTCTGTTTCACTGATACTGTTGCCTAAACTGGGGTCTGTTATATGCTAATTGACTTAAAAATAACGGCTTTATTGAGATGTAATTCATGTACCATAAAATTCATCCTTTAAAAATGTACAATACAGAGGTTTTGTTATGCATCCATCACCACTATCGAATTTTAGAGCATTTTCATCATCGCAAAAAGAAACCCTGCACCCGTTAGCAATTGCTTCCTATTTTCCCCTCCTGCCAGACTCTAGAACCACTCTGCTGCCTTCCAGCTCCATGGATTTGCCTAGTTTGGACCTTTTCTATAAATTGAGTCATATAATATTTTGTTTTTTTGTGTCTGGCTTCATTCACTTAATAGAATGTTTCAAGGTTCACTCATAGTGTCGCGTGTATCTGTACGCATCCCTTGTAATAGCCAAATACTAATCCATTGCGTGGATACACTGCATTTCATTAACCCACTCACCAGTTAATGGAATTTGGGTTGTTTCTACCTTTTGACTATCAGGAGTAATGCCATAACATTAGCGGACAAGTTTTTGCATATTATGCACATGAGTTGCCACACCTTTTTCTCAGGTGGTTGAACCATTTTAATTCCCACCAGCAATTTATATTTACCTTCACCTAAAAGATTTGGTGGGGGGGGCACCTGGCTGACTCAGTCGGTGGTGCATGCAGCTCTTGGTCTTGGGGTTGTGAATTCAAGCCCCATGTTGTGTGTAGAGATTACTTAAGAAAATAAAATCTCAAAAAAAAAAATTCAACATAAAAAGATTTAAAAAGTTGTATATCTATTTGGCACCTTTTGGAATGTAAAGTTTTCCTAGAATTAATTTTTTACATTTAAGTTTTCCTTAAAAATCTAAAATTTAAATTTTCCCTAAGATTAATGTAAACTCTTAGTTCCTGTTATTTTTTAACATGTATTTATTAGTTATTGAAACTGATGTGTTCAAAACTATGATTTTACCTGTGCATGATTTTAGACACTTTCTATTTTTTTCGTTTTTAATATTTAAAACATTTGTAATTATCTTGCATTTTCTATGTGACTCAAATAATTTAGCAGCACATTTTTATTTGAGAATGATGGCGGTAGTAGTGCATGAGGTTAAGTATTTAAAAAAAATTATTAGGTGGAAAAAAACACTTAAAGCATTTAGCACAGTGCCAGGCACACAGTGGGGGCACCATCAATAACTAACTCCTTTTTTCTCCCTTCCCTCTAGAGCTCTATTCTTGGCATCCTTCTCTTCTCCTCTTCTAGATTCTGTGTCAATAAACGATGCAGGCCATCCCAAAATTTGTAGTTTTTTTTTTAAAGATTTATTTATTTATTTATTCATGAGAGACACAGAAAGAGGCAGAGACACAGGCAGAGGGAGGAGAAGCAGACTCCATGTAAGAAGCCCGAGGCGGGACTCGATCCTGTAAATCCAGGATTAGGCCCTGAGCCAAAGGCAGACACTCAACCACTAAGCCACCCAGGGATCCCTGAAATTTGTAGTTTTTATTCATGTTATAATTTCTAAACTGTATGGAGACGTTTATCTGTGTTCTCTTATATTTGTGTTCTCCAGAGCTCTGAACCTTATTCATGTAAAGACTTAGGAAAATTGTACTGTCCTCTCCTCTCCACCCCCCACCACCTTTTAAAAATTTTGTGATTGCTTATTCTTTGTTCTTCTGGAACTGGCACTACTCATGATTTTGAATTTTGTCCTACATAGCAAGCTTTCTGGGACGCCTGCCTGGGTGGCTCAGCGGTTGAGCATCTGCCTTCAGCTCAGGTCATGATCCTGGGGTCCTGGGATCGAGTCCCACATGGGGCTCCCCGCAGGGAGCCTGCTTCTCCCTCTGCCTGTGTCTTTGCCTCTCTCTGTGTGTCTCTCATGAATAAATAAATATAATCTTTAACAAAAAAAATCAAACTTTCATTAATTTCTTATTCATTTCCCTGTCCATTTTGAGATGCTATCAATCACCTATTCTTTGCATTATTTAATTTATCGCAGTGCTTTTTCTGTGTTACTATTTGCAAAACTAATATTAATTGTATTTTTAGTCTCGTTCCTGTTTTTCCTGATTGGAGTCAATGGTCTTTTTTATCTTTTCTAAGTGTGTGGGTTTTTTTTAATGTGTCCTTGAATTTCTTTCTTTTTTTAAATATTTATTTGAGAGAGAAAGAAAGAGAGAGAGAGAGAGAGAGAATGGGAGTGGGAGTGAGCACGAATGGAGGGAGAGGCGGTGGGAGGGGGAGAGAGAATCTTAAGCAGATTCCACACCCAGCGCAGAGCCGGATGTGGGGCTCGATCCCAGGACCCTGAAATCATGACCTGAGCTGAAACCAAGAGTCAGACTTTCAACTGACTGAGCCACCCAGGCAACCCTCCTTGAATTTCTTTTTATTTTTATTTTTTTTGAATTTCTTTTTAAAACGTGTTGTCTTTTGCATACTAATGATGAAACCAAGCCAATGTGTATCAGTTAGCTTTTGCTGTATTAAAAAAAATACCACAAAACTTAGTGACTTCTAACAATACATGGATTACTTCTTACTCTCCTGTAGGTGAGTTGGGTAGTTCTTCTACTCCCGTCTGGCTGCCTGGGTGTAGATGGTCTAGGACTGCCTCACACTTGTCTGGCAACTGGAAAGCATGCTGCGGGGCCTCAGACACGTGGTCTTCCAGCCTCCAGGTAAGCTGACCCAGGTTTCTGCATATGGCAGGCCCATGGCTCCACGGGGCAGCAAGAGAGGACGAGCACAGCTGCCCAAGCAAGCCTCGGCGTGCACCACATTTGCTAAGTTCTCAGTGGTTAAACTTGAGTCCAAGGCCAGCCCAGAGTTGGGTGTGGAAAAGCATTACCAAAGGGCCAGGAGGAAGGGTGAGGGATATTGTGTAGTCATATTCACAAACTCCTTGTGTTCAATATTTTATTTCTTTTTTTTAAAGATTTTATTTATTTATTTATTTATTTATTTATTTATTTATTTATTTATGAGAGACACACAGAGACAGGCAGAGACACAGGCAGAGGGTCCCCTGCTGGAAATCTGATGTAGGACTCGATCTCAGGACCCCAGGATCATACCCTGAACTAAAGGCAGATGCTCAACAACTGAGCCACTCAGGCGTCCTTCATATTTTATTTCTTATAATAAATTGCTTTTAGAGACATGCTCCTCCTCCAATTTATTAGGTTAATACTTCCGTGATCTTCTTGAGTGTTCTTTTCTCACTGGTTTTGGTAAGTTTGGTGATTTTTTTTTTTTTTTTTTTAGGCAGGATGCATAGCCTTTGGCTTGGGGTCATGTCACCTCTGTTCCTGCTCATCAAATATAAGTGAAAAAATGCACGGGTGACAGATCATCATGGCTTAAGTGCAGACTTTGGGCTGTTGAGTAGTCTTTCTAAATGTACTATTTAACCCATTATAACCTTCCCCATTTGCCTTACCTTCAGAAGGTGAGATATAACAGACAGGCACCATTCGTGATATCGGCCGAGCTTTCCTTGATGTGAATACAAATCCCATAAGCCCTCTTTAAATATTGCTGCTATCTTTGGTTTTCGAAGATGGTTTGGAATTTTGCCTTTTTCTTTGTCTTCAGGGTGTTTTAATAGAGTATCACATGTTAGCTGCTGCATCGTTAACCTGAGAGTCTAGGAAAGCAATACCAAATATGAACTTTACCCTAAATAAATTAACCCTTGGGACACCTGGGTAGCTCAGTGGTTGAGCGTCTACCTTTGGCTTAGGGCATGATCCCGGGGTCCTGAGATCGAGTCCTGCATTGGACTCCCCCACAGGGAGCCTGCCTCTCCCTCTGCCTGTGTCTCTACCTCTCTCGCTGTGTGTCTCTCATGAATAAATAAATAAAATCTTTAAAAAAAATTAACCCTTACATACATTTCTTGCAGGTTTTGTGAACATCAAAGGTGTTGATATATGTAAGGCAGGACGCACAACTCTTGGCTTGGGGCCATGTCACCTCTGTTCCTGTTTATCAAATGTAAGTGAAAAAATGCACAGATGACGGATAATCACAGCTTAAGTGCAGATTTTGAGCTGTTGAGTAGGAGTTTCATGGAGATGTCATAAGGGCACAGGGGTTAAGTGGGAACCCTCGCAGGTGGCGGGGACCCCAGTTCTGGCAGCGTTTCCAAAGCAGGGATGGACAAGGGTCAACTCTCAGATGGGGAGTTGGGCAGATCACTTTTCAGGTTACCGCTCAACAAGTGATTTTCTGCTCCTGAAAGAAAACGTTTGGCAAATTATCCAGTATTGTAGTCATCTTGTGTAAGGCCATGATTTTTCGTTAACTTTTTCTGCTGAGAGGACATCATTCTGATTCAGTAACTCCGAGTGAGGCTGAGGACATGTGATTACAAGTAGCCTGGGTGCCTCTGATGGAGGTGGGTTACATCAGGTAGGTGTGAGAGATGCTGGCACGGAGGGAAGCGCAGGTTACCTGGGGCCAGGTGGCTGGGGTCTGCTCTGAGCTCCACCACTGACTAGCTGTTTAACCTGTTCTATTATCAACCTCTGACATCCACTACGTGCTCAAGAAATATTTGTTGAGTCGATGAGCTCACCTCTGTTGCCTTGGCTTTGATATCAAGATTTTGAATAACACCTGCCATGGGTACTATGCGTGTTGAATGAAGCAGGGGACCAAATACACCTTGACATGCATTTGTGGCTGGAAAAGGGTAACTCCTCTGTTTGTTCCCGGTTGATCTCATAGGTATGTTATTGTTTGAAACAATAAATATTAGACGGTTTCTGGCATTAACCTGAGTCGTATTAGCCCTCTGCCTCTTGAGATGGTCAAGGATGACCTTTGTTATACAGACGCGTTGATAATGTTATTAGAGCCTCGATGTGAAGAAAGATGTCATAATTAGGCCATAGAAACCAGTCCCAGCAGTAGGTTGTTCAGTGTGAAGATGATTCTGGGTAGATTTGGGTTTCGGAATGACATCATTGCCAATTGTATTTATTGCTTCTAGGCCAAGATTTTATTTCTCTGTAAAAATGTCATTTATTCAACAAATTGGGATTTATAGAATAACTGATTAGGCAGTAAAACTACTTCCGCTATTAATGGTAACACCTTCTGGAAATATGAGCAAGGGCCTGTTGCCGATAGTTTAAGATTAAGATAAAATTTTTACAACCGGCAATTGGAAAATATACAAAAGTGTAAGTAAAGTATATTACCTTGAGCTTCGCCGAGTGAGGATATCCTGCAAATGTGAAGTATAAATATTTAAAAGTGTCGTTAGGATACAAAAAAGGCCTCTGGTGGAGGCTCTCTGGTGTTGCGGAAGGCAGATTGATGTGTATGAAGCTGCTCTATTCATGAATTTCCATCCCTGCTTTATTCACGATCCAGACATTTCTGTTTAGACATAATCATCTGACACGAGGTTGGGAAGGGAACTTACAGGTCGTCCAGCCCAGTGATGACAGTCGCGAGGCCTGCAGGCCTCTGTTCCCCGGTTTCTGCTCCTGGCAGGCATCGCTCATCTAACTCCTGGCTCTTGGCAGTTGCATCTGTCTGGTCGAGGAATTCTCGAACACGAGGCTCCTGGGAGTCCCCAGGGAGTGATGCACGTTGGAATGTCCTTGGAGATGTTTGGCCGTCCCCTGTTTAGGTCACAGTAGGTCACACAGGTGTCAGTGGCGGAACTGGACTTCAGTTCCAGGTCCCGATCTTCCCACGGTGAGCCACTTTCCTGAGCGCACGGGGCGGGTTGGCATAGGCCAGCCAGGAGGCCCGGGGACAGGAGCCCGTCCCCTGCGTCGCCGGCGGTGGCTCTCTGCGGTGCAGCTTCAGACAAATCCCCTCACATTTCTGGGCCTATAAAGTTTCATGCGTATGAAGTTAGGGATAATTATCCATCTCCTAGGGCTTTTATGAGCATCAAAGGAGGTAATGGACACGAACGTGTCTCTCAGGTTTTGAATGTGGATGAATTTATGCTGGTACAATAAAAAGTAGCTTCCTAGAATCTCCGGGCAGCCTTTTTCTCCAGGCATCTGAGGAATTATCCTTTTAAGTGCCAAATATTTTATTTTAAGCATTTTAGATGCAAGTTTTTCTATAATGGGTTACACACTTTCCTGATCTTTTAAGCAGAATGCAATAAACAGAATTTGATCTTTCGGGTGACTCACTGGCATTAAGAGAATTAACTTTCATCAGACAATTCCCGGGGACTTCCCGAAGCATGGGGCATGCCTGAACGCTAGTCCCCACTGACGGGCACTGGGCGCCTGTGGCCTCTGTGACTTCTCATGTCCCCTCTTAATGCATTTGTTCACCTTCCCCTTCTCTTTTTTTTAAATATTTTTTTATTTTTATTTATTTATGATAGGCACACAGTGAGAGAGAGAGGCAGAGAGATAGGCAGAGGGAGAAGCAGGCTCCATGCACCGGGAGCCCGACATGGGACTCCATCCCGGGTCTCCAGGATTGCGCCCTGGGCCAAAGGCAGGCGCTAAACCGCTGCGCCACCCAGGGATCCCCACCTTCCCCTTCTCAACTGGCATCTCTCTCCCTTCCAATCCCACGTCTCCTAGGAAGGAGCGTCTCTCTCTTGCTCTCTTTCTCCTTCATTGCTTTTTCTGCCTTGCTGTGGATCAGTTGGACAGATAATCGAGTCTTGTAACAAATCGGATCACGACTGTCATATTCACAACTGATGTTTTCTGGGCACCCACACACAACAGAGCTCCTCCTCGCCACAGCCAGGTGTGCAAGGTGAAGTCTGGAAGTCATCCTGCCTCCACTCCATCTTCCACCACATGACCAATCCCCTTGCCCCTACACTCAAGACATGCCTGGGATGTGTCCTCTTCTTACCACTCCTTCAGCAACCACTTGGTCTGAGTCATCGCTGCCACCCCCCTACCTGGCCTGTCTGCATCTGGGCTTGCCTCTGAAAGCCTGGTCTCAACACAGCAGCCAGAGTGGCCCTGTAAGACATTACCCACTCCCTGGTACTCCCCAGCTCCAACACAGGTAATGTTCCCCACCTTGCACTCAGAGCACCAGTCAAGGTCCTCTATGTGGTTTCCTGAGCTTGGAAGGTCTACCCTCATTGCCTCTTTCTCCTCCTGTCCTATGACTCTATCAGCAGCAGCCACATTTGCCTCTTTTTTCTTTTTAAACTTCAAACTCACACATCTCATTTGGGCCTCAGGGCCTTTGCACTTGCTGTGTGCTTTGCTTAAAACACTCCCCGAGGCTTCCACTTGGCTCCCTCATTCCCCTTCTTCAGGTCTCTAGTCAAAGACCTCCCTTAACCATCCCAGTTAAAATTTTAGTTCCCTCTGGACTCCCTATAGCCCTCTACGTGGTATTTTTCTCCGTGTCACCCACCATCTAACATGTAATATCTTACTGACTTTTTTTGTTTGTCACCTGTCCTTTAGAATGTTAGACTAGGGGATCCCTGGGTGGCTCAGCAGTTTAGCACCTGCCTTTGGCCCAGGGCATGATCCTGGAGTCCCGGGATCGAGTCCCATGTCAGGCTCCCTGCATGGAGCCTGCTTCTCCCTCCTCCTGTGTCTCTGCCTCTCTCTCTCTGTGTCTATCATAAATAAATAAATAAATAAATAAATAAATAAATAAATCTTAAAAAAAAGAATGTTAGACTATTGTCTGTGTTTTCCCTGCTGTATCCTTGGGTGCCTGGAGCCGTGCAGAGCACAGTTGAGGTGCCCGAGAAGTGTTTGTTGAATCTTTGAAAGAATGAACAAATGAATGTGATGACTACCACGCGGAAGAGGGAAGTAGGGCTTTGGAAGTAAATTGAAGAGCAGAGCTGGGATTTGGAGCTGGCACCTGTAGGCTCTAAGATGTGTTAGAATTTTATCCATAATAAACGGGCTGCGGCTCAGGTGTCCTCCCAGGAGTGGAATGAATGGATGGCAGTGGGAGTATTTGGTTAGTTCTGTATTTCTGGTGCAAAGTCAGATTTTGTTTCTCTTCTGATTTTTGGCATTTCAGGTAAGTGAGGTTGTCAGATACAATCCTTTGCTCATCCATCAATTTACCCAGCCAGTTGTTTCTCGGCAAATAGTTCCTGATGCCTCCTATGTGGCAGGCAGTGAGGTCAGAAGGTTGCTGCCCCAACCGTTGTTTACGGCCTCCCCAGGAGACTGGCAGGGTGCTGTGAGGGCATGTGCAGTGGCTGCCAGCCCTGCGTGGGAGGCTCGTGAGAGGCTGTGAGTCGGGGAGGCCTTGGGTGGTTCTGAAGAATTCCAGGTTGCTTCGGGAGAATGAAGGGATGGCGTTGCTTGTGCTGGGGGGCTGCAAGTAGGTGAGCAGAAGGCCAGGGGCTTCTGTCTATGGGTGAGTGGGGAAGACAGGAAGGAAGCCTGGATCAGGTCAAAGAGTGCCTTGACTATGGTTATCATTATAAGTAGTAATATTTTAATTTTATTTTTTTTATATTTTATTTATTTAAGACAGAGAGAGAGAGGGCACACACACATGAGCAGGGGGAGGGGCAGAAGCAGGCTCCTCACTGAAGAGGGAGCCCCATGTGGGGCCCTATCCCTGAACCCTGGGATCATGACCTGAGCCAAAGGCAGCTGCTTAACCGACTGAACCACCCAAGTGTCCCATATTATTATTATCTTAATTGGTGAATAACAGCAATAATCTTTTGAAAAATATAAAGACAATTCTTTGTTTTGTTTTGTTTTACATCACTTTATTTTTGCTTTACAAAGGCCTTCGGTGGAGGCTCCTGGGTGGCTCAGTCTGTTAAGTATCTGCCTTTGGCTCAGGTCATGATCCTGGGATCGAGCCCCTCATTGGGCTCCCTGCTCAGTGGGGAGTCTGCTTCCTCCTCTCCATCTGCCCCCACCCTGCTCATGATCTCTCTCTTGCTCTCAATAAATAAAATCTTAAAAAAAAAAAAATCAACACAAAACCAAAGACCTGCGATGTAGGAAGCATAGAGCTGAACTCTAAAATGACAGTCACCGAGAAGGCCTGCTTCCACTAAGGGATGCTCCTCTCCCCTGGGTCCCTCAGCACCTTCTGCTCAGAACCCACAGGGAACGGCCCACCTCCTTAGGCTGCAGGCCCCGGGGGGCTGTTGTAAGGTCTGAGGCATCTGCTGAGCTCCGACACACTGTCTCAATGGCCTCAATCTGTTTTGACAGAAACGTTCTCAGTTCCCATAGAAAAGGTCCAGGTGCATTTCGCATGCATTCTGCTTTGACGGCGCTGCTGTGCACCTTTTTAGGAGCCCAGCAGAGCGAGGAACGCTGGTGTGTCCAATCGAACCAAACATATTCGTGTGATAACTCATTTCAGATCAGCCTCGGAAAAGCTGTGATGTGACTTCTGAAGGGGACTTATGTGCTGCCTTAGTAGCTTTTCACCAGCTGTGCCCAAATGCAGAGTGCCTCCGGGACCCTGGTTTGTGTGACCCTGAGGCTCTGATCTGCTTTAAAGCCACACTTCTCTCCCTGCAGATGCTGGACCCAAGGCGATTGGGTTCCTTCCCCAGTTGAGTAGAAAAGCACAAGAGCTACTCTTCCCGCCTTGTCCTGGGGAGGCAGGGCTTTCGCTGTGGTGTCTAAGATGGGAAGCGGAGTCCAAGGGGTCAGGAACACCCAGTGAATGAGGATCTTCTCATATGCTTGGGCCTTTTGAGTCCCTTAGGAAGATCTTTGTAGCTAGCATGAAGACTGAGTGCCCATAAAGGTATTTGTGTGTGCTGAGCTTCCGAGAGAAGGGACTTGCCACATCGCCACCCCTGGAAATGGCAAACCCTTAGGGTAGCTCGTTCATTTGTTCACTCATGGGCTGATTGATTGATTGATGCATCAAGTACTCATTAAATACCTGGGAAGTGCTGGATCTTTACTGCCAGCACTGTGGCTGTAGCAATAAATAGGGTACACTGTTCATGCTCCATGAGCTTGCTTCATTCATTTATTCATTCATGCGTACATGCATGCATGCATTTAGGCATTCATTCATTCATGAAGTGACTAAGGGCATAGTCTTTGGAGCCAGACCAGCCTGGATTACAATCTTAGCTCTATCATATTTTATGTAGATGACCTCGGTAAGTCATTTAACTTTGTGTGTTTCACCCATAAATGGGGATCATCATAATGCCCAGCTCTTAGAGTTCTTATGAGATCTGCCTACCACATAGAAAGTTCTGTTTTATTCAGAATATTTAATAATAAGATTGGGGTGCCTGGGTGGCTCAGTTGGTTAGGTGTCTGACTCTTGATTTCAGCTCAGGTGAGGTCATGAGATTAAGCCCAGTATCAGGCTCCATGCTGAGCATTCTTTCTCTCTTTCCATCTGCCCCTTCTCATTCCCTCCTTTTCTAAAATAATTTTTAAAAAGAATATTTAATAAGATCTATCATGTGCCAGTTCTGTACTGAACATAGCAGACACAGTGGAGAAGGCTATAGTTTTGGGCTTTATTTTCATAAAGCCTCTGGTCTAGTGAGGGAGACAGATGCTATTCAAATGATCACTGATCACATAGGGAGACATAAGATCATGTGTGCTGTGAGGACCACAGAAGATCAGTACAGGGTCTGTGAGGGAGAAGAACAATCTTCCCTGGAGAATTGTTGTCACATATCCGCAGAGGGTAGAAGAGGACATGGCAATTAGCAGACACTTGGGCAACACCCTGGAAGGAACACCCAGTGCTTTGAGCTGAGATCTAAAGAAGAATAAGACTTAAGGCCACATGGAGTAAGAGAGGGGAAGAGAACTCTAGGGAAGAACAGCAGTAAAGACTGTGGGAGGGGGGAATTTGGCAACTGTGCAGGTATGATCGAGGGTGTGGTGAGTGGAATGCAGAGAAGACAGTGGGGCCAGATGGTCCTGGATGGGGAGGCTGGGCCAGAGCCTCAGCAGCTGTGGCCAAGCCTTTGATGCTTATTCTCAAAGCAATGGAAAACCACTGGAAGCTTTTAAGCAGCCCAGTGGCAGAATCAGATGTGTGTTTTTAAAAGATCACCCAGTGGGAGGGTGGACGAGGCCAGAATGCATGGAGGGGACTGTTTAGAGGTATAGTCATTGGCTTTCATGAGGTGATCCACAAGAAACATTTACCCCAACGTCTCAGTGGCTTCCATCAGCAAAGCTTCATATTTCACTTACACGACATTTCAGCCATAAGCGGATCTGGCTCGTTGCCAGACGTCTTCTTCAGTCTGGGACCAGGAGTGATGGCGAAGATTTTATGTGGCAAACATGGTTCTCATGGCAGAGGGAGAAAAGCTGTGGTTGTCCACAGATGGGTTCTTTAAGCTTCCGCTCAGAAGCAACATAGTTGATGGGTCACATGTGATTGATCCTATTTAATCGAAAGTCACAGGGTGCGGTCTAATGTCAAGGGGATGGGGAATTACCATTTCTCCCGATGGAGGGACAGCAAGCCACATATCAAAGGCTCTGATGGGAAAAGGGAGTGAATAGTGACGGCGGGAGTCTATGCAAGCGATGATCGTGGGGATGGAAGAGAGGTTTAGGAGACAAAGGCGACAGAGCTCAGCGCCGTGCTGGATACACAGACCAGGGGAGGAAGATGTGTCAAGAATGTGTCCCAGGTGTTCTGGGTGAATCATGCTCCACCCACATCCCTTGGGCCTGACCATTCTCAGAATGTTCCAGCTGGCTCCCCCAGCAGTATGTTCATCCTGCACCAAAGGGAATTGGGAGCCGCACGAGTCTGCATTGCCCATGTGAGTGTGTGGACTGGAGGTCCTGGGGAATTGCCCCTCTGGAGCAGTCCTCAGCCAATGACTTCTGGGTCATGATATGTAACTACTCACAATCCCTTGACCCGCAGGTAGGAGGATTCTGAGGTATGTGTCCATGTGTTTCATGGGATTAAACTCCAGTCATTCACTGTCAGGGCTACACTAATCATCTACCCTTTAGTAGCTGACATCTTTTCCAATATAATTTTCCTACTGGTGTTTCCCACATCACCGAAAGAAGGTACTTGCACTTGAACCCCTGTCTTGGGGTATGCTTCTTGGGATGCTCAAATGAAGACATCTTGTGCTGAGCCAGGGATCACCAGGCCTGGGGGGAGGGTCATGAGTTCTCTGGGAATGTAGGCAGTTTCAAGTAGCTCCGCAGCATTTTTGTGGTGATGTCAAGTAGGTTGATAGAAACACGTGTCTGGTGTAAAGAGGCTGCATCTCCATAGGAGACAGGATTATGGGGCTCATTGGCATTTAGAATGCAATTAGCTCACTGTATAATGGAGGGAGAGATACCGCTACAGACAGTTCTAAGAAAGTGAGAAATGTTGGCTTTGGAGGTAAGGACTAAGGACAGCGAGGGCACAGAGAGAAGCGTGGACTCAGGCATGGGAGAGCAGGGGAGGGGACCAGGGAGGCTCCCGGGTGCTGGCTGCTGGTCAGGAGAAGGGGACTGGAAGGATATTCCAGACCGTGAGGCTGGGGAGAGAGTAGAGGAGAGCACGTGTGGACCCTCCAGGTGTGTGTGAAGAGGAAGAATTGAATATTTCATCTGCAAAATATCTTAAATGAGCTAGAGGAGGAATTCACAAGGTGTCAAAATATAAGATCACACTTTGTCTTTTTTTAAATAAATTTATTTATTTATTCATAAGCGTCAGAGAGAGAGGCAGAGACACAGGGAGAGGGAGAAGCAGGCTCCTCACTGGGAGCCCAATGTGGGACTCGATCCCGGGTCTCCAGGATCATGCCCTGGGCCGAAGGCAGATGCTCAACTGCTGATCTACCCAGGCAACTGAAGATTACATTTTCAAAAGGAAAACTAGATAATGCCATCCATTGTCCTTGTACACATAAGCATGTCCTGGAGGGCAGGCTGGGGTCCCGGTGCTCTGTGCAGGGACCGTCCTCTAGGGGAGGCTGGGGTCCCGATGCTCTGTGCGGGGACCGTCCTGGAGGGCAGGCTGGGGTCCCGATGCTTTGTGTGGGGACTGTCCTGGAGGGCAGGCTCCTTTTTAGGGGCTCTACATTCATGGCCTCATTTTCGCTGCCATCTGATGGGGTCACTACATTATTATTCCCATTTAATAGAAGGGAAAACAGACACAGACTAAAGGAACAGAGCCAAGGTCACACAGCTTGCTTGGGGTTGGGGAACCAGCTCACCCCAATAGCCTGGTTCTTAACCACCGTCATCAAATTGACCGTTTGGTTTCTCTGAGGCTCTGGAAGGAGCACAGAGGCTTGTGTGAGACCCACCAGGAGCTGAATCATGGTTCTACAGTTTCCTAAAGCTGTAAAATTTGCAAAGGAACTTAACCTTGTTGATCCCATTTCCCCATTTCTAAGGGGTATTAACGCCTCCCTTGTCGGGTGCTGAGCAAGGCAAATGGGGTAATGAGCACAGAGTCTCCAGCCCAGGAAGGTGTTAAATAAATATTAGCCGAAGTGAACTGAGGGGTCATTGCATATTGCTTTTCCACTTAAAAAAATATGAACTGTGAGAATTTTTATTTTTTTTAAATAAGACTGTTAAGCCCATTAATGGTCCATGAAATGATATTTTCTTATGGCAACTACCATATATAAGTGGCATTAAGTGGGAGCTTCGTGGGTGATTATAGGAAGGGCCCTAATTATCAAGAGCTATGTTAAAGAAACCGTCCAAAGGAGGAGGGCCGTGGAGCGAGTCTCGGTGCATCCATGCAAAGGAAACTAATGCACTAAATGGGTGGTAGTGATAATCACTGTGCTCCCTGGGAGGAATAATAGGTGATATTTACTTCAATTTGTCTTTCTGAAAACATATTAGAAATGCATTACTTTTATCACAGCCAGAAAATCTTAAAAAGTGAGGAAAACAAAGAGTAGGTCAGATTTTGGAAACTCCTTTTTGGATTACACCTAGCAACCACGCTACGATGGGGTCCATCTTCGGCCTATTAACAACTGGACATACACTGAGAACTCAGATGTTGAGAGTCAAGGCTCTTTGCTGGTATTTTTTTTTCTATTAAGATTTTATTTATTTATATATAGAGATACACAGGGTGGGGAGGGGCGCAGAGACACAGGCAGAGGAAAGAGCAGGCTTCATGTAGGGATCCCGATGTGGGACTTGATCCCAGGTCTCCAGGATCATGCCCTGGGCTGAAGGCAGGCGCTAAACCACCGAGCTACCCAGGGATCCCTTATCTTTTTTTTTTTTTAAGGTTTTATTTATTTATCCATGAGAGACACAGAAAGAGGCAGAGACATAGGCAGAGAGAGAAGGTTCTCTGTGGGGAGCCTGATGCAGGACTCGATCCCAGGACCCTGGGATCATGACTTGAGCCAAAGGCAGATGCTCAACTACTGAGCCACTTTACCCATATACATATTAGATAAAAATTATTTAAAATATAGTATATTATTATATATAACTATAGTAACATATGGTACACGATTATCATAGAATACATGCCATATTATAGTTACAATACCCTGCCAGTCCCCGAGTCCTATTAGTTTACCTCCTGTATAGCTCTGAACTCTGGTGGCTTCTCTGTCCCTCTTCATCCTCCTTGTCCAGGCCAATAGCATCTCTAGCATTTTGACTCAGATTCCATTTCCGCAATCACATCTCTCCTCTTGGCCCTGCAGTCAGCCAACAGGACAGGCTCCATCTCCAAGAGGGGGGGATCTATGTCTTCAGAAGGGTGTGCAAATTAGTAACTTTATTGCCACTTCTAAACCACTTCTATTGCTCTGATGATTTTAGCAACAACAAAGACATTTTTGAAATCTCAATCTGTGTGACTCCTCTCTCTTTGTCTCAGGGAAAGCAGGAAATCCTATTAAAGATTCCTTCAGCCCCGACATCGTATAGCCACGAAAACGAGGGAACCAGGATTCGGGAGAGGGAGGCTTACCCCCAAACCAAGCAGCTCGTGCCTGGCCCACATCCATGCTGTTGGCCGCTCTTAGTAGAGGGAGGTACTGACCCCTCTGGGGAGGCAATGAGGACCCTCCATGTGTCACCGTCCTGGGCCACCTGGAAGCCCACGGCTGCCCTCTGAAGTTGTGGCCAATCTTCATGTGGCCTCAGGGGCTCCTGCTCAGGGCCTGTCTCCCTGGGCCTGTGGGGAGCATTGCACCTGTCATTCTTTCATCGAGAGCGAATCTGGTGGAGGATGTACTGGTGGCTTCACGGCAGCGTCGGGGGGCATCATTGAGATCGCCGAGGTGGGCCTCCCGGGGCGTTGGTACTCGGCCCCCAGCTCCCTGCTGCTAATGAGGACCCGAAAACGAAGTTGTGCAGCCCGTCGGTGGCCATCGGGACACGTGCTCCTCTGCACCGAAGCTTTCAGCCCGTCGTTATCCACTTGTTAAAGTTCAAATGACTGAGCCTCCCCCTTGTTTTACGTCCTGGGCTCAGCGCTTGTGTTTTGGTTGTACGAGTCCATTAATTTCAATGTCCCTGCTCGGGGCTTAGTCTGAACAAGAGGTCTCGAGGTTTATATGTGGAGGTGTCAGGGAAGCAGGGGAAGAGCCAGTCCTCACTCATGGGGGTGACGTGCCAGGTCCGGTAGAGGTGCTTTGCCCCCGATTGAGTATTTACTTCCCACGCCGCCCCGTCATTCTGCCCATTTTGCGGATGGCAGGGAATTGCCATCATCTGCCCCCGATGAAGCAGCCAGTTCATGGCCCGCTCATTAGCTGTGGCTCTGGAGTCCCAGCTTCAAGGCCTGCACCATGCACTGCCTCCAGGAGTCCCAGCTGCAAGGCCTGCACCGTGCACTGCCTCCAGGAGTCCCAGCTGCAAGGCCTGCACCGCGCACTGCTTCCAGGAGTCCCAGATGCAAGGCCTGCACCGTGCACTGCCTCCAGGATGGGGCTGGAGCTTGTGAGAAGACCCAAGGCAGCGATGGGGAGCCAGCTGAGCAGACAGCCTGGGCTCGAAGGCTTGAAAGTCAAAGCTGTAGTCCCATAACTTACTGGCTGGGCGACCTTGGGCAGTTTAGAGCCTGGCTCTCCCGTGTTCAAAATGGGCATTCATCCCATTAACAAACCTGTCGGGGGCCCCTGGGATGTGCCAGGCTTTCTTCTGGGCGCCGGGCCCTTGGTGGGAACAAGGCAGGAGGGGTCCTGTTACATGAGGATAAACGGTGTAGTGAGGGAGGAGCCGAAGGGCAAGCAAAGAAAGAAACAGGATCATTTCAGGTAAGAGACCCAACAGGGTGGATGCTAAGAGGCGTCCTGTGGGAGAAGATGCATTGTTGGGATTGATTGTTGGTTGGTGACGACATTTCTCGAAGGTGCTGTGGGAACCAAGACGCGAGCAAGAAGAAGGGGCGAGCCCCAGGAAAGCCAGCGAGGCAGACGTGTGCTAGTTGCCTGGGGCTGCTGGAAAAACGATAACCTAGTGGTTTAAAATAGCACAGATTTACTTTCTTAACGGTTCCGGGGGCCAGAAGTCTAAAATCAGTTTCTCTGTGTTCAAGCCGAGGTTTTCGGCAGGGCTTTGCTCCCTCTGGAATCCTGGAGGATCTGTTTCCTTGCCTTTCTTGGCTTTTGAGCTGCATTCCTCAGCTCCCAGCCCCTTCCGAGCATCTTCGGATCTTTCTCTGCTTCTGCTGGGTTGCCTTCCCTTCCCTGTGTGTTGTCTTCCCTGTCTCCCTCTTACGTTTAGGAACACATGTAAGGCCCACTTGGATAATCCAGAATAATCTCCCCATTTGCAGAATCCTTATCTTATTTACAAAGTTCCTTTTGCCGTGTAACATCCATAGGTTCTAGGGATTAGGGCTCGGATATTCTTTGGGGGTCTCTCTTCAGCCTACTGCAAAGGCCTTCCAGGAAGAGGGAAGAGCCCACCCAGGGCTCTGACTATAATCCTGCCCCACGGTGGGCCGTGATGAGGAGGATGTGAGGTAGTTTTGTAAAGAGCCAGAAGGTCGTTGGTTATTATATAGTGACTCCCCCAAAATGTTAGATGTCATAATGTTTCCTGGAAGGGGAATCAGAGGGCAGAGGGGGCTGCATGAGCTGCTGAGGTAGGGTGGGAAGGCTGTAGGTTGGAAGAAAGAAGTGTCTGGGGGGTCCCGAGTAGCGACCCTGTCCGTGTAGGTTGCTCAGGGAGTCCTAGCAAGACTCTGAGATGCGTGCATCTATGCCCAGCCTTTATGGGGTGGCCCCACTGCAAGAGAATAGCCTGCCCACCAGCTTCCTGGTGACTAGGAGGTGCAGCCCTGGAAAAGGAGCAGAGGGCAGACAGCAAGCAGATCCTACCCCAGCAAAGTTCTCCCTCGGCCTGCAGAGCCCTGACTGCAGGCTTCTCTGTGTGGCCCTGGGGTGCTGACTGGTTGCCAGTGGGGGGTCGGGCACGTGGAGATCACACACAGGAAGCTTAGACCTGGCAGTGGTTCTCACTGTGGCTTTGGGAAGTCCAGGGAACCTTCTTGGGGTTTCCGAGCTCTGCGGTCCAGCTCATGTGCTGGATGAGCAGATGGGGACAGGGCCTAAATCCTTGCCAGAATTAAAGAGGGTGCGTTTTACTTAACTTGGCCTGGGCTGCTTGGCCACAGAGGTGAACACCCTCATGAGTGATGATACAGCAGGCAGGAGTCGAGTTAAGCTGAATCTCTTTTTTGTGTCCATCCATGTTTTGCAGGTGGGAACCGGGGAGGTCCAGGTGAGGACACTGTATGCGGGCTCCAAACCGGGGTCTGGGGAGGTGGAGTCCAAACTCAGGAACTTTCCTTTTCACTTTGGGGTCTCCCCTGGAGCCCACTCAGACAGGACTGGTGAGGCAGGACCTGAAAAGCTTGACATGGGAAGTGGTCATCCAGGGCCCACGGAGCTAGGGCTGTGCCACCTGCGAGGGCAGGTGCACAGCAAATTCAAACTGACTAACCTGGAGGCAGGTCACTGGAGAGATGAGCTCGGGCAGTGCTTCCTTTGAAAGAAAATTGTGAACACGAGCAGTTCTTTGCAACTTGTACCCTGCACTTTGAGGGATGAACGGAGGCAGCAAGGCTTTACCTGCAGTTTTAACTCTTCAAGACCTGGGGGTGGGGGTGGGGGTGAGGGGGAACCGGATAACACAGCACCTTTCGGGGAGATGGCAGGGCGCTTGGAACTAGGGGCCCAGCACTAGAAGTGCAGACTCGAGTTTGAATCCTGGCTCTATCCCTATTAGCTGTGCAACTGTGGGAAAGCCCTGTGACGACTTGGAACCTCAATTTCACCATATGTGCAATGGGATAGCATTGCTTCATGGATGGTTGTGGGGATTGAAGGAGGTAGTGCACACACTGTGCTTGGGATGCAGTAAGTGTGTTTGTTTTCTAGGACTGTTCTGCGAATCACTATCAACTGGGTAGCTTGAAAGGGAAGAAATGTATCCTGGCACAGTTCTGGAGGCCGGAAATCCAAAATCAAGGTGTTGGCAGAGTCACATTCCCTCTGGAGGACGTGGAGAGGAATCCTTTCTTGCCTCGTCCAAGTTTCTAGAACCTCCTGGCGGTTTTGGTACTTTTTAGCTTATAGTGGCATCACTCCGGTCTCTCTGCTCCGTCCTCATCTGGCCTTCTCTGTGTGTTCCACATCTCTCTCTTTCCTTACAAGGATGTCATCCTCCTCTAGTATGGCTTCCACTTGGTCACATCTGCAGAGACCCTGTTTCCAAAGAAGGTCACATTGACAAGGACCCAGGGTCAGGATGTCAGCCTGTCGTGTGGGGGGACACCATCAACCCACAGCAGTATGCACTGAATAAAGGTGTTACTGCTATTATAACGGTATTTCCTGCCCGAGCTGGGTAGAAAGTGCCAACTTTCAGAGAGGAAAGCACTCTAATCCCCCATTAAATTTGTAGGAAAACACAGTCCATTTGTTCCTTCTGTGTCAGTTGCACAGTTTGGGCTGAATTCAACTGAAAAGGTTACCCAGCGATCATGCATTTGTGAAGTGTTGGGGCGATTCGGTGAATTCTTTGAAGGCAACGGGCTCAGGTCAGGGTATTGGCAGCTCCCCATTGAGAACACGGCTTCACACAAGCGTTCCTGTAAGTTGCCGACTCTAAACCCCAACCTCCGTTCAGAAGCCCCCAGACCTTTAGTTACCTCAATTCAAGTAATTACCTCAATTTGAGCGCCTGCCAGGACAGCCACAGGAGCAACTGTCTCTTAGGCAAAGGTTTCTCAGTCTCCGCCCTATTGATTTTTGGACTGCATGGGTCCTTGTCGTGGGGCCTGTTCTGTGCACTGTAGTAGGTTTACAGCACCCCTGGCCTCTACCTGCTAGACGCCACCAGCATTCCCCAGTTGTGACAGCTGAGATTGTCTTTGGACATTGCCAAATATCCTCTGGATTGCAGCATCACTCTCAGCAGAGAACCGGTGGGTTAGAGGAAGCAAGCAAGCAATTTGGTGATAAGAAAAGTGTGTGGACATTGTTAAGGTAGGGGTAAGCAGTACCGTACTGTGGATGCTGTTCGGCTGCCCTCAAATTTAACGTCACACCTGTGAGGATAGACACAGACCCATGAAATTCTATAGCACTTGTTGGGAAGAACTTGAATTCATGACACGTTCAAGAAATCATTTTATCCCTTCTCTCCGCCCACCCACCCCTTAATCCAATAAACATTCATTGGGAATCATCCATGCGCCAGGTACTGTACAGGTACCGACAGCACCTGGAGGTACCATAGCTCCCAGTGTTATTTCTATGGATGTGCCGAGTAATCAGCATAAGGTTCTGAAATCCAGGAACTATCCACCCCCCACTAAAGAGAGAAGAAGAAACCAAAGTGTCTCCTCAAAAAGCTATGTGCAGGGAATGCAGCTGAAGGTGTAGGCACAAGACAAGAAGTATTGTGGAGGAGGCATTGTGGCCTCTAGTTGATGGGGGCAGGAGAAGCAGGGGCATTTTCATAGGAGATACATCACTAAGGAAGGTTTAGAAAGAGACAAGCCAGTTGGAAGGAGAGGGGAGAAATTCTAAGCTAAGGGAACAGTCAGTGGAAGGACAAGGAAGCCTGAGTCATCATAGCTTGTTAACAGAACCCTTGGAGAATGAAATACATGATTTCCAGAAGCTACAAACCAGTGGGTGCAGACTTCATTCAGGTGTGTTCATGCAGGTGTGTGGCCTGAAGAATGTATTCATCCATCCATCCATCCATCCATTCATTTGATTAATTATTTTACTTGTAAACATTCACAAATCTGGAGACTTTGTCTAAAAAGTAATTTTTTTAATTTTTATTTATGATAGTCACAGAGAGAGAGAGAGAGAGGCAGAGACACAGGCAGAGGGAGAAGCAGGCTCCACGCACCGGGAGCCTGACATGGGATTCGATCCCGGGTCTCCAGGATCATGCCCTGGGCCAAAGGCAGGCACCAAACTGCTGCGCCACCCAGGGATCCCTAATTTTTTATTTCATTTGAAGAAATGAAAGATCCAGTTAATGAGTGATGGTATTAATGAGAGAGAGAATTCTTGGTGGGAATTCATACATAGAAGGAGGAAAAAATATTAAAGATACTTAGTGATTGTAGCAAGTTCTTAAACAGAGGAGCAAAAGAGGGAGAGAAAACATGGAGAATGGGAGTAATAGGGCTTCTTTTGACTATAGTGAAGGGGCAGACACGGGGAAAAGGGTTAGGTGGAGTCTTGATTCCATAAAAGCTGAAACTCTCCAAATACCATTCGTGGCAGTGGACACCTGCATGACGACATTATTGCAAGGAAACCACGTACAGATGAAGGAATCAGCAGTTAGACACAGAACCCATCTAGTCGGCTCTACTTGGGGGAACATCTGGGTTGGAGTTTTAGCAGGGTTGTGCCACAGATGAAGAATGGGGTCCAGAAGGAAATAATTGGAATTGTGAATAAGAAGGTAAACTTGAGCCTACCCACGCAAGATGGAAATTTGGATCATCCATATCCTTGTTCCTCCCACTGACTTATTTATTATCGTGGGGATAATAAGGAATTTAGCTGTGTTTCTATCTTAATGTTCCTGGTACGTTTGCCAGCAACACTTTCTGGAAGCAGTGTGTGCTGGCAAAAGCTGGAAGCTCACTCATCTGGTAACCTCGGAACATTAATTGGACATGGGTGCGTTTGTACTTGCCACTTCCTCAGAGTGCCCTCTCTGGCCTCACCATCCACTTGAGCATGAACTGGAAAAATGGAGTGTCCACTCCTTGGTCCAGGGAGTAGGTAGGTAAGATGATTACTGACCCACGCTGAGGGGCATGTGGCTGAATAGGACAGATCCAGCAAAGCCTCTTCACACAGGATTTTCTTAAAGGATGCTGCTTCTAAGCCAGGAATATTCAATTTATTATAGGGTTACATTCGCAAGTAGATATTGCCTTTTCATGTCCCTGGGGGACCCTGGATATGAGCTATAGTTGGTGGAGTAGGAAGTGTAATCCCTGGGGGGATGGGAAAAATATCATTTCTATTGGGTTCCCTTGATTCAGACTCTAAGGCAAGGGTTTTTTTTTTAATATTTTATTTATTTATTCATGAGAGACACACAGAAAGAGGCAAAGACATAGGCAGAGGGAGAAGCAGGCTCTTTGCAGGGAGCCAGATGTGGGGCTGGATCCCGGGGTCTGGGATCCGGGATCATGCCCTGAGCAAAGGGCAGATGCTCAACCACTGAGCCATGCAGGCACCCCCGGCGACAAGGTTTTGATCGCAAGTAATTTATTTGGGAGGTAATCCCAGTTCCTGTAGAGAGATGAGAAGCAAGAAGTGGAAGGGAAGGAAGCTGATATAACGTGCTGCAGTGAGCACGTTAACGGTGTGCGCAGCTGGGGCCACTGAGACCTCTGGGAGGTAGTGTAGTGTCCTTGTCAAGAAGGGAGGAAGCTAGGGCATTTATCCCCACCTCCATCCATTATGACCTGAGCTCCCTCTGCCATTCATTTGTTCTCTGTTTTTTTTTTTTTTTTTGCAGCCTGTGGAGTCCATCTTCACTCTCTCTCTTTTAAAAAAAAATATATATATTTATTTATTTATTTATTTGAGAGAGAGAGGCAGAGTGAGAAGCAGACTCCCCGCTGAGCCTGACATGGGGCTTGATCCCAGGACCCCAGGATCATGATCAGAGCTGAAGGCAGATGCTTGACTGAGCCACCCGGGCACCACCAGCTTCACTCTTTTGTGGTTGGTTTTGTCATTTGGGCTTGTGACCCAGATTTCGTGTGTGTGCATATGTGCTTGTGTATAAGTTATTCTATGCATTTTAGATCTTTCAATAACATAAATATGTCAGACTTCTATGGATTAACCAATTCCGAGAGCTGATCTGTTGAAATGAGATTTGAGTCAGCCTTCCACAAGAATCAACTTGGTCAAGGAGCATGAAATACAAAAGCAATAATCGTGTTTTACCAGCTTTTCATGATATGCCTAAGATAGAAGATGTGATCATCAGAATGGCTAATAGGATTGATTCTGGAAGGTAGTTTCAGAAGGAACAGCTTGGTGCTTTGCTGAGCCAGGCTGTGGAGGAAAAGCCTCACTTACGGGAAAACTCTGCCGCTCTCCAATGTGCTAGGAGGTCCTCTTAGAGAAAACCGCTGACCCCATTGCTTTTCCTGGGGCCTTTGGCTGCTTTGCCTCAACTAGCAGGTCCTGTGCAGCATTTTTTAAGGAAGCCTGACAGGGTGAGGGAGTAGGTATATCTTGTATTCTACTGGGGAGTGGAAAAATTTGGTGACTTAATTTAGGTATTTGGGTCCATAATAGCGAGCAACAGAGCGAGAATTCTCTCTTTCTTTCTCTTAAACTTTCAACTGAGTTGGTCTTCTGCGTGACTTTTCTGGACAGAATGCTTGCAGCAGCCAATGACAGAGATGCTAACCCGAGGGAAAGAAGTTTCTGTGCTGGGATCAAGTTAGAATAGTAAAGAGTGTGGGTTTTGCGGGTCAAAATGGAGGTGGATTTGAATCTGGTTGCAACTTGTGCAAGTTATTTATACCTTCTGTGCCCTGACTTCTTCGTTTTCACAGTGAAAGTGTCAGGCTTACCACGGGGTCTGGTGAGAACAGTATGTAAGAGGTTAATGGGGGTAAAGCACCAGGTGTGCAGCAGACGGTAAATTCTAGCCCCAAAATCCTGTCACCAGAGCTCAGACCTGCCAGTCTGAATTCTTCATCTGCCTCGTTTTTGTTTTTTTTTCACGCAGCAAATGTCTCTTTAGGACTCGCCACCTGCTGAGTGAAGTAAGTCAATCAGAGAAGGACAATCATTACATGGTTTTACCCATATGGGGAATATAAAAAATAGTGAAAGAGATTATAGGGGAAAGGAGAGAAAATGAGTGGGGTGAGGGTGACAAAACATGAGACTCCTAACTCTGGGAAATGAACAAGGGGTGGTGGAAGGGGAGGTGGGCAGGGGGTTGGGGTGACTGGGTGACGGGCACTGAGGAGGGCACTGGACGGGCACTGGGTGTTATACTATATGTTGGAAAATCGAACTCCAATAAATCATATATATCTATCTATATCTATATCTATATCTATATCTATCTATCTATCTATCTATCTATCTATATATATATATATATATATTTTTTTTAAAGAACTCGAAACCTACTCGGGACTCTTGTGGGGACTGGGAATTTGTAGGTGAGCCATCATGATTGTTCTGGAGCCTCCTTGAGGGTACAGAGTAAGCACGATCACACATACCACATTAGGGCGAGAACAAAATGCTCAGAGGGGCCAGCTCCGGGAGCAACGAGTTCTTCTAGGGAGCAGGAGGGAAGAGGGAGTCCGCAGAGGGCCAGTCTATATGGAGCCCTAACGAAGGACCGTGCATCTGCCGAGTGGACAGGGTGGGCAAGGACACTGCAGGCGGGGCTGGCGTCTGCCCCAGGCTCTGGGGGGTGAAGGAGCCTCAGCGTGGCAGCTAGTGGATGGAACTCCCAGCTGGCCTTGCCCTCAGATCAGCTAGGGTGGGGGGACCCTCTGGCAGGGGCTGCTGGCTGCCTCTTTGTTTGAGCACTGATTGTTTCTCTGAGTTTCCGTTAGGCCTCATGACCCCAGAAACCTGGGTATTAGTTGGCATTTGACACCAAGAATCTTCAATATCTGGTTCAGCAGAATGCCCACCCCCCAAGTCGTCCACGATCAGGTCCTAAGCGGAGTCTCATCTTGGGAATTAAATTCTCTGACCTGAGTCACAAATGCTCTTATGTAGCCTGAGATCAGTGCACAGATACGTCGTGTGTGTGTGTGTATGTGTGTGTTTCAAGGTGTTCATCTTGTTCTTTTTATTTTATCTGTGGCCTCTAAGGTGTAGCAGACTGTACAGATTCTCATACTGAGCAGGGGACAGAGACTTGACAAGCACAGGGGCAGACCCGGACCAAAGGACACCTGAAGGGCCCCAGGAAAGGTGGCAGGGCAGTTAGCCTGGCTGCCCTCCAGGGCAACTCGGGAATCTGCCCTGGGTGCTAGATTTTAATATTTATTTGTTTAAACTGAGATATAATTGACATATAACGCTGTATTAATTTTAGGTTTACAGCACAATGATTCTGTGTATGGATATGGTCTGTTCAGTAAGTTTAGCTAACAGTGTTGTATATTTGTTTTTGTTTTGTTTTGTATGTTTGAAAGTTGCTCAGAGAATAGATCTTAAAAGTTCTCATTGTAAGAAAAAAAATCTGTAATACATGCTAGGTTTTTAGACTCTGTGTGATTTGTACCCCTCACTGACTTCTGTGGTCTCTTTTTTTTTCCACTATTTTTTAATTTAAATTCAGTTAATTGGCATATATACTATATTAATTTGAGAGATAGAGTTCAGGGATTCATCAGTCTGATATAACACCCAGTGCTCATCCCATCACATGCCCTCCTTCACACCCATCCCCCAGTTACCCCATCACCGCACACCCTCCCCTCCAGTGACCTTCAGTGTGTTTCCTATGATTAAGAGTTTCTTATGGTTTGTCTCTCTCTCTCTGATTTTGTCTTGTTTTTTTTCCCCCTCCCTTCCTCTAGGCTCCTCTATTTTGTTTCTTAAATTACACATATGAGTGAGACCAAATGATAATTGTCTTTCTCTGATTGACTTATTTCATTTAACGTAATACCCTCTAGTTCCATCCACATCATTGCAAATGGCAAGATCTCATTTTTTTCTTACGGTTGAGTAATAGTCATTTTATATATATATATATATATATATATATATATATATATATATATTCCACATCTTCTTTATCCACTCATCCGTCGATGGACATCAGGGCTCTTTCCATAATTTGGCTATTGTGGACACTGCTGCTATAAACATTGGGGTGCAGGTGCCCCTTTGAATCACTATGTTTGTATCCTTTGGGTAAATACCTAGTAGTGCAATTGTTGGGCCGTAGGGTAGCTCTATCTTTAACTTCTTGAAGAAACTCCATGCTATTCTCCAGAGTGGCTGCACCAGCTGCGTTCCCACCAAGAGTGCAAGAAGGCTCCCCTTTCTCCACATCCTCGCTAACACCTGTTGTTCCCTGTGTTTTTTTCTTTTTATTATTATTAAAGATTTTTTATTTATTTATTCATGAGAGACACAGGGAGAGACGCAGAGACACAGGCAGAGGGAGAAGCAGGCTCCATGCAGGGAGCCCGATGCAGGACTCGATCGCAGCACTCTGGGATCACGTGCCCTGAGCCAAAGGCAGATGCTCAACCGCCAAGCCACCCAGGCATCCCGGTTTCCTGTGTTGTTAATTTTAGCCATTCTGATACGGTCTCCTTTTTTAATGCTGTCCTTCTCATACTCTCTGGGCCAGCCTGATGAAAGTATGGAAACTGCCCCCTCTCTCTCCCCCTGGCCTGTGCTGGCGATAGGCAGCTTCTCCTTGTCCAGCCAGCTCACCCACTCTTTGGGCTCAGTTTCACTTTCTCTAATTACTGTAGACTGGGTTGGATGCCCTCGTACATATTTCAATGACACCGTAACTCTCCTGTCACAATCCCCATACTGGATGGTAATGGTCTTCCCAAATGCTCAGTCCTTGACTCAGCTGGGAGCTTCCTGAAGGCAGGAGTGAAGTCTGGCTCTAGGCTGCATCTCCTGTGCCCAGCACGGTGCCAAGAACATAGTTGTGCTCAATATCTACTTAGCAGTTGAATGAGTGCATGCATGTGTGAAAGACAGCACTCAGGGCTTCCACCTTCAAGCATGGAATCACCAGGATTACTCTTGGACCTTTATGACTTACAGGCAGGCACTTGACAAAGCAGGCCTTTCACTGCATCTGGAAGAGCTGGGCCCCACAAACAATCAGACTCTTATTCTAGAAATCTCCGATGGGGCAGGACAGGGGGCAAAGGCTGAGAGACATTGAGTCTTCACAGAGCTTCTTTAGAAATGTTGAGGGCTGATTGTTACTCATTTCTAATAAGAAAATAGTCAAGATCTTATAGATCTGAGGATTTTCACAAAAGTGCTACACTCTGGTCTAAGAGCTTTGGGAAGATGGCACAACCAAGCAAGGGGCCGGCTCCTCCAGCTTGGCCTGCCCTCTGTCTCTACCTTTGCATTTCCCAGTTGAGCAGCCCTGTTCTTGATTCTCCCAGTTTTTATAGAAACAATAAGCCATGTCTTTTAAATTTACTTTCTCCCACAGAAGCTAATTTAATATTTGGAGAGAACAAACGACCAAGGCCAGCCCTGGATGGTGGTTATTTATACGATCATAAAAAAGACAGATCCAGCTCCTGATGTTACTAAATTGTCTCTGGGAAGGGAGCTAAGAGGGACTAAAGTGCATCTCTGCCGTGATGGGGATGAAAGTGAAATTGTCTAGAAGTCATCCCAGATCGTAGGCCTGGGAGGCCACTGTCTGCTTTGGGCCAAGGGGGTCCCCTCTGCCTTCCCTGGGCACTTTTATGTGACTTGGCTTTCTCTGGAGGTACAGAAGTGGCTTTGCTCCTTCGAGGCTGTCTCTCTGCAGACGGTTTGGGCTAGGAATAGATTCTTTTTATTATTATGATCGAATGGAATAATAACCCCGAAGAGGCAAGAACAGTAATTGTATTATGGCTGGTGTGCTGTCTTGCTTTGTCCAGGAGGGATAGGGGAGTTCGAGTCTGCTTTTCTTCATTGCTACCTGCAGGGTATACTTTCTTGTCTGAACTGGCATCTTTCTCTCCAGCTGCCAGGGGATGGGGGTTATGAATTCTTACAGCCTGCTGCCCCTCAGGTAATAGGAAGTCAGGAGCAGAAGAAGCACACAATAGCAAGAAGATCCACCACAGATGTTCCTGTCCAGCTCAGAGCCTGGCCATACAACCCCATCCCAGGCGGCGAGGCACAGACCATCCTCATTATTCGCGGTTGTTATGTCATATAAAACCACCGTGAGCACTGAACTAGTGAATGCGGAGACATTGCTCCTTGGGGACGTACAGGATTAGTCTCCTGTTAGCCCTCTGATCCCCACATTTTTGTCAATCAATATGTAACCTTATTTTATTCTGTGTGTTTCTGTTCAAAGACACCTGATTTAATACAGACTTTTGATTCATTGGCATTGAACTCACAGCCAACAGCCCTAGAGCTCATGCTGGAATAAGGCTTATTTTATTTCACATGTAAAGCACATCACAACTGTCTTGCTCTTAGGAGCACTGGACGGCACTATAGCAGGATGCTTGGGGGCCATTTTCAACAGCAAAATTACCAACAGAAAGGCCCAAAATGTAAAAACACGCGGCACAGAAATAGGCTTCACACAGGACACTTTGTGCAGTGGGAGAGTTGGAACAGGAAGGTGGAATGTCGCTTTGCTCTACCTGAGTTAGAGAGCTGCTCATTGAGCAGTTGCAATCATTTGTAGCTTTGTGCATGTCTAGAAATGACCACGAAGACTGCAGGTATTAAATTTTTGTTTACAAAAAAATAAAAAAATAAAAAATAAATAAAAATATAAATTTTTGTTTACAAACAAACTTTTAGCAAATTGGTGAATTTGCAAGCCAGAGTCCGTGAGTAATGAGGATGAGCTGTCATCAAAAGCTCAGCTCAGAAGTGTGTTGTGCCTGGATTCTGCTTTTTCCCCCAAGAGCCATTCCATTCCCAGTTTTGGGAATCAGATTCTCTGATTTCATGAGTCTACCTCACTGTCTAGTTAGCTGCCTAGGAAGTGTTGGTCCAGTGAGGACCTTGTCCTTGTCCTTGCCAGTCTTTCTCAGGTCCTGGTGGGGTGGCCTGGGGCTGGGACTGGCGCATGAGCCCCTGCAGCCCAACACAGGCTTCCCTTCTGGCGGCGCACAGCCAGAAGTGTGTGCCTGACCCTGAGTGAATCTTCTCTGCCTTTCCCCATCATTTATCACATCCTGTACAACGTTCAGCTGTCTCTGTATGCTCACTACCACCACTCCCATGTGCCCTGGTGAGTTATGGCCCCAAAGTCCACCCTGCTTGCTGCAGGACAGCCAGAGAAAGACATTTAAAATGCAAATGTGTCTAGATCCATGAATCAATAGAACTTTATATGGGATACACTTGAAGCTGACATCTCAGTGAACAAAGAGACCATTGATGTTTTACTCTCCCAGTCAAATACTTAGACCTTTTAATGGATCCTAAATGCTTCACATGACACTACTGTGACCTCTTTTAAATGTATGCCATCCTTTTCAATATAGACATATCCATAGATATCTTTAGTTTCTGTGAATCCCTTTATAATATTGCTAAGTTAGAAAGGAAATGAATAATTCTTTCCCAATAAATCAGAATGCATTAATATTTCTCCTATGGAAATATTTGCAGCTTATTTAATTTATATTTTTGTAAGATTGCTAAAATATTTTAAGATCTGTTTAAGATCTGTTTCAAGATCTTTTAAGATCTGTTTGTATCTAATATATAACATATAAAACATGCCATATATATGTATATATATATATGCATATATATATATACATATATATATATATGCCATATGTTTTTGGGCACTACACATATTGTCTCATTGAATTTTTACAACGCCAAGAGGCATATAGAGGAATCAGTAGGGGATCAGAAAGGTTCAGTAACCAGCACCTAAGAACACAGTAGCTGCTGGAAGTTGGAATCCAATCCACCTGTACAATTCTAGAAAAAAAGATGTCAGGATTCCTTTGGGAAGGGCAACTTGACAACTTGACTATAAGGACATGAAGTCTTACAGAGCCACCCCTTATTCAGTGGGAATCAACCTCAAAGTTTTATGTAGTTTGTTAGCATTATATCATTTGAGGTTCAACTGGAGAAGCAGAATCAATAGGATACAAACATACATACATGTACACACATATTTTTGTATAAGTATATATTTTGTACATACATGTACACATAAATGTATATGTAGTGTATATACACATGTTATATATGTGTTTGTGTATGTTATTGTACACATGTATATGCAAATGCATAGGTGTATAAACATTATATAGACCTACCTACACAGAGACACATGTATGTATATATGCATATTGGATGTACTGTGCCCTTGCCCTTTCTGGCACATGTATGTGCGTACCTCTGTGTGTCTAAGAAGAGGGACTCCAGAGTCAGAGAGATGTCAGCTTTGAATCTGGGTTTTCCTGTAGATCAGTGGGTGGCTTTGGACAAGTTACCTAACCTCTTGAAACCTTGCTTACTACATGTTAAAAATCATGCTGGTAGAACTATCTCATTACATGGGGCACTTGGGGGGCTCCAGTCGATTAACCATCTGCCTTTAGCTCAGATCATGATCTTAGGATCCTGGGATGAAGTCCTGCGTTGGATTCCCTGCTCAGCAGAGAGTCTTGCCCCTCCCTCTCCTTCTGCCTTTCCCCGTGCTTGTGCACGTTTTCTCTCTCTCTCTCTTTCATAAACAAACAAACAAACAAACTAAAAAAAGAACTCTTTCATTATAGTTGCTGTGAGGATTAAATATAATACAAGTGAAGTGTTTAAGAAAGTGGCTAGCTTCATAAAATGTGTCATTACTACTACTACTACTACTACTACTACTACTACTACTACTACTTCTACTGTTACTGTTTAAGCATACCCACCTGCTTTATGTTGCTTGTTCATTCAGGAACCACCTTTTGTTTGGTTTGGTTTTGTGTTATACCCTCTAAGCTTTACTCACTAGAGTTAGTGCTTGGGATATAGGTAAATAGCAACCGATCCTTTTTCCCTCAAGTAACCCCATGGTCATTTAAACTCCATGGCAGACCTCTGTAGGAGGAACTAGGTTCTTAATTTTCCAAAATAAGGCATGGAGGCCAAGAGCATTGACAGCTTCTAATTAGTCAAAAATGGAGCTGGGATTTCAACCCAAGACCTCTGACTATGGATTCTTTCTGTGAAGCCACATCTAGACTCATTTTAATGGGTTGCAATTATAATGTTTTACACCTTACAAAACAATTTAATGACTATGATCTTTGTTTGGAGTCTTCCCAGAGACTTGATAGAATAGGGTGTGTATTACTGATCCTTCCTACAGATGAGGGTCTTGAGGCCATAAAGGTTACAAGTTCCCCAGGTGGCCTGGCTAGCAGACAGCAGAGCCAGGAGGCAATCCGGGACTCTGTACTGTGCTCTCCTGTGTTACCTCCACATGGAATGAGTTGTCCAATGGTCTCCTCTTGAACTTTGGAATCCCTCCTGAGTTAGACCCACATCTGTTTATTGATACTTAGCTGTGACCCTACCCCATAGCTCTGTTGTTGGGCTGGGATGAGAGTTGGGAGAAAGAGTCCCTTTCTCTCCTTCTGCAGACTCTATTTTGGCCATGCTGACTCATTCCTAATGGCCTGCTTCTCTTTGTCCAGAGTAGGGAGCCAAAAGAAGTTGATTTCACCAGCAGCTGTGTATGGATGAGCCCCAGGATACTCCCTCCATCACAGATCTGCCAAAGAGATTGACATCAACTTGGTTGGCATGGCCCTCTGGGACTGAGGAAAGGGAAGAGCCCTGAGGCTGTGAAAAGTCAGTAATGCCTGGGAAAGAACTATTCTCCCCTGTGGGGTTCTATAGGGCAGCTGATGGGAAAAACAGATAATGTAACAGGGAAGAGATTGCCTTTGGACTTGGGGTCTCTTTGGCTTTGGACTCAATCAGCTGGCAGTGCTGCTACTTTATTCAGTGGCATGCTGTGGTATCTACTAGAGAAACACCAGAAGAATCAACACTAATGAACTCTTCTTGATGAGCCAGCAGCTGGATTTGGCAAGAACACGTTAGCATATGAAATCAAGCAGAAGGTTTTTGTTTTTAAAGCTATATTTTTTTGTGAAAATTCATAAAGCTCTTGCTGTTGTGAAGTAAGAGTGTCATGTTCGTTTTACATATGATACAGTTTGACAGTAAGGAGGTAGCAATTTTGAGCACCTGTTATGCGCTAAGAGATTTGTTTATGGTATTCTCATTTTATTTTATGAAAGATTTTATTTTCAAAGTCATTCATGGTCATGGTTGAAGAAATATTAAGGTTAGGTTAGCCCAGGAGGCAAGTAACCTAGATCAACAAAAGTGCTGATGGAGGGTGAGAAAAATCTAGAATGGATGGTAGAGGAGGGAGATGATGAATATTAACTATAGTCTTGGGTTCAGCTACAGTGGTAGAGACTAGCTTGCCTGACATTCCACTAGCTCTCTTAAGAGGAATCACTTTGAACAGGGAACCAACTTATTTTTTTTTAAAAAGAGTTTATTTATTTATTTGTGAGAGACACAGAGGGAGAGAAAGAGAGAGAGGCAGAGACACAGGCAGAGGGAGAAGCAGGTTCCATGCTGGGAGCCTGATGTGGGACTCAATCCCGGGTCTCCAGGATCAGGCCCTGGGCTAAAGGCAGCGCTAAACTGCTGAGCCACCCGGGCTGCCCAAGGGAACCAACTTAATGTGAGGCATGGCTGGATCTGAGTGGTGCAGGGAATGGGTTGTCACAAACCCTGTCTGTGCTCAGCCCCACTCCCTCAGATCCTTAACTTTATGCCAAAAGGCAAGCCTGACTTCTGGTGGCCAGTATCTATTTGTCAGAGGTGAAAAATCCCATTCTGCCTGAGAATGGCCTGGATTGGAATTTCCTAGGAATTATGTACTCATAGGAATTAAGCCCTAAGGCCATGATTAATATATGTGGGGGTGTGAATACATTCACTCCCTTGCCTGTTGACCAAGATAGAATTCTGAGTTTTTTTCCTTCTGTTTTTCCAGAGTTTCTCCATGGGATTAATCTCTAGTAGCTCATTTTTAACTAGATTGTGAAAACACAATCTTTCCTGGACCCTCCTTCCTTGTGTCACGCCCCTTTTCTCCTATCTGTGTCCCTTGCAGTAATGATCATTATTTGTTCTTGAATCTATGGCTTAAAACAGGGTCATCAAAGCACAGAGCCAAATCCAGTCTGTCACTTGTTTTTGTAAATAAAGTTTTATTGGAGCACAGCCACGTCAGCAACTTTATGTATTGTCTAGGGCTCCTTTCACACTATAAGGATGGAGTAAGTTGAGTGGTTGTGATAGGGATAGTATGACCTGGAATGGTGAATATATTATCCTATCTTTTACAGAAGAAGTTTGCTGATTCCTGGCTTAAATTTTGTTCCTGGGGGTATCCAAACCAAAACAACATCTGTAGGCCATGTTGGGCAAAGTAAGTTGCATGGTTCCTGGAATGTGGAAGAGTTGTCCAGAGAAGACTACCTTGAGAGGAGCAGAGGCCTGTAGTGCAGGTGTTTGAGGTCACCATTGAAAGACACATCAGGGAATATACTTACCCCAACCTCAGTTCCTGTTTCTTCTTGCTGAAATAACCATC